>NW_003852416.1:7504170-7571689 GCF_000181295.1 Otolemur garnettii
CCCCTCCTGCAGGTGTATCTGCTCCTGCAGGTGCATCCCCTCCTACAGGTGCAGCCCCTCCTGCTGGTGTATCTGCTCCTGCAGGTGCTGCCCTCTGCAGGTGTATCTGCTCCTACAGGTACAGCCCCTCCTGCGGCCTCACCCCTCCCGCATCTGCATTTCCTCCTGCAGGTTACCTGAACGTGCTGGTGAATAGCCAGTGGAAGTCTCGCTGGTGCTCTGTCAGGGACAATCACCTGCATTTCTACCAGGACCGGAACCGAAGCAAGGTGGCCCAGCAGCCCCTCAGCCTGATGGGCTGTGAGGTGGTCCCGGACCCGAGCCCCGACCACCTCTACTCCTTCCGAATCATCCACAAGGGCGAGGAGCTGGCCAAGCTCGAGGTACCGTGGCAGCAGCAGGGCAGCTGGGGTGTGGCGGTTATGGCTGTTTTTGCTACCAGTCTCAAGAACTGTAATCCTACCAAGGGAGAATCAATGTCCCCGCATGTTATTTTTGCTTCCTTTGCCTGAGATTGTTTGCATTTTCTAAAATTCCATTCCTTTTCTGACCTTAGGGTGGCTGTGTTATAGGAGTGGGACAATGAGCTACTTCCTGAGCTTAGGGCAGAAAGAGTATTTATAACTCCTTGAGTGCTGGAAAAGCTTCTGGGGATTCAAAGTGGGCAGTGTTTTGTGTGTGTGTCACCAGCTGGGAGTACCTCTAGGCCCAGTACATAAAAATGACGACTGTTAGGGCTTATCTGGGAAGAATGAGCTTCATAATACAATTACATTCCTCCCCCCCACCCACCCTCTGTTTGATGTGATGTTGCAATTACAAAAATAAGAAGTGACATAATGCCTCTCAGCCCAGGCGGAGTCCAGATCCTTTCTACACACACAGATGCCTGTTAACTCCTGGTTCCTTACTCTTTATTCAGGGGTCCTCACCAAAACTTTGCTCCAACACTGCCCTCTGGTGCCCACATCACAGTTGCTCCCAGGAACCTGCTTATGTCCATTCACCATTCATCTGTCTCCAGTTGACAAATGCTTCCTCAGTATAGTAATAGGGTAGCCAGAGAGATACATGTCCCCTGCCCTCAGGAAACTTACATCCTTGTTCCAGAGTATGATGCCAGTCAGCTAATTACCCAGCGAAGGGAGGGTGACATGCTCAGGTTTGGGTTTTGAGGCATTCCTGCTACAGGGTGGGGGACAGATGGAAGAAGTGGCAGAGGAGCCCCGTCAGGAAGCTGTCACAGCTGCCCAGAGATGGGCAGCCTGAACTGGGAGATGACTGTGAAAAACTGCCCTGAGAAATCAAGTTGAAACCAACTAAATGTCAAATTCTGCTAAATGTCTCACTGCCTCCCTGATGGAGAGTGTAGCAGCCACAGGAGGGGTGCAGATGTGGGTTCGATGCCACAGGAAGGTGTTTCCTTGTGAAAATACACCGTGGCTTTTGTGGAATTCCCAGTTTAGTCTCAACATGAAGGCGAGAAATAATGTTGGCGTGTTAATAGAGGGTATCTTAAAGGTCTCCCCTAAAGTCACACAGTGAAAACGAGAAACTGTACCTAGATATGCCTTTGTTTGCAAAATATTCGTTACAAAATTTTACAAGGAGGTGGTTAACATGTAGAAAATGTTTTGTGAATATTTTGTAAAATTACTTGTAATTATTTGTAAATAAACGTATATCTAGCTACAGTTTCCCATTTTTCTCATGTATGTAGGGATGACTTTTGGGATATCCTGTAGAAGTACCCAATGTATTTGATTAGAGTACATTGTGGGTTGGGCACAGTGGCTCATACCTGTAATCTCATCACTTTAGGAGGCCAAAGTGGGAAGATCATTTCAGAATAGGAGTTCAAGAACAGCCTGAGCAATATGGGGAGACCCCATCTCTACAAAAAAAAAAAAAAAAGGCTAGGTGTGGTGGTACATACCTGTAGTCCCAGCTACTCAGGAGTCTGAGGCAAGAGGATTGCTTGAGCCCAGGATTTTGAGGCTGCAGTGAACTACAATGATGCCACTGCACTCCAGCCTCGGCAACAAAGTGAGACACTATCTCAAAAAAAAAAAGAAAATTGTACCCCGGGTAAAAAAACAAGAACCAAATACACTGGGCCTAAGATCATCATTTAGCAGTTGAGTTACTGTAAGGCATTTAAAATGTCTTGACTTTATTTAAGCCAAAAACAAGAATAAATTTGAATGTTGTTAATTTTTAAGCAGAGATCCAGAGAAGTCTTGTACATGTGAGATTAGGGTGATACACTGACGTGGTAGTTCATAAATTAGAAGTCTCAGCCTAAAGTACATATACAATTCTTTAATACAGAGGGTGCCAAAAAAATGTGTACACATTTTAAGGGGAAAAAAGTTATTAAAATTATAATACTTAATGTGTACTAATAACAAAAGATGAGTACTGGTCATAGTGAGCACTTCTTATAATTGCAGAAATAAAACGTGACTTGAGTTTTACAAATTTAATAGTTTTTGCCTTTCTTAAATTGTGTGTACATTTTGGGGGGCACCCACTATAGTTAACAATTATAATAACTATTAACAGGTGATTGCTTTATTTGTTCCTTTATTTTTGGAGACAGGGTCTTGCTCTGTCACCCTGGCTAGAGTACAGTGGCATCACCAAAACACACTGCAACCTCAGACTCCTGGGCTCAAGTGATCTTCCTGATTCAGCCTCCTAAGTAGCTGGGACTATGGTGTACACACTGCACTTGGCTAATTTTTCTATTTTTTGTAGAAATGGGGTCTTGTTCTTGCTCAGGTTAGTCTTGAACTCTTGGCCTCAAGCAGTCCTCCCACCTCGGCCTCCCAGAAGGCTAGGATTATGAGCATGAGTCACCATACCTGGCCTCCACTTTAATTTCTAATGGGGAATCATCTCAGAGTAACTGATAGTTACTGCCTTCTAGATACACCTGCATATGAATCACACTTGCAGATAAATTCCACAGCATCATGAAGGCAGCATGAAGATGTCACTGAAAGGAAATGTTATTTGGGTCACTGAGGGACAGGATATGTAAACATGAGGGAGCATGGCCCCAGGCTGTCGCAGAAGCCTGTCCAGGGAGGGCCGGCACTCGCAGCTCTGCTCATGTCTGCTGGTCTCCTTGCAGGCTAAGTCTTCTGAGGAAATGGGCCACTGGCTGGGCCTCCTGCTCTCTGAGTCAGGTTCTAGGACAGACCCCGAGGAGTTCACCTACGACTACGTGGACGCCAATAGGGTTTCCTGTATTGTGAGTGCGGCAAAAAACTCTCTCTTGTGAGTATTAAGGGGCCTCCGAGGGCAGAGCTGCCACCTTTCCTGTCAATTTGGTTCTTCCCATGTTCCCTCAGCGGGTCCCCAGCACACCTGGAATAAGCAGGGCAGTGGTGGGACTTCTGGTTTCCAGAGTAGTGAACTGGAGCTCAGGAGGAGTGTTTGGTGCAGCCAGTACTGGAGAGAGCCAAGAAGAAGAGGTAAAGTCCTAGAAGGGAGGAGTCGGGAGAAGAAGGCAAAATGAGCCTAAGAGGAAGGTGATGAGCCTAAGGCAGTTTGTTTTTCTGGGAGAAAAATCTGGAACCAAGAATTCTAGGAAGGCACTGGGAAATGGAGGAGTTGGCCCATATGTGCGGTGGGTCAATGTCAGTCCTCAGATCTCCTGTGCAGCCAGTGTTTCTGTGACACTACTTGTCATCATGAGGCCCCTGAGGTTGGTGCTTTGGCCACACATGCTTCAACGTGCCGTGTCTTGCTGTGTCTTCCAGACTGATGCAGAGAAAGTTCTCAGAGCCCAACACTTACATTGATGGCCTGCCCGGCCAAGCCCGCCAGGAGGAGCTGTATGACGATGTGGAGCTGTCAGAGCTGACAGCAGTGGTAAGGACCCAGCCAGGGGGTGGTCTGACACTGTCCCGTCCTCTTCCCACCAAACATCAATGCCTGGATGCCAGAGATCATTGGACTGCCCCTTAAAGAGTGGGTTCTGAGTCACCTACAGGACCATCAATGCAGACAGCCAGGTACAATAGAGTTGTCTTTTATATGTGAGGCTGTGCAGTTTTGTCTGGCTTGGGGACTTATCTAACACATTAACTGCAGTGTGAGTTGTATTTAACTCACACCAGTTTTGAGCCTGTGGCATCACAAAGCACATAGAGCTGGTGGATAGGTGGGGAGGTCCTCTGCTCATTGTTCTTGCTGTGGACCAGCACATCTCCCCCACCTCCTGTCAATCTGCTACAGACCCCCAGCCCGAGTGTGCCACATGTGCTGGACTGGACTTTGTTCTCCAATTACCATGACTTCCAACTGTGCATTCTACCTAGACTGTTTGCCTGCCTGCTCTTTGAGTGAAATCAATACAATAGCATGTGGTGATGTGACATTGTTGCACCAACTTAGGGGGTATGATTCAGAGGGCATCATCTAGGACCATCCAGAGTCTGCTCCAGACACAACTAAGTACTTAGTGACAAAAGACTCAATTCTCAGAAACAAATTCAGCAAGTATGTTGAGTCAAATACAATTCACCTGGTGTGCAGTGTTAACACTGATTCTACGGCCATGTGAATTGCATATAATTCACACAAAAAAAAACAATAAAAAAAATTTCATTACATTAGAAAGGATTAGAAGTGCATTAATGTTCATAGTTACCATTCAATAATAAAAAAAAGATTAGAAAGGATTAGTTTTTGAATTTTTTATTCAATTTTTATAATAAAACATCATGTCCCCAAGGAAAAAACAATTTTTTTCCAGGGTGGCAGTGTGCTAGATAAAACAGCAGGTTAATTGCCCTGGTCCGTGCCAGGTGTGGGGGGTGTGGTATTGGCACTGGGAACAGTGACACCATTAGCTTTCAGGTCCAAACTGATAGTGGAGGTAGAACGATGGTCCTGTGGCAGTTGCCAGGTGCCAGAATTGAGCTCTGCTGAGCTAAGGCCTTCATGTATATCATCTTCTTCAAGTCTAACCACCCTGCAGGGAGGTGCTGCTATTTTCCTCTTTACAGATCAAGAAATAAGGTTCAGAGAACTTAAAAGTATTGTGTCCAAGGTTCTCCTACCCACCTCTTGAGTGGCATTTCAAGGACCCAATGCCTGGCTCCCTGGGGAAGGAGGGAGGTCTCTGGGGACTCCTACATGGGGTGGGGCTAGGAGCTCTGTGGCACTGCTGGTGCCCCCTGCACAGCCAAGGGATTGGCAGTAGCGATACATGCCACCCGACTCTCTCCTTCAGGTAGAGCCTGCCGAGGAAGCCACCCCTGCCACAGACGGCCCAAGTGAGAGTGAACCTGACCGAGTGTACCTGGACCTCACACCCATCAAGTCATTTCTGCACAGCCCCAGCGGTGTGCAGACCCAGACCTCCTCCCCACCGGTGGTGGCCTACCTGGACAGTATGGCCGAGGCCCTCCCTACAGATCCAGGCCCTGGCCCCACCCCTGCTGAGCCCTGTGTAAAGTCTTCAGAGATCCCAGAGGAGCAGGTACAGGCTGTCCCCCAGCAGATGGACTTGACCCCTGTATAGCGTCCCTCTGGCTGGCTGACTTGTTTGTTTTCTCCCAAAGCAGAGGCAGCTGGAGAGCCCAGAGCCTGAGGAGCCTTCCCCAAGAAACACCACCGTCAAAATCAACACTGAACAGCAGAAAATCTCCTTCCCACTTAGCTGCCCTGACACTGTGGTGGCTACCCCAGCTGGCAGCAGCCCACCTGTGAAGGACAGGTTGAGGGCACCCACTGCAGGTGCTTGTGCTAGCTAAGAGCTGACCATTGTAGGCTTGGTTTGGAGAAGTATGCCTGATAACTTTCTTTTCAGATGAGGAAACAGAGGGTCAGAGAGGTAGAGGGGCTTCCCCAAGGTCACACAGCAAAGAAAGCATAGGCCCAGTTTCCTTTCTCATCCCTGCTAGGCTGACCTGGCATCCAGCTTTGGTTGTATGTTCTGTCTGGGCCTGGGAGTGGGTCCAGCATGGTTGACGTGGGGCTTCCCCTATCTGGATCTGTAGAGATCAAACTTGGCAAGAATCGAACAGAAGCTGAGGTGAGGCGGTACACAGAGGAGAAAGAGAGACTGGAGAAGAAGAAGGAAGAAATCCGGGGGCACCTGGCTCAGCTCCGGAAGGAGAAACGAGAGCTAAAAGAGACCCTGCTAAAATGTACTGGTAAGAGGTCTCCCTGTGGGGAGGCAGACGAGGGCCCTTAGCTCAGGGGCACGTGGGGGCTCAGGATTCCTGGGGGGAAGACTCTGGATCTGCCACCTGCTTCCCTGACCTGTCAGCCTTAGCCCCTCAACCCCTGGTCTAGATGGGTGCTCCCTGCATGTCCTCTCTTTCCCCCATCTTGTCAGAAAGGTCACTGTCCTGCACACTGTCCAGATGTCAGTAGGACCAGCAAGTCACTGAGAAGGCCAGTTAGAGGAAGAAATCTTTACAAATTATGCTTAGGCCTTATGTGTTTTATTTTCACTTAAACGCATGTCCCTTGGCCCATCTTGTGATGCAGTGCCGCCCCCTGGGACTTACAGGTGTTTTGAGCTACGGGCCTGCTAACTGCAGTCCTAGGACAACCTTCTTGCATCAGCTATACCTGTTAGCATTGCTAGGCTTCATTTCTTTAAAGTGAACAAAAACTTAATGTACTTGCCAAGAAATCTGAGTCCCCCTAGATCAGCAGTCCCCAACTGTTTGGGCACCAGGAACTGGTTTCATGGAAGATAATTTTTCCACTGACTGGGGGTGGGAAATGGTTTCAGAAAGATCAAGCACATTACAGCGCCACCTCAGATCATCAGACATTAAATCCTCATACAGAGTGCGCCACCTAGAGCCCTTGTGTGCAGAGTTTACAGGAGGGTTTGCTCTGCAGTAACCATCTAACACTGCACCTGATCTGATGAGTGCGGCTCAGGTAGTGATGGGGAGCGGCTGTAAATAGACGAAGCTTCACTCACTCCAAGGCCTGCCACGCACCTCCTGCTGTGCAGCCCAGGTCCTCACAGGCCACATACTGGTACTGGTTTGATCCACAGTCCAGGGGTTGGGGAGCACAGTTCTAGATGATCACTTTCTCATAGTTTGACAGTGTTTCCTAGCAACTTCCTCTTATAGAGCCTTTGTGAAACATTTGGCTAAATTTCCACAGAATAATTTCGTGGTCACTTAATCCTTAAATTGTGGAGTTGCGTGAAGAGTGCAAATAACAGAACAGGTTTGGGGACAAATGCAGCTGTTTGGTGAAGGAAGGTCTTGAAAGCAGAGTCGCCCACTGTTTGTTTGTTTTTTTTTTTTTACTAACAGTTTTATTGAAACATAATCCACGTATCAGGCAATTGCCCCATTTAAAGTGTAAAGACCAGTAGAACAGTAGTTCTTAGTATAGTCACAGTTACACAGCCGTCACCACAATCAGACAGCCCCAAAGAAACCTCATTATCCATTAGCATCACTTCTCTTTTCCTCCCAGCCTTTCTTTCCTTTTTTTTTTTATAGTTTTTGGCCGGGGCTGGGTTTGAACCTGCCACCTCTGGTTTATGGGGCCAGTACCTTACTCCTTTGAGCCACAGGTGCCGTCCCCAACCTTGCTTTCTGTCTCTGCATGCTGAGGGTTCGACAGCTGGGATATTCGCAATGCACAGAGGGTCAGAGACAGTGGCAGGGCTCCCTTTCCACCCAGCAAGACTGGAGGGTGGGACATGAGCACATGAATGGGACCTGAGGCTCCTCCATGATAGTTCTTGAAAACCCTGGGAAAGTGCGAAGCCGGGTCTGGGAGGAAGAATAAAGAGATTCCTGACTCTCTCTCCTATGTGGATATTCTAGGTTGGAGAAGAGAAAGAATTTTCCACTATAGTTTATTCTCCTGGCAAATTAAGCTCTGGAGATGCTGTGGGTTACAAAGTCACTGATGAGAAAATAACCCTCAAAGTAACTTTAATCCCCCAAACACTTTTCTTAACTTTCTTTTTCTATATGAATTTTTCTTCTTAAGCAATGACCTTTAGTGGCATCTCTGAATAATTCTTACACAGTTGTTCCTGTTACTGCTTGTCCTCTGACGAGAGCTGACAAATGATTAGTTTTCTTGGTGGTTGCTGGTTTGTGCTCAGGGCTCTACATGGACGTGAGCCCCTGGACTCCCATAGGTCATCTTTTTTGGCGCCCAAGAACTCCAGAGTTACGAGGAGAAACACGGGGCAGGGCTGAGGAGGTGCAAGAGCTGAGGACCCCCCTCTGCTGGGCCTGGGAAAATACCACGTGGGAGGATTGTGGGAGCTAATAGCCCAGGCCTCCCTCATCCTTTTGGGTCATTACACCTGTTGGCAGATGTCAAAACAATGAAGAGCCTCTGAGAACCCACCAGAAGGAACCAAGGTCTCAGACTCAGGCCTTCTCTCAAGTGCAGAGCCCACTCCAGGCAGAGAGAGTCTTACCAACACAGGGTTTGGGCTTCAATTCCAGCTCAGAGTGCTGGGGCCGGACTTGTAGTCCACATCTCCCTGAAGTCCGTCTCGGGTGGGCAGGGTGTGTGGAAACCCTGTCTCCACCCAGCAGTGTCTCTGGCCATGCCTGAAATGTTATTCTGATTGGGTTAACTCTCTTCAGACAAGGGAGCTGTGGCCAGCCTGGAGCAGAAGCTGAGGGAAATCGATGAGGAGTGCCGGGTGGAGGAGAGCAGGCGTGTGGACCTTGAGCTCAACATCGTGGAGGTGAAGGACAACCTGAAGAAGGCTGAGGCGGGGCCCGTGACGCTGGGCACCACGGTGGACACCACCCACCTGGAGAACGTGAGCCCCCGCGTGAGTTCTGGGTGCTGTGGCCTCTGAACTGCCTGGGGAAGGGGGTCAGGTCTCCAGCCCCTGGACTCAGGGCATGCTCTTCTTTGTGCCACAGCCTAAAGCTGCCACCCCCATGCCCACCCCCGATTGCACCCCAGTCAACTCTGCAACCACACTCAAGAACAGGCCTCTCTCGGTCATGGTCACAGGCAAAGGCACGGTCCTCCAGAAGGCCAAGGTAAGTGGTCACACCCAGCCTTCCTTGGGGCCTGCAGAACTGCCACTAGACGGGGCCCTTCTTCCAGTCTCAGCAGTGCTGTGCAGCTTTTGGTGCCAACTCTGAGTAAGGGCTCAGCAGGAATTGGCTGGCTCCATGGGGCCTTTGGCAGTGACCAACTAGAAAGGACCTTGCACTTTCAGGTTCACTTGAACTTTGTCAGGTTCAAGTGTTCCTACCAATATCCACTGGGGATGGTGGGGTCCTTGACCTGCCTACCACAGTCATCAGTAGATTCCAGGAGGACAGATGCAGCTTGGGAACAGATTGTCACTGAGAAGTTTTCAAATCAATAAGTCAGTATGATTTGAAAGGAGTACCACTGTTAAAACTAAAGAAATAGATTCAGACAGGTGACGTGGTTTGCTCAAGGTCACCCAGTTGGCTAGCGGAGGCACTCTGACTGCATTTCTCCCCAAGGGGTAGATAAAATGTGTTATTAATCCTTTACTCATTTGTACACTCAAGAACAGGCCTAGGGCCACTTTTGGTTTTGGGAACTGTTCTTTATTCCTATCCTGCTTACCTGCTGGAGACTTTGGGAGGTGCTCACATGAAGGGCTAAGTACTGACTGCAGGCAAGCGCCTAAGCCACTACCTGAAAAATCTCTATAAACAGGTGTTCTAAGTAGCAGTGAACACAGGTTTTGAAACATACATTACCTCTATTCTTAATTGCTTCTATGCTTAAAGTATTTTTTATGTATGTAAAGAGTGCTCCAGAGGATGACTAACTGTACTTTTTTGTTGGGGGGGTGGGTGTTGGCATTTGAATGGTACCCTAGGAATGGGAGAAGAAGGGAGCAAGTTAGGAAACAAGCTTTGGCTAAAGACTCTCACGCCAACATGGACCTTGGTGACAATCCTGTTTCATTAAAGCAGCAAGTCTGTGAAAGGGTGAGTCTGTTCAGAAGAAAGAGAACTGAGGTACTATGAATGGAGAGCTCTGGCTAAGAAGAAATTCTGAAATAATACAACAAAAAAAGAAGGCTTCTTTGGGGAATGAAGTCTGTTGGGTGTAAATAAGACATTGTTGTATTATGGCTTTATCAAGGTTTTTAAGGAATGAAAAGCTTGTGACATTTAGATATGGGTGGAAGAGAAATCAAAGTGACAGGGCCCTGTCCTAGGGGTCATGTGGCTTTGATGAGTAGGAAGCTCTAAACTCCTGACCAGCATCTCCTGTCCAATACTTAGCAGTGCTGAGGGTTGAACCGTCCTTGCCTTCAGATTTGTTCTCTCCGATATTGGCAGGTCCACCTCAGTCTTTGGTGATTTTTAAACAGCCTTGTAAAACCACTTATGACATGATTTACAGAAACACCTAAATATTTGGGACCAAGCTAAGGCACGGACCCCACTAAGTTAAGGACTTTTTTTCCCAGTCCAAGGCAGGCCTGAATCAACTGCCTTTAAATTTTAAATGATGCTGTATTATATAAGAAAAAAAGTTTAAAATCCTATTTAGAACAGTGAAAAGTGTCTTTTAACTGACTTTTTACACTAAAAATTACTGTGTTTACAGATGCAATCCTGTGGTCAGGCCATTTTTAAGAGAAGAGTTATTTAACAGAATGCTCTTTTAGGCTCTGATTTTATGTACTGTGTCATGTCCAGTCCCCTTCCAAGAAAAAAGTGGTGAGTTTTGGATAGGGTGGTCTCCTTCTTCTCTTAAAATCGGCAGTGTTGTTCCTTGTGCTGCCCTGTTTTTCCTCTGATGGTATTGTTTTTTAACACAGGTTGAAACATTTCATCTCTGCCTCATTTTGGGGGGTTCTGAATCAGAGTTCTCTAACACTGGTTCCTGAGAACTAAAGGTCTTTTTTATTCTTTTTTTTTTTTTTTTTTTTTTTTTTTTTTTTTTTGAGTCGGAGCCTCAAGCTGTCCCCCTGGGTAGAGTGCTGTGGCATCACGCTCACAGCAACCTCCAACTCCTGGGCTCAAGCGAGTCTCCTGCCTCAGCCTCCCAAGTAGCTGGGACTACAGGCGCCCGCCACAACGCCTGGCCATTTTTTGGTTGCAGCCATCATTGTTGTTTGGCGGGCCCGGGCTGGGGATTCGAACCCACCACCTTAGGTGTATGTGGCTGGCGCCTTAGCTGGGTCTTTTTTATTCTTATTATCTTTCTAATCCCAGGGCATTTATTTCCTTTGTCATAAACACTTGGTGACCAAGTGGTGGTTAGATTTTTTTTTTTTAATAAAATGTTCATTGTATTTGGGTTTTCCTTGTATTTCGTGGAATGACTTGGGACAGGGTCTAGTCAACATGGAGAGATGCCTGGGTTATTTACACACTATTAACTTCAAAATATATACAGTAAAAACTGTAGAACTACAGGCTGTATCCATGCAGGAAACTTTAAGCCCCCTTAAGTACAGTCGATCCTTGAACAACATGAATTTGAACTGTGCAGGTCCACTAATATGCAGATTTCTTCTGCCAACTCTGAGACAGCAAGACCAACCCCTCCTCAGCCTACTCAACACACAGATAATGAAGGCCTTCATGATGACCACTTCTACTTAATGAACAGTAAATATACTTTTTCTTAGTAACATTGTATTTTCTCTAGCTTATTTTGTTATGTAAGAATCTGGTATATACCCAAATATGTGTTAATCAACTGTTTGTTTTCGGGAAGTCTTCCCAGTCAACAGTAGGCTATTAGCAGTTATGTCAAAAGTTAAACAGGGGTCTTTCTACACAGTCAGTGCCTCAACCTCTGTGTTGTTCAAGGGTCAGCTGTATAATTAAAATACATAGGCAGTTGGTGTAGAAACTGGTCATATCTTCATATTCCTAAACAATTACTGGGGGAAAAAACTTACCAATACTTGGAGGGTTGCCTAGGGAAGTTCATAGCGTAAATGTTATTTATTTTAAAAAATAACAAAAGTAAAACCTGGCTTCCTGAAAAGACTAATGCAATAAAAAGGACAACCCAAGGCAATATAAAATACCAGGACTGAAAATAAGGCCTATGTACAGATACAGACAAAGTTTTTAAACAAGAAGATACTGTGAATATAGCAGCATAAAAGCTCCATCATGGAGTTATCATAGCTCTGATACCAAAAATTTAAAACATATTTCAAGAGAAAAAAACAAATCTCAATTTTGGACACAGATGAAAGAAACTCAGCAGGGTTTATAGAATGATGTATCATGACCAAACAGAGTTTATCCAAAAAATACAAGAATAGTTCAATGATTGAAAATATACAAATGGGTAGTTTATCATACAGACCAAATGCAAAAAAAAAAAACCATCTTGAAGAAAGAGGAAAAAAATACTATACACCTCCACAGTCATAATAAATGCTCTTCATCATCTACGTAACCTGATAAAGTAACCACAGGAAACAACTGTAACGGTGAAAAAGTTCCAATAGTCAAGAGCCAGACCTGAATATCTGCAATTAGCACAACTTTCTGAAACATGGTTCTGGAGGTCCTAGAGCCTACACAATGCAAAATGGCAAGAAAATTAACACTGATACTTCTCTAGAAAGAGAATCAATTAACTCCTAGATCTAGAAAGAGAATCAATTAACTCCTAGATCTAGATTATCCAGCAAGATGGCTAGAATTAGGTCATTAATCTCCATCTGCAATGTTTTAATTTTTGCAAGGAGAATAACTATATATATTACTTGTATAATTAATTAAAGCTAAAAATAAAAAGCTGATTTCTTTGAAATGAAATAGAAAGGCCTGGCTAGTTAGGCCAGAAGATAGGAATTCTGTCAGCACCTACTATAACATTGAAAAAGGCTGAATTATTCAGTAGCACTTTCAATACAAAAGATTAAAAAAAAAAAGTAAGTTCCTTTGATATATAAGTCCACGGTGTTGTTTAAAGTCCTAGTAATTCAAATGCTGCATCCAGACATCAGCCTTGAACAAGACAAAAACCTAAAACGATTCAACTGCTATCAATTTAGAGACAGAAAACAACGTCACGAATCAGCATATGCTAAACGGGTCATGTCATCCCGCCCCCGTGTTGCCTTCTGCAAAAGGACACTGAAATAACAGAAAATTAACCATAAACTAAAATATCCCTTGAACGTAAATGATTGCCACCATGGTACTCGGTACCTCGTCAAGCACTCTTCTAGCACCAGAAATGCTGAAGTTCTTAATGCTAAGTGGCGTTTAGGTCAAAGTAGCCTTGAACTTTTGTATATTAACCATTGTTAAAATATTTATAAGGAAATACCAGGGTAAAATCTCAGGATTTAGATCAGAGCTCTACATAGGTTTTAAACAAACCCAACTCTAAACACCATGACCAAGAGGAGTAATTCATGCTTACATGGTGGGGGTAAGTATCTAGTTTGCCCAAAAATATTCCAAATAAGCCTCTTTGCCACATAGGTATGAACATTTCTGTTAAACAAATAACAATATTTTTCAAAACAGTACTTTAAATACCAGGTGTACCAAAGCAAAGAAAAACAAAACAGCAGAGAGCTAGCCCAGTACTTAAAACACCAAACCTCTATAAATGTTTTTATCCCATCTTTGCTGAGTTTAAGAATTCTACTTCTCTTTGCCCCACTAAAAGGAGTGTAAGGAAAGAATTTAGTAAACACCCTGTAATAGACCCCTCCAAAAGACACCCTTTGAAAAGGAAGACCTCCAAGGAGATGCTGCCTAGTACCCCCTCCAGACCACTCAGTCCCTCTCACAGAGTCAATAAGAAGCTGGCTAATTGATCAGATTCCAGTCTGGGACCCTTCCAGGCCTCTTGATGAAGTCATCAGAAGTTACAAATGACACTCAAGCCCATTTTTCAAACCCAAAGCAAATGCATCCAGGACATCTTTGGCAAAGTGGAAAAGTCCCTCCTTCTTCTATCTTAAAATGCCATCACTTCAGTGGTCCAAATGATGTTCTAGTAAATATCTTCTGCTAAACAATATTCTGTCTAATATTTGTAATAGGTAAAGCAAATCCAAATTCAGGCCATCAGATTTCTCTGGAGACCCTAGGACCCTATGTTTATCCAAGGGAAAATGGCAGATGACATGGCCTCTGCAAGGCACAAGCAGGTACTTGTGTTTTTTACTTACACACCCAGGGTTTTCAACATCATCGTTCGCGGTGCTATAGCTATTCTTACGGTCCCTAAGCAGCCAGCTGCAGTCTTCCTAGTTGGGGCAGGAGCAGGAGAGTCAGGACAGAGCTGCTAGCAGATACTCCATGGATCCCCAGGACAGACGCTCAGCGCCCAGAGTGCCTAGGCCTTCCCCGTAGTTGCTGGGAGGAGGGCGGCTGCTGTTCTCCTGCAGACTCCTGGTGGGAGCCACGTGCCCTGGGAGCATCTCCTCTCAAGACCCCTGGGGAAGGAAGCGAACTCTGAGGGCAGGAGCCTCTGAATCCTGTGGACCCCGTCAGATCCACTCCCAGCCTCAGGAAGCCCATTTTTGCTGGTGGTTGAAAACCTCAAGGTTCTGACCGGAATTGTCTTCTGAGTTCTGGCTGTTCTAACTTTAAACTCATGAACGGGAGCCAGAGGCGGACCCAGAGTGCTGCCCAACAATCATTACTTATATCCTTAACCTGTTCCCCTACCTCCTGGACAGTGACTTCTCATCCTCTCTCTCCAGCCTCCAGCACCTCTTCCCCATCTTCAGTGAGTAAATGGTACCTCAAAAAAGAGCTTCCACCACCCATCTGCCTCCATGCCACACCCTCCATTGTCACCTCTCTTTCCTGAACCCACAGTGTTCCTACCCCAGGCAGCTCACCCCAGCCCCCTGGCAGCCACCAGGATTCTCTGGAGTGTTCAGCACCAGCAGATACAACACTGTCTTCCCACTGGGATGGACGCTCCACAGGGGCAGAGATTTTTATCGTTTTATTTGCTATTTTCCCTGCACCTAGAACCAAGGCTGGGATGTATGAGGTACAAAATGAATCAATGATTGCATGATTCCTTCCACTAATGAATGGCCTAGACCCTACCTGCAGCTGAGTCTCTATGACTTGGTAGGATTTGGGGTAGCACCCCCTGGTCACCGGTCCAGAGCCACAGCCCCACTCACGGTTCTCGCAGTGGGGGCCCTCCCAGCCATCCCGGCATTCGCAGCGGTAGCTCCCATTCTGCAGCACACAGGTGCCCTCGTTCGTGCATGGGCTGGGTTTGCAGAGGTTGACTGGCCGTTTGGCTTCTGCAATGGAGAACATGCCCACCAGGCCCAGCCTGGGTCAGATCCAAGACCCCAACCCTGCATAAACCCAGTACTGGCATAAGGCCACTGGAATAGTGTCACACATCTTAGTGTCTCCCTTGGGCCTAAAGGTTCAATGTAGCAAATGGTTAGGGCTCCACACTACTTGACTAGGTGAGTAACCTCCACTCAGCTTACTTGCACATTCCTGGGGAGCTTTCCCACAGTTGTGCTGTGTGCATGCAGCATTTACCTGTTACTACTGTCATACGAGGTCCGACAATTAACTTCATGAACTTATCCTAGAAAAAGTGGTGGGTATCCTAAAAATGTCTTTCGTGTAAATAGAATGCATAAATGCTCAAGCTTGGGAAGGAATTATCCATGTTAAACTCTCTGTACCTCACATGTCAAATAGGAACAGATATGCCTCCTGCAGGATTTAGCAGAGACCTGGGGGCACAGAGAACAAGTGCTCAGTAGTGAGGAAGAGCTGCTGTCCTCATAGTGAGGTGCTTGAAGGCTCAGACTGAGGTCCTGTCTCAGAGGCCCTGGGGGTGTGGATTCCCACACTCACCACCACATATCCACTCGATGAGCTGGTCCTGGTGGTACTGCAGGTCTGAGTAAGCTGCCACATGGATCAGGGTGTCCCGGGGACCCGCCAGCCTCCGCAGTGCGTCTCTCAGGATGGGCCCCACACCCATGACTAAGACGGAGACACCATTGTCTCTCAGCTTCTGGGCAGGGACAGCTGCGTCCTCCACCCCCCTCCCGCCTGTGAGCATCACCACAGCCTTAGGGACACCAGGCCGGGCACCCCTCTGGACAGTCATCACCTTGTCATAGATGTGCAGCAGAGCCGTGCCAGCCGAGCCCACTCCACCTTGATAGGGGGCTTGGCTCATGGCCTGCAGCACTGCGGTGCGGGTGGGATGAGTCTCCAGCCCGAAGACGGTCTGCACCTGGCTGCCGTACACCACCAGGCCGACCTGCGTGATGTCAGGGTTCACATCAAACTGGAGGGTGCAGCTTCTCATGAAGCTCTGCATGTGAGCGAAGTTCTCAGGCCCCACTGAGGCCGAGGCATCCAGCATGAAGACAAGGTCCAGTGACTGTGCCCGACAGCCTGCAGGAACACACCAAGCAGGCTCTGTTGGCCAGGGGCCCTCATCCGGAGCACCCAGCTGCAGCCCCACCCTCCGTACCTTCATTTAGTCACCCCCTTCATAGAGGATCAGAAAGAATGTGAGTGCCCAGGTAGATTACTTTTCTCAGCCTCCCTGGCAGCTGAGGGGGCCACAGGTCTACGTTCCATCTGACAGAATATGATGGGACATAATTGTGCAATTTCCAAGTTCAAACTTGTGCAAGTGGAAACGACTTGCCTTCCACTTCCCCTCTCCCCCTTCTTGTTGGCTGAGAAATGGTAACCCTGGATCTCAAAGTAGAAGCCACAAGACAGCCAAGCTGGCCTGCTGGCCGAGGCCACTCACCTCTGAGCTACCTGGGAGAGAAACAGACATCTATCCTGTGTAAGGCATTGGGTGTTGGGGCGTCTTTGTGACAGCACCTTCACCTGTACCTTCAGCCATCCACTGAATACAGGGCACTGATTATACTGTGTGGGCAAAACAGGCTGACCCCTGCCCTTAGCAGTAGGGCAGTCCAGAGGAACTGACATGAACACAGAATTACAAATGTGTGAGTGGCGTGGAGGAAAAGCCAGGGACTCTGAGAGACACCAGCAGGGCAAAATAAAACTGGGAGGAGGGGTCGGGGCTTCTCCAGGAAGGGGACATTTCAGCTAAGAAGTGCAGGCCAGTAATGTGGGCAGTAGGACAGGCTGCTTCTCAGCCAGGGCCAGACCACAGGGAGCTCTCAGATGCCAGTGGAAGGGATTTGGGTTTTACTCCAAGTGCAAAGGGAGCCACTGGCAAGGTCTGAGTATGGAGTTAGAGGTTCTGCCGCTCTGATTTATTGGTTTTTAAAAACCACTGCACGAGGGAAGTCTTAGATACTGTCACAACTACGAGCGCCTAAGGAAACAGGCTGACTGAACCTACTGTGGGATCTTGGCTGGGATTCTGGGACAGAGAAAGGATAGCAGGTAAAAACTATGGGCATATGAATAAAGCGTTGTCTTCAGTAAGTAACAATGCATCAATACTGCTTCCCTGACTGTAACAACAAGCCATAGTGATGCAAGGTGTTACTAACCAGGTGTGGGCTACAGGGAACTCTACTATTGTCACTTTTGCTTCTGTGACTCTATAAACAAAATAGAACAAAAGCACTCTGGCTGCCATGGGAGACCGGCCTAGAGGGGGAACCCCACAGGAGGGAAGGCCCTTTGCCCTGGCCAGAGTGGCCTTGGCATCGGGCTAAGAAACTGAATCCCACATACAGCTCCCTACACCCACCTCCCTACGAAAGAACTTGGGGTCTCATCGAGGATATGGCTTAGCTACCACACCTCTGACCACATGCCAGCTCCTTCCCACCACCTGGCAGTGTCCAATCCCAGGGACAGTGTTCCCTAGAGCATCCTCCAACAGCAGGTCACAGAATAAACCCCACGGCTTGTGAAACCGAATAGAACAATGTCGGAATGCATACCAGACAGGATAAGTGTCATCTTGTGAAACGTCTGCTTCATTGTGGGTGCACGTATGTGTTCATGCACACGCACGTGTGTACTGGGGATGTATTTCCTTCCATGGGTGGCCAAAGAAGCTGGAAAGCCACTCCCTTAGAATGCGCTTAGTAGATTCAGAGCACCGTGTGAATAATAGTAAATCACAAAAATTAAGATAACGAACAGCAACCTACAACTGGCTGAGGGCTACTCTGCACTGTGTGTCTGTTTCTTATCTTACTTAATCCTCACTAGAGCCTCTCAGGAGGTGATACTCTCATCCCATTATATTGGCCAGTAAACTAAGAAGCCGTCCATGCAAGAGCAGGGCTGTGGGTCAGGCCCTAGCACAAGTGTGGGGAGAGAGCAGTGGTTAAGTGGGATCCAAAGGAGGGAAGGACCTGCCCACTGGCCAGCAGCACTGGGTGGGTTGCTGGGAACTTACCTGGCTGTGTCCGGCTGCACAGTCTCCCCTGTAGCTCGGGGATCTGGCTGAACAGGTCCTGAGGGTCTGTGTAGACTATCACGTGCTCTGGGCTGCCTGTGATCTCCTCCAGCTCTACCCTTGCGGCCTCACTGCCCACGCCCAACAGGAACAGCTCTCGGGCCCTGGCGTGTTGGGCCGGGCCAGCCACCTCATCCTGGGAGCGCGACTCGGTGAGCAGTACGACCACTCTGCGTGGCCGGTGCTGGCCTGTCCTGACAGCACTCCCAAAGCCGCGCTCTGCCACCTGCCTCAAGGCGCTGCCTGTCAGGGTTGGGCCACCGCTGAAGGGAATGCTGTCGAGGCTCTGGACCAGGTCTGGCACATCCTGGTACTCCCCCACAGGCACTGCCACCAGCAGCTCCTTGCTGTACACGGCCACACCCACTCGGGCCCAAGAGTCCTCGCTCAGCGCGGCCTGTACAAACCGCTTCACGAAGGCCTTGGCCCGCAGGAAGCCCTCCAGGGTGGTGCCCGCAGAGCTGTCCAACAGGAAGAGGACGTCGATTCTGCACTCCAGGCTCAGCTTCAGGCCTGCCAGAATCAGTGTAACACCACTGTCACACTGCGGCCACTGGAGCATCAGTCCCCAAGATGCCCAAACACACACAGGGCAGAAGAAACTCCCTCCCAGGAGAGAGAGGACAGGGAAACTGGGGCCCTGGGGGCTTAAGCGACCAATAATCATCACAGAGATAGAGATGACACCAGACATGGGATGGCCCCTCCAGGGTCTCCATTTAAGTGCGCTTGAAAAAGAAAAATATCGTCTATTTTGTAACTTTTTTCTCATCCTGGTTAATTGTTTTTGTGTCCTGAGAAGTCTTCATCTATCTTAAGATCAGGGAGCTACGGTCTTATAGTTTCTTCTAAAAGCCTTTTACATTTACATCTACAATCCTACTCGGACTGATTTTGGATAGTTATGAGGTATAGCATCAAGATTCTTTCTTTCTCACTTTTAAAACCAAAAGAGGTTGAGGCCCTTTGCTCCTCTTTTATAGAGGAGAGAAGAAAAAATTCTGCCCACATGCAGGACCCAGAGTTGAGCTGGCTCTTCACTGAGGATTGGTGGTGCTCAGAGAACAAGCAGTAGCCATTCTCCAAAGCCGCAGCCACTGTCCTCCCTGGAGCTGTACCACCTGAATACTGGTGCCTGGAGCACTCAGAGGTGATAGTGCACAAAGAGGGCAGACCGTGGTGCATCTGGAAGGCAGATGGCTCTCAAACTCACTGACCAGTTTCTTCCCAGCAGCAAGAAGGGGGAGTCCATCCCCAATCTGTCCAGTGGTCACATCTGTCTTTAGGAGACCCACATATACATACCACAGTTAGCCTCCCCTCTGAAGGCCAGTGGGCACAGGCAGTGGTAACTGTCCAGTCCTTCCGGGATGCATGTGCCTCCATTCTGGCAGGGCTGGGAATCACAGGGGCCTGTCAGAGAGATTCCCATTAAAAGACACACAGCAGCACAGAGTGGCAAGGAGGGCAGGCTGGAGATCCGAGTCCCACAGGCCACCCTGTCCCAGCAGGAACCAACTCTTCCTTTCCACACGGTCTACTCAGAACCCTGCAGCAGACATGGGAAAGAACTAACAAGTTCATAAAGGAGGGGCTGAGCACGGTGGGTGAAGGACACTCAGTGTGTGAAATACCGGCTCACTCAGGGACATGCCAACAGGACCTGGCCTTGGCTCTGACAGCGAAAACACCAGCCTTAATTACTCACAGCTGCCTAGAACATTAAATGGTGTTGGACTTGAGATTGCCAAGGATGAAGGTCTCGGGGATGCTGCGCTGGTAACGGTGCCTTTTTACATTCCACATGTGGATCGTCTAACAGCCTCTGTGCCCTACACAGCAAAGCCTGAGCCTTTGGCGCCTGTGATCAGGCTGCTCAGCAATGAACATGACCTCCCATACTTCCTCGGGCACCTTAATTAACTTCTCCAAGCCTCATATCCTCATCTAAAAAGGCAAGATGTTAACTGAACTTGTCCCTCGGTGTTACTATGTAGATTAAATGAATTAGTCCACAGAGAGACTCCGCACAAAGCCAACACTATACCAGGCAGTAATAGTGTTTACTTTTGGATATGAGGTGCAAATTCTGAACCATGCCTCTTTGAGCTGAAATTTTACACAGGAAACTACACCCTATGTCAAAATCGGGCCCATTTAGAAGTGTCTGATCTCTGATATCCTGTGGTTATTACCTAAGCTCCCTGTCAATGTCCTCACCAATTATTACAAAATGCTCATAAAAGCACATGACCTTCCTCCCAGGGTTACAGAGAACAAACAGCATCTTCATGAGTTCACACATTCCAAGGACCCGGTGAGCACCCAAGCGTGGTTACTTTTCAGGTTGGAGGTATCTGTCCTTTTTGCTTAAAAATATAAATATATGACTTGGTGGTCACATAACTGTAATTACATAAACTTTTCAAAGGTAGAAATGATTGAGGCTAACTCTCAGTGCCTTGCTGGGCCTGCTGCTGTGTCAGCCAGGACACCATGGAAATACCTGGGGGCTCACTAACAGCAGCAGCAGTAGCAGTAGCGGCCTTTAGCTGAGCACCTACTGTGCGCCTGGGCCCATGCCAGCCACATATATGCATGCCCTCCTTTCACTGTCACAATAAGCCTACAAGGAAGGGACTAAACCCCCCACTTCACAGGTGAGAAAGCCAAAGATCAAACAACATCATGTGCTGAAGGTCAGATAACTGGGGAAGCACAGAGCTGGGACTCAAACCTAGGCCACTAAACTGTAAGTCCTCAAACTCTAACTTCTGAGCAGAATCAGCCCCACTGCCAGGCTTTCAGAGCCCAGTGGTGCTGGAAATTTAAAACCTTGAAAGGACACAGAAAGGAGTCACCTGAACCCAGGCAGGTGGCAGGCTCCTTACCTCCTCAGGGTAGCAATCTACACAAGGACTGACATCTACATGCTGGAGTGTAACTTCTATCCCCTGTGTCAGTGGAGGCACTGGCTCCAGGTAAGGGACAGTGAGGGCACACTGGGGACTGCGCTCAATGATGCATGATGGTATTAGGAAGTCCTCAGGTTTGGGATTTTATAGCAGAGGGATATTTCTGTGGGCATGATCTACTGAATCTCCACTAGGATTCCACGTGGGATACACCCTCTATCATACAGACATTGGGCAAACATCACCCCATTGTACAGAGGAGGAAACCATCCCGGTATCTTGCCCTATGTTTAGTGCTGGATTTGAGACTGTCTGCAAAGCTGGTGCTCAGAGCACGTCCTTCTCTGCCTCTCTCTGCAAGGAGCATAGGTTAAGGGGCATCATTCCCAAGCTGTCACTCCATTAGTGAGAAAACACCATAGAGCAAGGAGGACCGCGTACGGCATGAGCACGTCCTCTGCGTCCTGAATGCCCCGTCCTTCTGCCCTGGAGCCAGCAAACCACTCCCTCTGCCCCAGAATTATAAATGTCCCATTACAAACCAGCCTAGGCCCAGGGCAAGCTGGTGACTCCTGTGGGCAGACTGTACCTGGGCAGGTGGTCCTGTAGCAGGTGGCAGGTTGGGTTAGGAACACTCTCTTCCAGCTACAACCCAAGGAAAAAGAGGGTAGAGAGAGAATAGTTTTAGGGTAGAAACTGAACAATTATTTCTAAAACTAAAAAGTGAGATAAGATTCTGGTGCACAAGTGGGCTGAGAAAGACTGGCTTATTTTCTTCCTTGATTTTACTTTTTCCTGTATACAGAGTAAGGAATGCTTCAAACTATCCAGATGACTAAAAAAAAAGATAATGTAAGTTATCTATTATGTTAGAAGTTATAGACATCTGTGTGCAACATTCCAAACTATGGAAACAGCATTTTATTACTAAGGTACTAATTAAAGCCCCCATACAGTGGGGAGAAAAATGCTGGCTGTGTGATCCCAGGCATGTCTGTCTCTGGTCTTAAGTTCCTTCTTCTATATAGTAACTCTATATGCAGTTTCAACTGCAGTCCTTGGAGCTTCAGTGGGGAAAGAAGAGGACTGAGAGGCCTAGGTGCCAGCACCCCAGCCCCAGCCCTTCATCAACGATGGTGCTTCTATCTGGTCTGCCCAAGTGTCTACATGAGGCTGCACAGCTTAGGAAGATGTGCAAACCACCAGACCTGATGACTTTCCAGGTCCAGCTGAGCACTCATATTCTGTAATAACACAACCACCACCGTTCCCAGGGTCACTCTCACCTTCGAGGTGTCCCCATTGTTCCCTTGAACCCACAGCTACCCAAAAATATGGTTCTCTCCATCTCCCAGATGGGAAGTCACACAGTTACTGGAACGCAGCAGAGATGGGATCCAAACTCTGACCACCTGACACTGAAGCCTGCGCATTTTGCCCTCTGGGCCTCACCTCCCACCTCTCCCGAGTCTCTGGAGGGGTTGCTCATCTAGGACACAGAAAGCCCCCCTCTTGGTTGGAAGCAGCTTCTGGTATAGCCTCACTTAAGGAGACTCTTGGGGCTTGGCAAAAAAGTCCTCTTAAGTTCTCCAAAGAGGGCTTTTTCTAATAAGACCCCACCCCAGAGGCAGGCTCACCTCTGGGGCTGGGTTTTTCCTGGTGTGAAATGGGATAAAAGCCAAGTTAATTAAGAACTTAAGCAATTGCTGAAATAAAAAGTTGGCCTTGCTGCCAGCTCATTAAAGGGAAATCTACCTTTCCATGGCCACTTCTAGTGACCTCATAGAGCCACAAATCTGGTCCAGGGAGCTCCATGCCCCCTCCTGCCTCCCCGCACACCTGCCCTGGGAATCAGGGCTGATGGAGCAGACACCATGGGCAGGGGCTTTGCTGGGATCTGCTTCCACCTCCCTGGGGCCTAGACCCAAATGCCACATTCCCTGCAGGCCTCTCCCGTCACTCTATTCCAAATTGCCATCCTGCCCCCGCCCCCATTCTCACTCATTTTCCTCCATGGCACTTATCACTTAAAGAGCTTTTTCATTGTATTCATTGTGTTTATGGCTGCCTTCCCCACTGGATGTCAGCTCACAAGGACAGATCTCTGAGATGCTGAGTCCCCAGGACTGGGGAGAGGACAGGGAGCACAGGATCCTCAGTGGCATTTCCTGAGGCAGGGAACTGATGAAGACCTTCCTGGATGCTCCCTGGGTGCACCTGCCTATTCACTCATCATGGGCTCCCAACAGCCCTGCAGGGCTGGTACTATTATCATGCCCCTTTTCAAATGTAGAAACAGGCAGTGGGAAGTTCACAGTTCACCAGTGGTAATGGCCAAGATTAAAAATTCATCAGCCTGACTCAGAGTTAAGATCCAGAAGTGTTTCCCCCACCCCCATCCACCAGGGTCCTCTGCCCATCAGCTGGAGTCTCTTCCAGCAGAACCTTCACCATGAAGCCCAGAGAGGATGGCTCTGCCCTAGCACCAGGATGCCTCTTGGTAGCCACTGGTCTCCTCACTGCCCCCCTCTGGACCACCAGCAACTGTGCTGCTGTCTCCTCACTGCCCACTGCCTGGCTCAGAGTGGGCACTTAGGACCTGGTCACTGAGGAGCAAATACACTTCTTTTCACTTGAAACCTCAGTTCTGAAGAAAGCCTCTATGGCCCAGACATGGCACAAGGCCCCATTTCTTCTGACCCTAGTGGAGGTGTAGCCTTTCCCAGCCAACATGGCCTTTGGATTCTCTGTACTCCTGAAGCTTCTTGGCCAAGCCATTCATTTCATCACAGTGGACTGTGCTCTGAGCTCATTGCTGGGTGCAGTACCAAGGGGCAAAAATGCACCTGGCTCAGACACTCCCCTAGCCCTCTAGAAGGTGAGGGCAGGATCACGAGCCTGGACAGAAGGTGCTGTGAGGCAGATCGTGTAGACAAAGTGCCACAGGACAGTGTGGCAACATTTGCTAGGGAAGGGCTGAGTGGCCAGGTGGCAGACACTCTCCTGAGCTGCAATTTCAAAGAACTCAGCGTCTTCCACTGCCTCTGAGCCTGGAATTCCCTGACAGATCTCAGTCCTTCAGCCTCCCTCAGCCTCACAGTGTGGGAAGTGGTGCTCAGACAAACCAGTTTCCCAAACCACTATCACGAGTCCAGACCACTGCTCTGTAGGGCCAGCTATGGGCTTCCAGACAGCCATGACCCGACCACCTTCAATTGTCCTGGGTGCTGGGGCTGTGTCAGGGAGACTCTGCCTTGTCTCTCAAGAGCTGTGTCCCTGGCTCTCTTCCAGGTCTCCTCCCATCCCTGTCACAATCCCCACGACCACAAACCCAATGTGCTGTTCTCTCTGTGACTCTCAAGTACTTGGCACTGCAGGCCTCCATGCCCACCCGGGCTGAGCCCAGACCTTGCAGACGAACCTGTAGAAGGGACAGAGGGTGGCTAGCACAGTCCTGGTCTGCCGAGACCCTCTCCAGCACAGGACGTTGCCGCTGAGCTCCCGGACGGTCTCCAGCGTCTTGTGCTCACAGGGGTATGCCCCGACTTGGCAGTCTGTGTCCACAACACATGCCAATGGAGAAGACAAGCTTGTCCCTCCTTCCTCCACCCACACTCCCCAAGCAGATGGCCCTGCTCCTGGAGGTTCCACCCTACCCCCTGCTCTGGGGCACCTGCCATCTCTCTCAGGGCAGAGTACCCAGAGGGTCCCCACTATGCCTGTTCAGAAGAGCAGTCAGTCCCTGACATCTCCCTGCACAGGCCATGCCCTGCACAGCTTTACATAATGAGGGCACATGTACACTCTACATGACGTATGTCACTCGAGCTCCCCAGTGGACCCTGACAAGGACAACTAGAACACAGGGATCTTCCTCCAAGCCTGAAGCCTCCCTGTGCCCCCCGGTGCTCAGTGAGGCAGGGGAAGCAGACTTTATACTTTCTCTTGAGAGAGGACAGGGGCCCCACCAGATTGTCCTAAGCCCTGGGCCCTGTTTCTCTTGCCCTCCCTCTCTCCCTGGGGAGGCCTGGGTCCTGACTTCTTGCCTCAGGGAACTCCCACCAGTTCTCCTCTCCCTTGCAGACTACACCATCTTACCAGGAGAGGCAGTAGTGCAGATGGCAGAGTGGCTGAGGGTGCTGAAGAGGCCGTTGGTGGCATCCTCCACCTGCTCAGCCAACAGCACGTGCTGCTCCCTCGGCTCGCTGGCCAGCATGTGAAGCTCTTCCCACCTGAGCCAGGAAGATATGACAAGTTGAGGCCCTGTGCTGCCCTCCTCCCGGCCACTCATCTCCTAGGTTGGGGCTCCCCGTGGACAGCAGCACCACCCCACTGACCCAGAGGCCACTTAGCAACAATCTCATCCACCTAGGATGCAGGTGATAACTGAGAAGTGAATGACAGAAAGTCCCCAAGGCAGGCCTGCCATGGGGCACAATGTGTGCATGTTCAAATTCATGACCTTCCTCACTCTCAGAACCATCAGCTCTCATCTGAGATGCATCCCTAGCAGATTTAGTCATCTGGTATTGGCAGACCCATAGCTGATGAGAAGGACAATTAACCAGAAAGGATATGAAAGAAAGTGGTGCTAGGTTTTAGCAAGCAGATTGTCAGTGAGGACAGCTAGTAATAGAAAAAGGGATGAAAGAATTATAAACAAATGGAGGTAAGAACTCCCAAGACTAGCAACAAGGCTGACCAGAGGAGGCGCCAGCCCACTTGTATTGGAGAGGGCAGTACTGTTAGTGCCCAGGAGAAAAATAACGTCTAGATGATGACACCAGGGTGAAATGACGTTTAAAACCCCCTTCATGGGCTAGGCGCCGTGGCTCACCCTGTAATCTTAGCACTTTGGGAGGCCAAAGCAGGCGGATTGCCTGAGCTCACAGGTTCCAGACCAGCCTGAGTCAGAGCGAGACCCTGTCTCTAAAAATAGCTGGGCATTATGGTGAGTGCCTGTAGACTCAGTTACTTGGGAGGCTGAGGCAAGAAAATTGCTTGAGCTCAAGAGTTTGAGGCTGCTATGATGCCAAGACATTCTACTGAGGGTGGACAAAGTGAGACTCTGTTTCAAAAAAAAAAACAAAACCAAAACCAAAAAACCCTTTACAACCCAGAGCAGTGGCTCACATCTGTAATCTTAGCACTCTGGGAGGATGAGGGGGTGGATCTTTGAGCTCATGAGTTCTAGACCAGCCTAAGCAAGAGTGAGACCCTGTCTCTACTAAAAATGAAAAATTGAGGCAAGAAGTTTGCTTAAACCCAAGAGTTTGAGGTTGCTGTGAGCTATGAGGCCATGGCACTCTACCAAGGGCAACAAAGTGAGACTCTGTCTCAAAAATAAATAAAAATAAAAACCAAAACCCCTTTACAAGACAACAGGACAGTCAGTAATGCATCTGGAAGAATCTTTTGCCATTGAAAAGTCATCAGAGCAGACCAATGTTTGGCAATAAGGCAAAATGATCTCTAAAACTCACTTATGAAAACCCTCCCACACTCCTCCCCAACCTAGGACAGAAGGCCCTCCCTCCCTGCGAGCATATGCGCAGAGAGGGGCCCCCGATCAGTCTACAGCAGTGGTTCTCAACCTAATGCTGCAACCCTTTAATACAGTTCCTGGGGGTCACGACCCACAGGTTGAGAACTGCTGGTCTACAGGCTTGGACAGGTGGCGTTGCAGGCTGCTCTCTGCCCTCCTGGCCCCACCAAAGGTGATTCAGATGCTGAGTTCGAGCTGAGAACCGTCAGAGAAGGGACTCAATAAGTACTAAAAGGGGAAACACACAGAAGCAGCATCAGCTTTTTGTTTCTTCTTGTGCGGTTTCACCCTGCCCTCAAGTTTTGGCTAACGCCCACCTGTCATGGAGGGTCCGAGGAACCCCAGAGGAATTACAGACGTAGTGGCCCTGCCTGGGGTTCACTGGGGTGGGGCCCCAGAGTGTGCACTTCTAACTCATCTCCAGGGTCCAGGGAGCACATGCTGAGAAGCACTGCTGCCACTGACCTGGCCTGTCCCTGCGAGTGGGGAGGGAGGGACTGGGTGGGCTCGGGGTCCTCAGGTACTCCTGTGCCTCCAGCTCAGGCCAGCTCCCCTCCTGACCAACAGCAGCCAGATTGCTCTAGGCCAGGGGCGCTCACAGTGCCAGCTCTGGACTGGGCAGGGCCCCAAAACACCCAGCGTGGCCCAGAGCTGGAAAAGTGCAGACTCAGAGAGAAAGAGCGCAGAAGCTAACTGCAGAGCCGCAACAGTCCCTGGGAGTCTGCTGAATCCAATAATGAACATTTGAGCTAACATTGTGGATTTTTAAATTTCATTTTTCTACTAGTTCATCTTTATCATATTTTTCTTTTTACCAGGTTTTTTTTTTTTTTTTTTTTTTTGGACAGGGCTGGGTTTGAACCCACCACCTCTGGCATATGAGGCTGGCATCCCACTCCTTTCAGTCACAGTTGCTGTCCTATTGTATTTTTCTTTTTTTTGTTTTTTTTTGAGACAGAGCCTCAAGCTGTCACCCTGGGTAGAGTGCTATGGCATCACAGCTCATAGCAACCTCCAACTCCTGGGCTCAAGCAAGTCTCCTGCCTCCGCCTCCCAAGTAGCTGGGACCACAGGTGCCCGCCACAACGCCCAGCTATTTTTTTGGTTGCAGCTGTCATTGTTGTTCAGCAGACCCAGGCTGGATTCGAACCCACCACCTTAGGTGTATGTGGCTGGCACCTTAGCCACTTGAGCCACAGGCGCCGAGCCCCTATCGTACTTTTCAAACATATCAGACCATAGTGGGTTGGGGGGGAAACCCCAACTGGTCCTGATAGTTTGAGGCACCATTCCAGCCACCAGAGCAGACAGTACCAGGAGACACATCTTTCCACTGTGCGGCAGGTCCCACCCTCACTGACAAGCTTTGGAGTTGCGCTGTGTCCCAGCACTGCATCTGGCATTGCATATAGAAACTATGGGCAGACAGCTGTAAAGCAAGGTCCCTCTCTCCTCTCTCAAGGGGTTTGTTTATATTGCTCATATTTGAGAGCCAATGAAGGACACAAGGCAGCCGGGGTAAAATGCCAGCTTACTGGCAGTAACATCACCACCACCATCGTCATGGTGGCCTCCAGGACACAGCCCTGGGTATTCCCCCTTTACTGGCCACTCCTTGGTTTCCATCACTCCATCGTCTTCCTCTTTTGACCGGCACATGCTGGTCACTCGTCATCTTCTCTCTCTGGACTCTATCCCTGGGTGATCTTATATGGGTTTTACAAACCACCCCACATTTCAATCTCCACGCCTGCCCTTGCTTCTGTGCTCCAGACGCTTCCCCCAGCCCAGCTGCCTGCTCAGCTTCTCTACTGAGCTGTCTACTACCCATCTCAAACTTCATCTCTCTGAAACACAACTCAGCGTCCCTTGCTCTTCCCTGTCTTCGTCTCTCCCACGTCAGGAAATGGCACCACTATTCACCCTGGGGCTCAGGCTAAAACCCTCAATTCTTCTCTCCCATAACCACCTCCAAGGGCCTTCAAACACCTCCAACCATTCCCCAGCTGCTTTCCTGACAAGAGGCCGCCACTGCTTCCTGTGTGAGCTACTCCAAAGGCCTCTGGTTTCCCTTGTTCCCCCATGACTGCCTCTCCCCTCACCCCCACCCCACCAGTCTATTCCTCACATGACAGGCAGTATGACCTTCTGAAGTCCTTCATTTCCCTACTCAAAACCCTCCAAAGACTTCCTATCCTACTCCAGTGGTTTCACATGACTCAAAGTCTCTACCACTTGACTCATGTCCACCTCTTCTACCTTGTTTCTTGTAATTAATTTCCTCACTTGCTGGGGTCCAGGTCCTCTGTTCCTTCCTACAAAACGCCAAACTCCCAAATGCCTGAGAGCCTCTGTAACCGTCCTCCACCTGCCTGCCAGCCTGCCTGCCCTTTTCTCTGACATATGGAAGGCTTGTCCTCACTTCACTCAAGCTTCTGCTCAGAAATCCATTCCCCAAAGAGGGCTTGAAGGACCTTCTGAAGCTACCTTAGACAGCTTTCCTCTCTACTCCAGTCCCCATCATTCTTTGACCTCTTACCTACTTTTTCTCCTTTGTATTTTATTTTCACCTGAAATGACATGACTTATGTATTCACTCACTCACTGATTACCTCATGTCTTTCCTAGAATGAAAGCTGCATGAGGGTACTTTGCATTGCTGTCTCTGTATCCCAAAAACCTAGAATAGCATCTGGCATGAGGAGGACAACCCATATTTATTAACTGAGAGAACGAATAATGTACTAAAATTAGCAGAGAGATTTCTGTGTTGAAAGCACAATGCCCAGACCAGAGTCATTTCAGTTAATGCCCACAATAACTTGAAGTCCAAGGAATAGATGTAATGACCATTTTTAGGGTTAAGAGCACTAAGGACCTGTCACCCCACTAGGAAGGCATATACGCCCAGCATCTAAACAAACTTCCAGGGTGGGCAGCCAGTCACAGACTCCCACTCCCCCGGCCCTGGGAGTGGGCTTTGACTCAGGCCAGTCAGAATCCTGTCTTGTATTAATCAGCTCAAAACCGGGCAATGTTTCCTTTCCCTTTAGGGTGGAGCTGTGCAGACATGAGCCAGAATGCTGTCCACAGCACCGAGTCCAGCTTCCCAAGAGTGCTTGGCTGAGAGAAAAGGCAACAGTCAGAGAGACAGCAGAGATACGTGGTGGACAGCAAGAATCCTGAAGGCATTGAAGTTACAGGCTCCTACCCACTGTGAGGGATGCCTATCCCACGCAGTGAAATGAGATGACTCCATGAATTCCCATTTTTATCCAACTAGATGTGAGTTGAGTTTCTGCTATTTGCAACCAAGTATTCAGACAAAACCCCAAAGCTGATTCAAACTCTCAGGGTTCTAAAGATTGGAGTTTTCTGTGCACCAGAACCAAAACGGCAGAGTGGAGAAAAGACAGATCTATGGGAGGACCAGGACGGCCCTTCAATGCCCCTCCCTCTCCAGGTCTTAGTCCCCAGGTGGCCTGCTTGATGGCCGACCCAGCATGACTCATGCTCTTACCTGGGAAACCGGACTCCCACGGCAAACACAGTGATGCCCCTTTCCTTCAGCTTCTTGGCCAGCAAAGCCACATGCCCCTGGGACTTCCCATCCGTGGTGAGGATGAGGATCTGAGGCACAGAGCCATTTCGGCCCCCAGGGAACCCTGTGCGCAGAAGGTATTTCAGGGCAAGTCCTGTCTCTGTGCGTCCTCCTCTGTGCACACCCAGAGGGAAAAAAGAAAGAAACAAAGTGAGTGATCCTGGGAGGTGAAGTTGGGACGACAGCCTGAAATCAGTGGCAAAAGCTCTAAGTGACAGTTCTATCATCTAAATCACGAGATGATGAGCAGAAATTACGTTTGTGAACTTGGGGTTCACTCTGCATCTCTCTGTCGTATTCCGTAATACTGACACTCTTTGTGTATTGGGAGTTTTCAGTTTCTCTACACCCCCCTACCCTGGGATGACCTGGGTTGACAGCTTCTGTCATCTACCTGTCTACTCCCATCTCCCTGTCCCTATGTCATCCTCTTTTTGGTACAGCTCAATATTTTCTCAGGCTTAGAAATCAGAAAACTGAGCTTAGGAAAATTGTGTGTTAAGTAAGGATCCATAAGACAAGGCTTTGGTACAAAGATCCCATGAAAATCTTTTCTGTGATCCAAGCCTTTCTGGACGATGTCCAAGTTCAGGACTGGGAGCTGGAAGGCTGAGCTGTCTGACCACCCCTAGATAGGGAAAGGTTGTAGGTCCAAGCTCATCAAGATGCCAGTGGTCCTCAATTTGCCATGGCTCACTGAGATTCTCTAATTGCCACGGCTCAGTTATAGGGACTGTACATCAAACTTGAAATCCCAGTGTAAGACCTGCTAACTCTCAAATAGGAGGCTTATCACTTCAGAGAGGACTGTCAGCTTCGAGTGTCAGCTGGGTAGAAAATAATGATTCACTACAACAGATTGTAGGTTACTGAACTGTGAGATAATCCTAGTTGCAGCCAAACCATTCAGCACAGGGTAGCCCATCCAAACGTGAGCAACTATGTGAGGCTGATGGATCATTATGGTTATTAATTGGGAAAACCTCGTCACAGGATTATTCTGAAATATTAACTACAGACTGTGGATGGTAGAGGGAGGGACAAATTTGTACCTTGACCAAAAATTAAGGCAAGGCTTGCCTTTAATTCAGCCCTCTCAGAGGCGCCTACAGTCTTCCTCCTAATATGAAAACATCCAACTGACAAGAGGCATGGGCACTGTGCTCTGTGTGGATTTTGTTTTAACACTGAAAAATTTTTCGTATGCAGTCTGACACAGGTCTGATGCCCGGGCATCTCTCCTGTTTGGTTCTTCTCCAAGCAACTACTCAGGAATCTAGGGCCCTTTCATCTGTGGTACCACTTTCCTCTCCCATCTGCATAGTTCTCTCCATTCAGCAGAAAGATGGGGAAACAGCAGGAAGAGTGTGTTTGGGAAGAGTTCATGGATCAGGCCTAGAATTCTTCACTTTTATTGCTTTCTATCTTGATGTAAAACATACATACATATATCTACATCGGTTAAAAACCCACTTTTCAACTCACTAGTATTGACTGTGGACCCTTCACATGGAAGATAGGGGAAACAGCAGGAAGAGTGTGTTTGGGAAGAGTTCATGGATCAGGCCTAGAATTCTTCACTTTTATTGCTTTCTATCTTGATGTAAAACATACATACATATATCTACATCGGTTAAAAACCCACTTTTCAACTCACTAGTATTGACTGTGGACCCTTCACATGGAAGATAGGGAAATAGAGGCCAGGAAGTGTAAATAATCCCACCCCCCAAAATCAGGAACCACGGACAGCAAATAAACATTGATGCAAGGATACAAGTAACAAGAGTTCCAAGGAGTGAATTCACTGTGGGGTGTTAGGGAACAGGCGTGAAGGAGAAAGTGTGTCTGCACGGGGTCTTGGCACCCATTCCAACTGGGGGAAGGGAGCAAGCAAAGACACAGGTGAGCAGCACAGGCTGTGCTCTGGAGCTGGAGAGCAGGGCTTGGCTTGGGCTTCAGGCTTATCACAGAGGAGCACAGCGACACTGATGACTCATCACAGAAGAACAGAGTGTACCAACGTTAATGACCCCAACATCCCAACTCCTCCTACACCGTGCCTGGTCACACGTCAGATACCAAAGACAACCAAGTGGATTCTGATTCCCAGAATATTACTACCTTCAGCAAAGCTCTTGGGTCTGCAAGCGTCTTCCTCCAGAGCTCTCAGAAGGGCAGACTATCTCCCATTTCTAAAGAGTATTAGTACCGAGCTTCCTCTGTGTGCCAGACATTTCTCTGTTGCTGAATATGCTCCTGACAACTGTGGTAAAAGGTGCTAATATCATCCTCACTAACAGACAAGAAAACCCCTGCTCAGAGAAGAGTAAGGTAACTGCTACTATTTACTGGCGTTTGCCATGTGCCAGGCTCAGCCTCTGCTGTCTATCAGGTGCTCAGCATATCTCATGTGACCCCCATGGCAGAAGCAGGGGAGTTCAGAGAAGCGCTGCAGCTCGTGAGTGAGGGACCGGGGCATTAAGCCCAGGCCCTCCACTTTCAAGGCCCAAGTTGTTAAACAGACAGCTAGTCATCTGTCCCTCATCCTGTTCATCACAGTCAGGCTGATTTTAAAGCCACTTCTCTTTCCACTTCAAGGGCTGGTCTAAATCTGGCCTGTCCTCTGTTTTTATAAAGTTTTATTGGAAAACCGCCACACCCATTTATTTATGTACTGTCTATGCAGAGTCCGTATAGACTGCAAATGCTTAAAATTATTTACTACATGACCCTGAGTGAGTCTGCCAACTCCTGTTCTATGCTGCTCTGCGTACACGCTCACACAACTCTCTTCTCACCAAAAGCCAAGGTGCTCCTGTGGCTGTGAAGCACCCTGTAAAGCTGCCCCATGGGCAGTGTGCCCCATGAGCTGCTGGCTGTGGCCTGCCTTCCCGAGGTTCTCAGCTAGGCCTTGCTCTCTCTTCCCAAAGCTGCCTCTCCCTCCCTCCTGGCCCATCTGACCACTGCTGCTCTCCTGCAGGTGCAAAGCTTCAGGACTGAGAGGAAAAAGCACTGGGTCTCCACAACTCTGTTCCATTTTTCATACAGATCCTTCTTGGATCCTTCAGTTAACTGTGTTTCCTTTTCATTCACTACCCCCAGAAGGCTTGGGTTCAGTTCAGAGTTTCTGAGTGGGTCTGGACTTCCCTCCTCATAGCCACCAGCCTGTGGTTAGAAAGAAACTGAGTTGCAAGGGCATTAAGAATCCAGACCACCCGGGACACAGGCCTGACAGTGTCCACTTTTCAAATGGTTCAAACAAAAATATCCATGCCGGTCATCCTCTCTACCTCTGCACCCTACCAGGCCTCCCCCCTACGAACACTGCTGATTGTGACTGAGGTAAGGGGAGATTCACAACGGCTTCTGAGCTCTGGGAGATGGGAAGAAATCCTTCTGCTTCATATGAGGGCGTTTCTGTCTTAGAGTGTTCTGAGTTCAGGGAGCTATAGACAGGAAGGTCAGAGGCTAGAGTCTCACAAGACTTTTCTAATTTCTCTCCAGTGAGATTAAATTAGGTTGAAAAAGTTTAGGGTTCACAGATTGACTACTGTCTTGGGGGCTCTGATGACATTAACTTTTGGAGGGGGTAGATGGGGCTAGAATCTAAACCTTTTGCTATGGGTGTAACCAGGATTGACTGAGAGCATTGGCTCCAGAGTCGGCGAGACTCTCACATTAGTTGTATGACACCTTAGTGAGGCAAACTTGGGAAAGTTACTTAACCTGAGTCTCAGTTCCTTTCCTTGGTAAGTGGAGAGAGTAATAGTATTGTCTGAGGACCAAATGTTGCATCCAATGCCTCCTGGGACCTAGTGGGCATTCCATCGGGGGTAGTTATCATAACGAAGTCACCCACAGCTACTGTATTTTCTACTTGGGAGACTGAGGAAGGAGGATTGCATGAGCCCAGAAGTATAAGGCTGCCATGAGCTATCATCAAGCCACTATGCTCCAGCCTGGGCAACAGAGTAAGACCTCATCTCTAAAAAATGAATAAATAAAAGAAAATGAAGTTTATCTTATGAGTTTTGTTTGTTTGTTTTGAGACAGAGCCTCAAGCTGTCACCCTGGGTAGAGTGCCGTACATCACAGCTCACAGCAACTTCCAACTCCCGGGCTCAAGCAATTCTCCTGCTTCCTCCTCCCTAGTAGCTGGGATTACAGGTGCCTGCCATGACGCCCAGCTATTTATTTTTTGGTTGCAGCCGTCATTGTTGTTTGGTGGGCCCAGGCTGGATTTGAACCTGCCAGCTCAGGTGTATGTGGCTGGCACCTTAGCCGCTTGAGCCATAGGTGCTGAGTCATCTTTTGAGTTTTGTCTTCAATCCTAGTGTGCATAAAAAAAATCTCTTGGAAGACTTAATAGAGTTCTCAGATCTTATTCCCAGAGAGTGCAAACTGGTACAGATAAAACCAGGCCTGAGAATCTTCATTTTAAACTGGGCCCAAGAATCTGTATTTTAAATCAGCAGTTCTGATGCAAGTAGGCCATGGAACTGACTTTGAAAAATACTTCCTAAGAAAACCCACTGTAAGTACGAATATATTGATTACAGCTTTTGTTTAGTTTTTAGCAATAGACAAAAATCTTGGAATCAACCTAAATGTTTCCTTGTAGGGGAATGATCGAGTATGTTGTGATGGCCGAATTCTTTGGATTATTGTATAATCATTCCAAAGGATCAACGGGAAAAATAATCCAGCTTTATGCAAAAGTACACACAAAATAATACTAAGTAACAAAAAGACACTTTGTAATTCTAACTGTTCTAAAAGCTAGGCTGAAATGTTAACGTGGATTAAAAGAGGCCCAAGAAATCCATGAAACGTTTTACGTAAAGACAAAGTAGTGACAACGCTACAGATCCTGATACAGGCCTAGAGGGAGCCCAGAAAATTCAGTCCTAGAAAACTCGGGGCTGCATTCCTGCGAGGATGATGAAATGAGCAGGCCTGTGCAGCCAGCTGGCCGTGGGATCTGGCACTCACAAACCAACTGCCAGCATGTTTTAGCTGATTTTAGTCACCAAAGGCCGTAATATCAGAAGGTTTGAGTATAATATTTTTAAAAGTTCTTGTGAGGAAGCAATGAGGTTGTTGTCAGGGTGGTTTCTTAATTACCTCAAAACATACTTCCTGGAGATCACCTTGGTTTGGAAAGGCAAGTGTCCTGGGTTTGGGCACAGCGGCCCTAATGAGTCCAGCACTTAATAGTCCCCTGCAGAGGAAGGGCAGAGTGCCCGGAGCAGTCATCATGCCCTTTCGGCCAACATTCCTCTGCTCTCATTCATAACAGCATGTCTTCATTTTTACTGTCCTCAGTGACCCCACAACTGTGGCCCAAAATTAGTTCACCCCTCCTTGCCTTGTTTGTTCTCTCTTAGAGTTGTCCTAGGATATGTAAGTGCTCACCACACAGATCCTCAGAAGAAAAGCTGCTTCCCCCACTCCCAGTGTCCTCAGATGTCATGAATAATGCCCTCAAGCCCTTAGTTATGACTTTCTACACAGCTGAAAAGCAGTTCCACTAATTACTAGAGGTGGGTAGAAGGAGGAGGTGGCAGTGGGACCCCGGATTCTGGCCAGGTCTCCTGGTCCTTCTCAGGCTCAGCATCCCCCTCTGTAAAATAAGAGCTGGAATAGACACCATCCAATCTCTAACGTGCCTTTCTGTACCAATTCTTTGCAGTTTGCTTAGTTTTTCAGATGACAACAGTGCTGGATCATTTGGGTTAAAAATCACCCAAATGGCCTTTGACTTTCAGTCCTGAATTTCAACCAATAGGCTACTTCGTCTTCTGCGAATGTTTTCCTTTCCTGCAAATGCACAGGAAAGGCAGTCTGCACACGAAGGGTACCAAGCTCTCTGTATGACCTTCTTATTGATATCATTTATGTATCACAAAATTCACCCTTCTAAAGTATAAAAATTCAGTGGTGTGTAGTATATTCACAGAATTATGCAACTATCATGACCATCGAAGTCCAAAACATTTTCATCACCCTAAAAAGCAGCCCCATACTCCTTAGTAGCCATTCCTTATGTTCCCCCTCCAGCCATGGTAGTTTTATCTGTTTCTTGCCGTGGATTTACCTCTCCTAGACATTTCATTAAAAATGGAATCATATAACATATGAGCGTTTATAGCCTGGCTTCTTTCACTCAGCATCTGTTTCCAAGGATCATCCATGATGGAGCTTGAGCCAATTACTCCATTCATTTTTATGGCCGAACAGCATTCAGTTGTATGGATGTGCCACGTTTTGTTTATCCACGCATCAGGGGGACACCTGCATTGTTTCCATCTTAGAGCTGTCACACACAATGCCGCTATGAACATTAGTGTACAAGTTTTTGTATGTTTTTATGTTTTTACTTTTCTTGAAGCAGAACTGCTGGATCATACGGCAAGTGGATGTTTCACATTTTGAGGAACTTCCAAACTGTCTTGTAAAGTGGCAAGCACTGCGTCACAATCCTACAAGCATTATATGTGGGTTCCAATTACTCCACATGCTTGCCAAACACTTCTTATTTATTGTTAAAAAACACTGTTAAATTATTTATCATTAAAAAAATCGTTAAAAAGATACGCTGGGACTCTTTTTCTTTAGCGAACCAATTCTTGCATGCCTGAGGGGCAGAAGCCTCCCAGGGAAAAAGGAAAGGCCAGTGGGCACTAATGTGTTTATTTAAACACGTATCAATGTGCTTTCTCCTTCGACACTTTCTTGTATTTTATTTTAGCCATCCTCTTGGACATAGTATCTCAATGAAGTTCTAATTTGCATTTTCTTTCTTTCTTTTTTTTTTTTTTTTTGAGTCTCACTTTATTGCCCCTGGTAGAGTGCCATGGCATCATAGCTCACAGCAACCTCCAGCTCTTGGGCTTAGGCAATTCTCTTGCCTCAGCCTCCTGAGTAGCTGCGACTATAGGTGCCCAGCATAACGCCTGGCTATTTTTTTGTTGCGGTTTGGCTGGGGCTGGGTTTGAACTCGCCACCCTCGATATATGGGGCTGGCGCCCTACTCACTACACCACAGGCACTACCCTAATTTGCATTTTCTTAATGGCTGATGATGCTGACCATCTTTTCATGTTTGCATCTTGGCCACCTGTATATCTTCTTTGGAGAAATGTCAATTTACAAGGATTCTTTTGGGGATGATGAAAATGTTCCACAATTAGATTACGGTGATAGTTGCATAACTCCATAAATATGCTCAAAACCACTGAACTGTACACATTAAACTTATTCAATTTATGGCATATAAATGATATCTCAATAAGGCTGTATTTTTTTACAAAGTTGATATGGGTTAACAGTCATTGGGAAAGTTGGGGGTGAGAGAGAACTTTTACAAGTGCAGATTCCTATGTAGGATTCCAAAGAGTGGTTCAATAGGCTCCTACCAGAGTGATTCATACATCTGGGAGGGAGCCCAGGGATCTGCATTTTTAACATACTCCCTAGACAATTCTGACCCAGGTGGCTCTAAGACCTCGCTTTGGTAAGTGCTTCTCTGTGTGTCCGGCAAGATTTGGAGGCAAGGCTGGACGAACTCTTAGAGGCCCTAAGGGCAAAAGCCTCCTAGGGAAAGAGGTAAAGCCATTAGGCACTAACGTATTTGTTTAAATACATGTCCATGTGATTTTTCCCTTTGGCACTTTCTTGTGTATGACTTGCCTTTCCTTCTGTCCAGGGCACTCATGGGCAGAACAAAGGGCTGGGATAATCAATCTAAAATGAAGTCATGGAGGGCCCCTGGGGTCTCCTTGGGGTCACACAGCCCCCAAATTTCCAGCTGTGCCCAGTGTGGTGCCTCAGGCTTCTTGAGAACACTGTTGAACCTACAGGGGTCTGCAACTAGAAAAAGGATCTCAGAGCTTTTGCAATTGGAGGAGATGGCCATGAGTGGCTGGGACCACAGACCTTGCTGGGACTTCAGTGGACACTAATACAGAGGCAGCAGAGACCAGAGGGGATCCAGAGATCAGAGTGGCAAGGGAGAAAATAAAGTCATTCTGTGTGTGTGTGTGTGTGCATCTATATGTAACACATACATAGAGATTATATGTAGATATATAAAATACTTATACACAAATACATAAAAGCACACTCACATATCATACACAGACACACATCAACTGACGTGTGAGTAAAGATACAGCCCCACTACGCACAGGTTTGTAGGGGTGTGTATGTATGAGCACATCAACAGCAGCTATTCATCATTTTTAAAGCACTCTCAATAACAGAGGGTCACATGTCCTTTTTAGACCACAAAAATGAAGCTCAGAGAAGTGTGGTGAACTATCCAAGCTGCAGAGGTCACAGGGATAGAACTGGGATGGAGACCCAGTATTCCTCCTACCACCCCAGGTTTTTAATCCGTCTTGACCCTCAGTTGCATTTTCCTCCAGGTAACTGACAACTACACACAATAGCAGCAAATACTGTTTTTACTTGCATTTGAATTCCCACCTATGACATTTTCATGTAACAACAGTGATGTATACGTATGTATATGTGCATGTTATCTGTGTGTCATATGCAAATATAAAAAATCTATGAAATTATATACAGTAGAATCTCTGTAAGATGACCACCTGAGGGATTATAACAAGCTGGTCACCATAAGGAACAAGGCCTACTGTATTGATTTGTACATGTGGTGCATGTTCAGTGAATGAAAATTAGGTCAACTTAAAGAGGTGGCCTATGTAGGGAAGTGGTCAACCTTGGAGGCTCCACTGTATTTATATTACAACCTGTGAAGGGCATTCCCTTTTCCCACTGTGTGCAGCTGAGGCTCTGAATGCAGCCTATAGTTCTCTCTGTGAGGCCGAGAGCAGGGCCAAACGCTTTAAGAAAGAGATTTTAAGAGTAGCTGGTATCACCCTAACCACGGCAGTATGTGACCATACTTACTTGAAGACCATCTTCTTGATTTTCGCCTTTACTTCTTGCCGGGTTGAAAATGAATCCAAGGGGAATTCCAGATGTGGAGCAGAGCTGAACTGCAGGGCCCCCACTCTGACCTGCAGTAGGAGACAGGGTCAAGTTACAAACATTCCTAAGAGGAAAGAAGGACGAGAATGGTTAATGACCTTTCCTCCTGCCCACTCAACAAATATCAGTCTGGAGCTTTCTCCCTAAAAGAAGGTTCCAAAGACCAGTTGGAGAATCTGGAAAGAAACAGTCAAAGGTCTGCCTGGGCTCTGTACTGACAATGCTGGATTCAATCTTCTAGACCCACCCCCTTCTAAATGCAGCTCAACATTCTGGCAGCTTTCTCAGCTGAATCTGAGCACTTTAAGGGCAGGATCTCTGCTCACTTTTACCAACTGCCTCCCAGGCACAGGTTCCCTTTTGCAGAATCTCACATACTATCTCAATGAATCCACAGAGGCACTATCAATACCCACATTACTGCGGGAGAACTCCAATGTGGAGAGGATACAGATCTGGCCAAAGGCATAGACTTGCCTCCTGGAGAGGGTGCCAGGCCACTGGACTTAGAGCTAAGGGTCTTTGCTAAGGGTCAGCTATACCACCAGCCTTCCCAGAAGCAGCATACTGGCCAGCAGCCAACATAGGCCTGCAGCCAAATGTTTGTGGACCCAACTGGGGGATGCCACAGAAGCTAACCACAGCCACCATCACTGGCAGCTCACCACCAAACACAGCTACCACTGCATCCTTTGTTGGGTGGTCAGCCCCTCCAGGCTTGCTCTGGCCAAACTACAGAGGGGCCAGGTTTCCAGACCAGAGTCACACTAGGGGAAATTCAGTACTGGAAACTAAGACAGGCAATATCATAGCTGAAGTTCGTCTGCAGTGAGGGAATGAGAACACTAGTGAATCCAAACACATTCGTGTCCTGAGGAGGCCACAGGTGGAAATCCAAAGCCTTGCCAAACTGGAGAAGGCGAACTGAGTAAAGTCATTCTCTGGGGGTGGGGAGCCTTGGGGTCACATGTGGCCTCCTTGAATGTCACCTTTTGATCGAATCCTGATTTAACAGATTTTACAGGGATTGTTCTGTGAAGTTTGGATCTAGTCAAGGGGCCACACTTGGGGATCTGGAGGGCCCCTGGTGGCTTTGAGGCTGCAGGCTCCCCACCCCTGCAAAATCAGAGAAGGCTATAAACATTCAGGCTTCCTCTTGAAAGTCTAAGCCCTGCACCTAGTCCTTGGTTCTCCAAAATCCCTGGATAAACTTCCTTCCCCCTTACTATTCCCCTAGCTAAGCCCCCTTCAGGCCAAGCTTTCAAAGGGGGTAACTAACTCAGATGGAAGCAGTGGCCTGCCTTCTGGTCTCCACTTGAATCTCCTCCCTGACAATCCCTTGACAGGCCCTGGGGCTCGGGAGGTGGGGAAGTGCTCTGCCACACCAGGCCACCTGCTCCTAAGCACTCAGCTCAGCAGGCCCCCGAGTATTAGGCAGTAGTGTTGGATACTTTGAGCAGGAAAGAATCTGGGTCTTGGGTGGGCACATGGGGGAGAGGGATGTAACAGAGCAGGAAGTAAACTCGGGGAGCAGCTTCTGAGAAGAAACCCTTCCCAGGTCTCCCTCCAAGTTAGTGTGTGATAAAAAGGGTTCTCTCATGAGGAAAAGATGGTTTAGTTAGTAAATGACAGTGGGACAACTGTCAAAAATAGAGAGCCACCCACAAAGATAGAAGACAAATTACAAATGGAATCGAAGGTTTAAGTGTGACAAACCTAGTCATGAAAGTTTCAGAAAAATTCCTGGGAGAATATTTTAATTTCCAAGTGCAAAAGACCATAAAAGATTTATTATGACCTGAAATCCAGACGCCATAAAGGAAAGATGGAGAACTCTGAGTACATTTAAAAAAAAACAAAACTAAAATGAACAATTTCTTCAGGCCAAAACATATCTTAATACAATGAAAAAAGAAAGTAAAATGGAAAAATTATTTGCAACTCATGTCGGAGACCAAGGTTTAAGTTTCCTCAATATGTTATACAAAAAGAGTATCTTGAGGCTCGACTCCAGCAGCTTAGTGGCTAAGGCGCCAGCCACATATACTGTAGCTGGCAGGTTTGGATCCAGCCTGGGCCTGCCAAACAACAATGACAACTACAACCAAAAATCAGCAGGGCATTGTGGCAGGCGCCTGTAGTCCCAGCTACTTGGGAGGCTGAGGCAAGAGAATCGCTTAAGCCCAAGAGTTTGAGGTTGCTGTGAACTGTGATGCCACGGCACTCTACCCAGGGTGACAGCTTGAGATTCTGTCTTAAAAAAAAGAGTATCTAGGAGTCCATATAGAAAAGACCAATAAGCCAAGAGAAAATGGGCAAAGGATATGAACAGAGACCACAGAACAGGAAATACAAATAGCTCTTTAAGAGAAAGAGACTTGACCTCACCACAATGAGCGCCCATTTTTCCCAATCAGTTTAGCAGGAGGAAACAAACATTGCTGGGAGAAATGTAAATTGGCACAGCACCCATGGAGTGCAATTTTGTCAATATTTATTGAAAAGTAAAAAGATACAGGGATACTGGAAATTTATCTCCCAGATATCCTTCCACATATGTGGAATGATGTACTTACAAGATCACAATGTATCTGTAATGGCAAATAATCATTGCTAGGGGGTTGGTTAATTAGGCCTTGGTAAAAAGATCCTTATGATGGAATGTTAATTAGGTATAAAAAATAATATATGCCTGTATACAGATATGAAAAGATTATCAAGATAATATAAAGAAGAAAAAGGCAGGAGAGAGAAGAATGTATATAGTAAGCTGCCCTTTGTGTAATAAGGGAAAAACAAGAACATATATTCACATTGCTTGTTTGCATGAAATGATTCTGGAAGGATACTCAAGGATACAGGTCAGGGGGCTGAGCAAATGGAAAATGTGTGGGTGAGAGGGAGGCTTTTCACTGTGTATCTTTTTATTGAACCATGTGAATGAATTAGTTGGAAAAAAAACTCCTCTGAGACCAACAGCTGGGTGTATTTACCTGGGTTAAACAGGAAGGACACAACCTCAAACAAGAAGGAAACAGCTTCAATCAGTAGTTAAGACATTTTATTTAATTGGCGGTTTGGGAGCAAAACAGTTGCCTTTTATCTTTAGTTTACTGTACGCTCTGAAGCAAGTCCACCCAGACTTCTCACCACACCGTCATCACTCCAGCTGTGCAGGAAGTGAACTTCTCAGCTTTTACGTTTTAGAAGGGACGCTTCAAACACCTTAAAACTACCTCAAAACGAGTGAACATTCATACAATCCTCAGTGTATAGCTACTTGAAAATTTATTCCCCCAAACTAAAGTTACAGCAAGTAAAACAAGACGCGAATGAAAAAATTCAGCAGCAGAAACAAAACCCAAAGCCACAGATCAAACCAAACCATCTCCAACTGCCCTTGTGCAAAACCGTTCCTCCACTCCCGGACCAGAGGAGTCTACGTAACCACTGGGATGTGAAGACACTCGCCCACTTACCCAAGTATACACTCACTGACTCCCCAGATGCTGCTGTGGGAAAGTTTGTCTCAAGTGAAGCCCAAATTTAACTCCCAGAATATCCAGATGCTTCCCTCCTAATAGAGACACTGTTCACCCTTTTTCATATAAAAATGACCATCAGGTTCCCTCCTGATGTTTTCAGCCTCTCACTGTCCTGGTTTCCTCCCACAGACACTGTTTTTGACAACATCTAACCTAAAAACAAGCCCCCAGAACTCAACGCCACATTCTAGACGTGGGTGGAACAGCACAGGAATGCTTCTTGTCATGAATTTCTTACCCTGCTCACCCCCATACACTGCCACACCGCTGGCTGGCCATTTGCTGTGTGATAATGGGATGTGAATTCTGAGGGTCACCACTTCATTCTGGTCCAGAGGCTATCCATAGATAGCCTAGACAAACAGCCTAATGGAGCAAGAACCCAGCTCTTCCACACACAGCTTGTTCTTAAAATTGCTGTGCAACCCTCATCAGTCACTAGCCTCTCTGAGCCTGCTTCCTCATCTGTAAAACAGGCACCAATAATCCACATAACTCTTGTCTTCCAACGTGCTGTCCTCAGGGATCTCCAGGTCACTCATTTCAGGACACACCCTGTTAATGCCAAGGTCAACAGTGTTGGATCTTTATGCCACCTCCTCCATGAGTAACTAGCAAAACTTCACCGAGAATCCTTTTAAAAACAGGTTCTGTGTGGAGGAGCAGTGTGGGGATTCAGCAGTCCTCAGTCCCGGTCCTTCAGGGTCTGTGCTGGGTTGACATCATGGTCAGAATTTCTGTCTGGGCTACCCGTGCTTAGATTGAATGGTGTCTGCTGTGGTGCAAGGCTGCCTGTGGTCCAGGGTAATGCGCTCCAGCTCCCAATACGATGCCATTCTGGAGAAAATCTGGCCCTCATTAAAAGCCAGTTTTGCTCCTAAATCCTGGAGGCTTTACTAGGATTAACCTAGGAATGTTATCTTGGAAAACCACTTCCTTCCTCAACCTGTATGTGAGTAGTCTCTAATTTAACTAATGATGGCTTTCCAGACCAAAATACTTTTCTTAGTTTTGAACTTCAATTTTTATGTGGTTCAAAATCCACCAAGTAGAAAAACCTCTGTATTGAGGGGTCTCCCTCTGAACTTGAGCCCTGTCTGCTCATTCCCACCACCTCCCTCAATGGGAAATCACTGTCCTTAGCCTCTTGCAAATCTCGCTCCGGAGTTTACACATACACAAGCAGGAAGAAATATAGATTCTCATTCGTTATCCCTTATTTTTTACATTAAAATAAACATATCATACATACCATCTGCACTTTACTTTTTTTATACTCACTTGTTCTGGTGTCTGTCTATGGCAGCTGTCCTGTACTTTATTATATGAATGCACTATATTGGATTTATTTGTCCCCTCTCAATGTACATCTTGGTTGCCTGAAATCTTTGACCATTACAAATAATGCTGCAGTGAATAACTCTGTGTGGGTATGATTTTGCATGAGGCAGGGGAGCATGTGTAGAACAAATTCCTAGAGGTAGAACTGCTGGCCCACACTTTGTAAGGGTCTAAACGTTTGATGAATATTATTATATTCCTAAATAGAGGCAGCACCATTCCACACTCCACCAGCAGTGTATGGGAACACTAGTTGCTTAAAATTTGCCAGTGGAGCATGCCACTGAACTGTGAATCTCTGCCAGTCCAGTCAGTGGGAAACGGTATGTTAGATATTTGCTATTACAATGAGTGAGGCCAGGCATCTTTCCATATGTCCATCTGAGTTTCAATCCTGGGAACGACAGTCTGTTCACTGCCCTTTTTTTCTAGCAGGTTGTTAAAAAATATCCCTTTTAAAAATAAGAACTGTGGCTATCACACTCTGCTGCTACTTAAGACCTACTATTTAAAGAACAAGAAATGAAGATACTGGCTAGACTCAACTCAGGCAGAAGCAGTCCATTTCAAATGACCAGAGACTAGGGCTATCCTTCATATGAAGACTCCAGTCTGCTGAGGCAGTCCTAGTTTCGGTCTGCTCAGCATGCTTGCCCTTTCCTATTGTTATGCAAACACAATCTCTCTTTGTAGGGCAGCAAGTTCTCAACCTGTGGGTCACGCGACCCCTTTGGGGTTCGAACAACCCTTTCACAGGGGTTGCCTAAATACATCCTGCATATCAGCTATTTACATTACGATTAATAACAGTAGCAAAATTACAGTTATGAAGTAACAAAAACGAAAATAATTTTATGGTTGGGGGTCACCACAATATGAGGAATTGTATTAAAGGGTCATGGCATTAGGAAGGTTGAGAACCACTGTTCTAGGGGGAAATCAAATCTACTTCTCACCCTCAAAAACCTGACTCAGATCTGGCCAGAGATTCCTTTCCTTCTAACTACTGTGATTGGTTAAGGGATTACCTTTTATCTTGTGACCTCTGCCTGCCCAATCAGAGCCCTCCCTGGAACTTTTGCCAGATCTACAAGGAAAAAAGTCTTATTCTTTACGGATGTCACTAGCTTGCAGAACAATCCAGAGCAATTCTGCTGTGTAAGGAAAACTCTGCCTGGGAAGGAAGCCAACCAAGGAAAGCAAAATTGAAAAGAGAATAAAAGAAAGACACCTGAAAGCTTTGGCTGAGTCTCAGACCCACTGTGCCTGAAACCAGGATTCACCCCCTTGAGCTTCTCAGTTCTGCAGCCAGTAAATGCCGCCTTTTGCCTATGACAGGATTTCTGTTACTGGCAACCAAAGACTGGTAAGACTTATACTCACCATCTCGGAGCTGATGTCCAGAGCATCACAGACTGTGATGGCAAAGTGCTTGGACCTTTCAAAGCTCCCTTTCCCGATGCTGTGAGACCCATCTAGCAGAAACAAGACGTCCATGGCAGCTGAGCACCACATCACTGGAGAGAGGGGGACAGACGGGGGACAATCAACTTCCTTGTGGTTTACAGGCAAGTGAGTCTCACTCCCAAAGCAGAAAGGAGGCAGAAGCAACCTTGTGGGTGAGCCAGGCTGCTGTTCCTCTCAGCACAACAGGAGAGAGATAGACTATGAACAGCCCAGGCCAGAGGCAGCGCTCCTCTGAAGTGAGCAGCACACACTCGCCACAGACATGAACATGAAAGTCTTGTAACAACAGAAGAATTGAGTTCAACAACACTAATTAAGCCCCACAAGAGGGTCTCCCGGGCCAGTGGGGGATACTGAAAAGCCATGGTCCCAGCAACGTACACAGCCAGGCACCAAAAAGTTCAAACAGCAGTAATAACAACCATGTGGAGGGACACTGATTAGGGGGAAGAGGAAGGAAGACAGAGGGAGGCAGGGGGTCTGGGTGGACAGTAGTCAGGTGACAGGAGACCTGGAGGTGCAGGCCAAGAAATTCAGCAATGGAGATTTACTGAGTTTGTTTAGTTTCGTCTTTTTAGCAATGAGAGTGACTTAGGCCCCTGTCTAGGGAAAAGGACTCTGGCCTCAGAACAAAAGGAAGACAGGAAGGGGACAGAAACTCCCCAGGGAACACAGTTTCCCCTGGGTCGGTCCCTGTGTTTGGACAATTAACAAAAACGCAGGCTTACTTTTGCTGGCCACTGAAATTTTCCCGATGGTCTCCTTGCTCACAAGGACTTCTTGCTGAGGGAGGGAGGGGGTTACTAGAAGAGAGAACACAGAGGTCAACATTACCAGGCAATAGGGGAGGAATCTCAAGCTCCACAGTATGTGACCAGAACAAACAGATAACCGGACAGAAAACAGGAACGAGGAGGTCAGTGACCCGCGCATCACACCAATTACCACGTGGATAGTCAACTAAAGGAAGCCCCGTTCCATCTCCCTGAGGCTCGGGGGAACGGGAAGGTGGTGACAGCACTCGCAGAGACACAGAACAGGGAGGGACCATAAGAAAGAACCTCAGAGGCCACAGTCCAACCCCCTGGCTTTCCAGAAGAGGGTCCTAGGTAGATGTGGCCATGCCCCATGCTAGGTGCCTGGGTTATGCAGCAATAGATAAGGAATATGCGGCCTCTTAAGCTTAAACACAGTGGAAAAGATGTAATTTTTAAAAAATTCACAGAAAAGTAAACTCACATTTGTATGAGGGCAGGGTGATAGGAGGTTTGAATGGGGGAAATCCGACCTGATCTGCGGGTCTCGGGGGAATTGTGCTAGATCCTGAAGGATGGGTAGGAATTTACCAGGGTGGCAGTGTTGGGGTGCCGGGTGACCCAAGCAGAGGGGCCGCTGTAACTCAGAGCCTCTCTGGTGTGAGTGAACGAGAATGCTGAGCAGAACTGGAAGGAGTGTGGGGCTGCCATGAAGAGTAGGAGGGGAGGGCACAGCAGAAGGGACTTGACAAGGCCATACAGCATCAGGCAGGGCCTCTTAAGTGCAACAGAAAGTCACCTGAAAGTACTAGGTAGGGGTGGAGAGGGGTCCACATGTGATCAGATTTGCATTTTGAAATGACTCCCAGATAGACCCAGGGAGACCAGCCAGGAGGCTACTGCATTGGTCTAAGCACATGATGATGTGTCTTAGACTAGGCAGTTGGCCATGAGGTAGAGAGACACAGCTGGATTAGAGAGACCGTCAGAAGTTAAAAATCAAAGGGATTTGGGGCCCGGAGAGGTGGTTTATGCCTGTAATTCTAGCACTCCTGGAGGCTAAGGTGGGTGGATTGTCTGAGCTCAGGAGTTCAAGATCAGTCTGGGCCAGCAGTTCTCAACCTATGGGTCACAACACACAGGAACTGTATTAAAGGGCCATGGCATTAGGAAGGTTGAGAACCAGTGGTCTGGGCAAAAGCGAGACCCTGTCTCTACTGAAAAAAACCAGAAAAATTAGCCAGGTGTTGGGGTGGGGTGCTTGTAGTCCCAGCTACTTGGGAGGCTGAGGCAAGAAAGAAGATTGCTTGAGCCCAAGAATTTGAGATTGCTGTGAGCTATGATGCCACCAGGGCAACAGAGTGAGACTCTGCCTCAAAAAAAAGGAGGGGGGGAGATTTAAAGCAAACAACCCCCCAGTACTTCCCCCACACCTGCCCATCACCAAAAAACATCTTACCTCTGGAAAACAGGAAAATGCAGGCGGCTTCTAGCAACAGGAAAGAGGGCATGTTGATAGAACTAGAAGGGCCAGGAAAAGAAATGAAGCATCAACAACTGCTCCCGTCAACTCCCTACCAGACAAGACAAGAACAGGCCACAGATAATGTCCCCAGAGGCCCCTTGCACCATAATCACTACTGGAGTCCAGAGGAGGTCCACATTCCCAAAAGCCACAGAAGGCTGCTCTCCAAGGACTTTGATTTAAGTAACAGTCTAATACTGTTATTATTCTGGTGTTCCAGAACACCACTCTCAACCCCAAATCTACCTCAGCCCCGCATAGACTCCGGAATGTGTGCTATGTGCAGAGCTAAGAGTCCTGGGGCTCAGCCCTGCTTGGGTCCTGAGCAGCCACGTACCCTCCACTTTAAGAGGAGTGAGAATCTGACAAGTTCAAGATCTGTTTTCAATGTCCTCAGTCTCGGAAACCTTCTAGTGAGGTTAACAAACCTTTCCCTAGCTAAGCTGACAGCATCTAAAGAAAGCCTATATATCCTAAATTACTAATAAATAGTAATTTGGCTGAGGAAGGAGAAAAAGTAATATCTAAGGTTTGTATCACTCAATAACGTGAAATTTCATTCCACAGAGCCTGGTTATTTATCACGTTTTTGGGGGGGAGTATCTAGGGTGATAACCTCTGTCTTTTAATACAAAATGATAGACTCTAATTCCCTAGGGGCACACACCTGAGGCCCAGGTATCCCAGCCTGCCCATTTCAATCACAGACACAACGCACAGTGCAGACAGGCTTACGTTCAAAGGGCAAATAGCTGGTATAAGGACAGAAAGAGGCTGAACAGAATCAAATTTAGACTCCCTCTCAGTGTAAATAAGCAGGGAAAAAATCCTAAAAATACTGTAATAATAGAAACTAGAAATTCTACTTTTTGCCTTTTGGGATCTAGTACATTCAAGATCACCCTCTAGTTTCTCTGCATTAAATGTGCCCGCTAAGAGAAGACTTGGCAAGAGTGAGGCCAAGCTGCGTGCAGGTCTTACTAAATTCTCCTTCCATCAAACAGGTAACACTGACACTCATTCAGGAGCTGATTCCAAAGAGGAAACCCAGGGCAGAGAGATGGAGAGGGAACTACAGAAGGACTGTAGGACAGAGCGAGGCCAGATGCGTGTGGTATCACCAGTAGGAAACTCACTTCAGCCTGACGCTCTCGAATCTGAAAACCCCTCTGCCATCTTGAATATGCACCACTCTCTGAAGAAGGTGACAAGGCAGGAAGGCCAGACCATCCTCACCTCAATGGGAGAAGCGTCTGTTCTCCAAAACATGGCAGCCTCTGACCTAATCTGCACTCCCAGGAACTCTCTCACTTGCCTGGCGTGCTCCATCACCTCTGCCAGGGCACAAAGGCACACCTCCCAGCCTCCAAATTCAGAGGATTTGCTGAGCAGGCTGAGAGCTATGGCTACCCTGAAAATTTAAGGTTCCCAGAAAATGCTGCTTCTTTTGAATTGCGGAGAAGTTTAAAATGACCTCAACCCATGTTCTTAAACTTCGGTTGCTAGACCTTACTTGAAATCGCAGGAAATAGGGATGCACAGCGGGGTGGGATGGGGCGCTTTCATGGGACACTGCTTTCCCCTTAGGTTTCATTCCCACCCTTGGGGAGCAGGAACAGGATGAGAGGGTTATAGTCTGATGGGAAGGAAAGAGGAAGCCGAGAAGGAACCCGCTGTCCTGTACCTCAGACACAGACGGAAGAGGTCTCTGGGCCTCCAAAGGGGTTGGTTGCAGAGATTAGGTCCCCGGCTCCTCCTGGATGTGCTTCCCTCTAACCATGGAGCCCAGGGCAGCTCAGGAGGACTTGAGCCACTGCTCGGGACTCCACTAACACCAAGAGGGGCCCCTGTAAATGACCGCTTGACAGGAAGCAGGGCTTAATTATAATTACCCAGGCCTGCTGGCAAAGAGCCTGGAACACCATCAGGGACCTAGCTCCCATCCTGATGCCCTATGACCCCGAGGGAGGCCATAGTTCCTCATTTGCAAAACACGGAGAAGGCCCAGATGCTACCAATGTGTCTCTGTTTTAAAAATCCCGTTTGATCCTCCTGCATCATGGACCTGCAATGGTCAGACCTTACTTGGCTCTCCAGATTTCACAGCAGCCCTGAAACAAACTAAGACAAATGTCTCAACCAGCTGAGAGCCTATGCACAAAGTCTTCCTGCTTCCAATAACACAGAAGCTCAAGTCTTCACCTAATCTAAATGAAAATTGACTGTGATATTCCAAGAGTGAGGAAGTCGTGAGCTCCCCAGACGTGATCAAAGGGCGAAAGGTGGCCAGACAGGACACAGGCCTGCTGAGGGGCTCACAGGAATCCTGCAAGCTTCCAACCCCAGCACAAGTCAGCAAGACAGACTCTGTGGCTTTCCTTTCCTCTCAGCACATGTTATTCTATACCACAGATGCGGGACAAGCCTCTACCTGCTCCGTGGGAGCCAGGCAGTGGTGAAGCGATGAGGATGAGGGCAGTGCAAGCAGAGGTGAAGGGCTTCTCAATGCCACCTAGCCCTTAGATTCAGGATGTAGCTGGAGTTACAGCTTCTGACCATGGGTGCATGCAGGAGACTGAGGCTCAGGCCTGTTAATTATTTACAAAATCAAGATTCCAGCAGCCAGCTTCCCGACTGCTGTGAGGCTGAGGTGGAAAGGAGTGTCGGAATTCATGGTCATGCAGAAAGGCACCCAGTAGGCACACACCCCCTCACTCCTTCTAGGAGACCAACTTCACCTCACTCTACTCTGTACCTCTGCGTGCCTAGTTCAGTGTTTTCAGAATCTCCCAAGTTTTTGCTCTTTAGAACAAAATGTATGTTGGTGATTTGCAAATGGATGCAAGATGCCAGATACGTCCACCTTACAAGCACTGGGACCAGATGGCAACTTTAGCCACATCTCCCGTCCTGGCCCCTCAACACATCATCATTGCATAGCCCCTCATCGCACGGCTCAGGAAAAACCATCAGTGATATGTGTGTCTTCACTGCAGGCAGCAAATGCCTGAGGCTAGCACTGTGTCGGGGTCTCCCCTAGAGCCCTGGTGACCTGTACATTCCGGTACATAGCTGGGGGAAAACATGCGTGTGGAACAAACAACGCTCCAGAATGCCCTCTGCCGATGGGCTAGAGGGAGCCTTCCAGATGCATTTTTGCATTCACTTAATTCACTGCACTTTTTTATACCAAGATAACAAAACAAATGCTATTTCAGTGCTGACAAAGTATTGTTACCACTCTTTGACTTCTCACCCAATCATCTCAAATATTCAGTTTATTTCCCACTCATCACATATCAGAACTTTCTTACAATACTAATTTGACATCCAAAATATAGCCCTACACCTGGAAAAGTTTTTTTTCAAAGAATAAATTCCACAGTAGAAGTCAATACCTACCACCATCCAGTGAGCTTTTACTAAGTGCCTGCCACCAGGTTCCTCACAGCTGGCAAGTAAGGATACAATATTCCCATTTTGCAGATAAGGAAACTGAGAGGCATAGAGAAGTGTTTTCCCCAGGCTGCACAACTAATCTGTGGATCAGAAGCCATTCTGGCCTCCCCAAGATCTGTTCCTTCTGTGACCTTTTCAACTCTGAGGAAAAGACTCTGGGAGCCACCATATAATGTTTAACTAGCTGGGCTGGGGGCAAGAGGGGACACTCTGGCAGAAGTCCAGGTTCCAGGAAAGAAGGCTACTAACTATAGGCAGTGATAAAACAGCAGCAGCATAATTAAAAATCTGCCAGCCCAAACCCTGCCCTTGGGTAGTTTTCCACCCAGCCAATAATACCTGCCAGCAACTCCCACACTCAAACATAAAACCTGAGATTCTCAGGGCCCTCTGCATTCTTGGGCAAAGCAGTTGGGAACAATCTGCAAGCTAGGGGCAGGAACAGACTGCTCCTTCCCAAGTACACCTAGTCAAGCCTTCTCCATTTCAAAATACCCAGCACATCACCTGCCTTCCTTTCTGTTCCATTACTCATGCTAATTTCATGTTGTTCCTGACTTCTGGGACTCTCATGTGTAGACTTAGGTGTGTCCCCCGCCCATCTCCTCATCTGATTGTTGCCTTCAGATCCAGGTCCCACACAGAACCGGCACCATTTGGGCAGCAGGTGAGTGAAGAGTGCTGCAGGAGGTCACAAAAACATCCCACTCTACACCATCCTGAGTTTACGTCTCCCACTGCAGCAGGAAGGAACAAAGGCCAAACAAGGTTACTTTCAGAAAAGAAGGGCTGGATTGGTGATAGCTGAGGGCAGTTTTGCAGGACAATGCCTGCCTTTTCCTCTAGGATGTGAAATGAAACAGTTATAGGGTGAAAGAGGAAACCACTTCCACCTCCTTTCAAAATGCAATTCCAACCCCAAATATTATTAGATTAGCCCCTGGCAGCCTCTTCCGAATCAGCGGGATGGGAATCTGAGCCCTTTTACAAGAACAGTCAACACCTGAACAGGAAGACTGAAATCAGAGGTAAAAGTCTCCAGCCAGGAAGTCCTTGCTGTCTTTCCCTGTAACAACCACCTTCCTTGTCCCTTTGGCAAAATACCTGGCTCAGGACCAGAGAGTCAGGAATGTGGACGGCAGGTTTCTAGTTGATATGGGGTTAGAGTGTTTTACAAGATGCTCAGGGAAAGTCATGCTCCCTGAAATATATCGGCAAGTTTTCAGAACCCAGCAGCCTAACAACCTAAAGTCAGCACCCAAGGACAGACAATATGCTGTATTTTGGGTTTTTGGTTTCTTTTGAGACAGGGTCTCTCGTTCTGTTGCCCAAGCTAGAATGCAGTGGCATCATTGTAGCTCAACCACAACTTAGAACTCCTGGGCTCAGAGATCCTCCAGGCTCAGCTTCCCTCGTAGATGGGAGGGTACATGCAATTAGCCGACCTTGCTCGGCTAATTTTTTTTTTTCTTTCTTTTTTTTGTAGAAACAGTGTCTTCCTATGTTGTTCAGGCTGGATTCAAACTCCTGGTCTCAAATAATACCCCCTGCCTCAGCCTCCCAAAGTGCTGGGATTATAAGCAGGAGCCACACTATGCCTGGCCACATATGCTATTTTTGAATCTTCTATAGCAGTGGTTCTCAACCTGTGTGTCACAACCCACAGGAACTGTATTAAAGGGCTGTGGCATTAGAAAGGTTGAGAACCACTGCTCTAGAGGGACAGAGAGAAACCTGGGAAGATGGGCGTAAGGCCTCCCACCCAGCAAAGAAACATTTTTGCCAGAGGAGATTTTCCTTGTTTGTTTTGTTATTACCTGAAAATGTCTTAGGTTGTACAGAACCCCAGTTCACTGGGGAAGCACTGGGATACAAAAAAAAAAACAAAAAAAACCACACACACACACACAGGAAACCTAGCTCTGTGTCTATTTCTTAGGTTACCTGCAAACGATAACCTCCCCTGCCTCAGTTTACCTGTCAAATGGGGAGAATTGCAGTTTCATAAACGCAGTGTTAGCAGGATCCGCTGAGGTAATGTGAGAAAGTCCTTGCTAACTGGTAAAATGCTTTCTTAACGAATGTTAAAAGATTATCATGACATTTATATATTAATTTCATTTAACAATCTCATAACTTGTAAGGCAGACATTTTCATTTCCATTTTTATAGATGAGGAAAGTAGTTTTAGAGAAGATGGGGCCTGAGGCCACAAGAATAGCAAAGTACAAGCTTGGAGTCCAGCCCAGGTCCTCTCGGCCATGATCAAAGGCGTGTACTGCACAGATGAAGTAGAAAGAGCAAAAACCGAATGTCAGGTGGTCCGAACCTTAGCCTCTCCTCTAAATCCTTCATTTCAGTCTCTCAATTTCCTTCTCTCTAAAATGGGAGGGACACCTTCCATCGTATTTACCTGGAAAGACTGTTACCAGGATTCCATAAAACCACGGTACAGAAGCCCACTGGACAAGGGCTAAGTTTCCTAGTTTGAGATCAGGGAAATCCAGTTCAAGAGAAGAGACTCATGATTAGGAAAGGCAGTGGAGGATTGAGGGCACTAATCATATTCAGAGGAAGTCAGCAGGTAATTCTGTAGATGGAGGAAGAAAAATAAGCAGCCCTGAGCTGCTCGGAAGATGACAAGGCAAACTAAAGGAAGGGACTTCAAATGTATTCCCGATCGCAGTCGGCTCGGGGTCCTGCTGACACTAGAACATGGCAGGGAATGGATGTGCAGAGTCACCAAGTGATCCCCAATCATCCTGTCGATGATGGGAGAGATTTGTTTTATTCTACAATAGTCTTGTTGGATGAACTAAAAATTATCAATTCTATCATAGCGCTTCAATTAAAGTAATTAACTACTGATGTGTGAAATACAAAAGTTTGAGGACCACTGTCCTAAAACACCTCATCGTGTTGCTGACTCTTTCATTTTTACAAACACATGAAATTTCACTTATCCACTAAACATGATTAAGCATCTGCCCTAGGCCCAGCACCTGTCCAGGTGTTGGGGATACAACAATGATGCTCTGTAACTGTAAGAGGGATCAAAAACGCTTCTGCATTATGATCAAAAGCACTTTCACCAGGAGCTTTCCCCCAGTGTCATCACTGCTGATTAACCAGTGTGCTGCCAATGAAGCTCACTAAAAAGCCAGGAGTGGGAACTTACATTTATAAGGGTATCTGCAAAGTTCGTGTGCAGTTTAAAATAGTTTACTATTTCAAATTTCACATGAAGTTTATGGGCACCCTGTATTATTAAGCCCATAAAATTCAGAAGAAGCCAATCTGAAAAGGCTGTATGAGTCCAGCTATATGACATTCTGGAAAAGGCAAAACTATGGAGACAGTTAAAAAAAAAAAATCAGTGGTTACGGGGTTTGGAGGCAGAAAGGATGACTAAGTGGGGCAGAGAGGATTTTTAGAGCAGTAAAACTACTTTGTACAACACTATAATGGTGGATATGTTATTTTGCATTGGTCCAAATCCATAGAATGTACAACACCAAGAGTGAGTCCTAATGCAAACTATGGACTTTGGGTCCTAGTGACGTGTCAGTGTAGGCTTGTCAGTCGTAACAAGTGTCCCACTCCGGTGGGAGATGCTGATAATGTGTGTGTGTGGGGGGGGGGCAGGGGCAGGAGGTAAATGGGACATAGCTACACCTTCTGCTCAATTTTTGCTTTGGACCTAAAATTCTTAACACGGGGTCTCTCATCAGTAAAATGCTGGGCCTCTGGCTGTGATTTACTCAAAGGGGTCCTCAGCTTGAGAGAAGGAAAAGTGACTCTTGAGCTCTGGATGGTAGACCAAAAGCCAATTTTTTTTTTTTTTTTGCCAGTTTTTGGCCAGGGCTGGGTTTGAACCCACCACCTCTGGTATATGGGGCTGGTGCCCTACTCCTTGAGCCACAGGTGCTGCCCAGCCAAAAACCAAATTTAAAGAAAAATGTCACAGATGGTTTTCAGTCACTCAGGAGGGAGGGAAGGAGGAAGGATTCCTCCTCAAACCCTGGGACTTGCCTTGAGCCCTAATCTGGGAAATTCTTATATGGGTGTCTTCAAAAGAATAGTAAGTCCTGAGGGGATTCAGGTTGCTAGAATGTGTTTTACTTAACGATGTTTGTTTGAAAATTGTACAAGGACTAATCACTCAGATCTGGGAGCCAACACACTGTCCCCACTGAAAGGCCCCTCTCAGCCGGCCTCTTAATTCCACAAAGGTAACCCCCCCTTCCTTCTCGGCCAGTGCCCAGATGTGTGTGTGTACACGTGTGTGTGTGTGTGTGTGTGTGTGTTTTTAATCTATGCATCTGGCAAGTTTCCAAGGTACAATTCTCCGACCCTCCCATTTACCAGCCCAGCAAGTAGCCAAGCCTTCCCCTCTTCCGGGACCTGGAAAGAGAAGAGCAGGAAGCAGAGCCAGACCAGGTGTGGGGCGGAGGAGGGTCACGGTTTGTCTCAGCCTGTGCAGTCACCGCAGATGAGGACAAATGCCCTGGACTTCCACTGCCCAATCGAGAGTCGCTCAGGGCCCCTATCAGTCCTGCTTGCAAACTGGACACTTCTCTGGGGCACGCCACTGCCTGGGAAAACTGCAGAGTCCCCTTATATGTGTCCTGTAATGGAGGGGAGGGGTGTATAACCCCAAAGCCTTTATTCAAGGCGAGTGCCTTTTCCCGGACCCCTGGGAAGCTCGGATTTAATACAACATTTGGCCCCCCAGCCCCGACCCCCTTACCTGCATACGACGCCCCTCCTGCGACCTGTGCAGTTTACCGGTGCTATCCGGTCGGCGGAGATCCGAGAGGGGCGCGCGCCAGGTGCGCACTCCCCGGATGCCGACGGACTGGAAAGGCCGCTCAGGGGGGCGCCCGCAGCCCGAACAAAGCCCGCCACGTCCAGGCGGGGCGCGCTGCTTGGCTGGGGGGCGCGCGGAGCCCACGCAAGGCGGCGACTAGCCTAGAGGAGCGCAGCGACAGTGCCCGGCACGCGAGCGGCTCTGCTCGCGGGTGGGGGCCCAGCTCCGGCTGGCAAGAGGGGTCCCTGGGGGCGGCAGCCACGTGGGGCACCTGCTCGCGTCTCCCGGAGCGGCCGCGAGGGCAGTCGGAGGCGCGCTCGCAAGGGAGGCGCGCGGGGCGCTCCGGGCACCCAGCCGGCCTCGCCCCTCGCGTGTTTTCAGGAGGCGTCGGCCAAGCTCCGCAAATAAACCAAGTCCCCGTTTCTAGGCAGGCCGCCCAGCCCGCCAGGTGCGGCCTCCAGCACTGTGCCATCAGCTGCCTACTCTGCAGGCTTTACTGATCTGACCCATGGGAAAATGCTCACTTTGGCATCTTTTCTATCTTTAAGGCAATTGCCTTTTGTTTACCTGTCCTATTATTGCTGTTGGGTGACAGGTCGAGCCTTTGGCCAGCATCCTCATTTAAGTTGTGGGCGACTGATTTTTTTAAAAAGAATGCCACAAATCACAATATCTGGAACGATTCTTTGTACGCAGGAAGCTCTCAAAAAAACACTATTATTTGCATAATCTGTAATTTTTATACTTCATCCAGAAAGTGTCAATGCATAATGTGTGCTCATTGCAAAAAGAAAAACACACCAGTAAGCAAGCTGATACAGCACTCATTTTCTACCACCGAGAGATAATGATCGTTCTGGTGTACATTTTATGTAGTTCATTACATACGAGCTGTACACGAAGATTTCCCGCTTTGCATTTTGAGCATCATTCTGTTTTGAACTACAGTGAACTTGCCTGCTCTTGTTGAACATTAAACTTGCGATTTTAATAATACATAATAGAATCTTTGTGCTTTTGTCCAATTCTGTGGAATAAACTGCAACAAATTTCTAGGATACAATGAATACATTAATTTAGGACTTTTGATGCTCATTATCAAATTCCAGGAAAGTTGACTTGTTTCCTCTTTTCCACACTCCTCCCCCATTAATTCTTACAAATGTCAATCTGACAGGCAAATAATTTTTCTAACTTTTTAAGAATTCAAAAACATACCAGTCTCTCATTCTCAGATGATTTCCAGCCCTCCGAACACTGCCAGTTTCCAGTAAAAGTGGCCCATAATCAACTCTGTTGTCAGCCTCAGTGAAGAGGGGAGAGGGAAAAGGACTCATTTTTCACTTAATTCATTTCTCCCACTCACATTCAGTGCACACTCAAAAGTAAAAAGAAGGCCGCATCAGAGCAGCACAGCTAATGTGCCAGCATGTTATTCTAGCAGGGGACTTACCTTGAAGTCTAAATGCTGGGAGAGAGATGGTCTCTGTCTCTACATCAGCGCTGTCCCAGAGAAATGGAATGCAAAATGTATGTGTAATTTTAAATATTCTAGTAACCACATCTTCAAAGTGAAAAGAAACAGGCCAGCTAGATTTCAATAATATTAAAGATCTGAAATATCTCAGCATGTAAGCAATACAAGCTATTTTATGATTACTGCCCACTTTAATTTGCACTAGTCGCATTCTAAGTGCTCAACAGCCATGTGGCAGCTTTCTGGCTGAATCAAGTAAACATGGAATGTCTACAAAGGTAAAGGCCTAGATTCAACCAACGTTTAAAACTAAGTAAGTGCTCTACATCAAACTGTCAACACTTCTGTGTCATTCTGGCAGTAGCATGAATTTTGTTTTTAGTTTTCAATCTACAGATAAGCCTTAAGTATTCATTGACTGCATTTTGAGAGGCATCTGGATGCACCCTGAAGGAGGCAGAGCAGACTTGTGCTCCTGCCTCCTCGTAATAATCGGAGTCCATCTCATTTCCTGGAGGGCATACATTACAGGAGAGAAGCAACTTCCCATCAAAAAAGTTATCACCACAAGGTCTCAAGGTAAGGCAACCACAGGAAAGGGGCTGAGGCTAGGCAGTGGACTAGTCTTAGGAAGTTGACGGAAGCCACGGCTGTAGGGCCAAGGCGCAAGAACTTCCCTAGGGAAGCTAGACCAACTGCCTAGGTCAGGGCAACAGGAGAATGTTAGCAGTTCTCCAGGTGAGCCTTCTGTAGCCTCTCATCAGCACGTGGGCAGTAACCTCTTTGCTAACTGAGCCACACTTTACTTCCAGCAAGCAAACCATCCTACTGCTCTGAACTGCATGTTTAGAATCACAGATTGCCCTCTGATGACTGAAACCACCCCTGACAATCTTCCTTATGAGTGCAGTAAGAACCATTTAGGTACAAGGCTGGCTACAGAACCACCTCCACTGGCCAGTAGCCCAGATGTCCTCTTTGGATAATCCCAGAAGAACTCAACCTGCCAGACCCAGGCAGTTGTGTTGGTGAGGAGCCCACGCTACTTGTTGCTTTTGGTTGGCAGTCTCCCAGGAGTGGGCCCCACGACAACTTGGTTCCTCTCCTGGTATCTGGCAGCTTAGGGTCCTGCTGGTAAGTAAAGATCCTCCTATATCAGTTCCTGGATATATATATATATATATATAGCAGAGCTCAATTTTAGAATACTGATCATTCTCATTCACAGTTTTTGAGATTTTTACATTTCTAGCTGCTACAGCAGAATTCTAGCAAAACAAAAGGTGTATCAAATATACTTTTCCCCGTCAAGCCCCAGGGGTGTTCACGGTCTGCACAACAAAAACCCCTGGCAAACTGGGTCTGATTTCTCTCAATATTTACAAGGCCTCTGCCTGGGAATAAACATTTGGATATATATGGCCTCTGCTCTGCTGTAAGCAGAGTCTGAACAAGCCAGGTATTGGGTGGGGATCCGAAGACTGGGATCAGCTGGTGTGATACCCCAACGTGGGGCACAGTGCTGGAGCACAGTGAATATTCACTGAAGGAAACATGCAGCTGACAATACTGAGGTCTGACAATTAAGTTCGCGAACTCATCCTAGGAAAAGTGCTCTATACCTTACTGCTGAATATCACTAGAGTCATGTTCGAAGTACTCTGCTGGGGAAGCCATGCACCAAAGCCAGTGCTTAGTCCACACTTCAAAAGAATTTTGGAACTCCTTCTCTGGAATGGCCATCAGAGCTGTCACTGTATTAACCTTGATGTTAATTATTTCCTTTATTGTTCAATATTTCCTTTATCTTTGGGTAAAGAAAAAAGTCACTGGGAGTCCAGATCAGGTGAGTAGGGAGAAGGTTCCCAAACAGTCATTTTTTTGCTGGCTACAAATTCCCTTACAGACAGTGTTGTGTGAGCTGGTGCACTGTCACGACGCAAGAGCCACGAGTTGGTGGTGAAAAGTACAGGTTGTTTTCATCTAGCTTTTTCACACAGCCTTTTCAGCACTTCTAAGAATATAAACTTGGTCAACTGTCCATTTGGTATGAATTCATAACAAACAATCCCTCTGATACCAAAAGGGGTTAGCAATATCGTTTTGACTTTTTTGGCCATGGAGAACTGGCTGATTCCACTGTGCACATGGACACTTAATTTCAAGGTCATGTTGGTATTTCCATATTTCATCAGCAAAGAGTGATGAAACTGCTCAAAACATCATCTTGCCTCTCCAAAAGGTCTTGGCAAACTTCGATTTCCTTTTGATTTTGTTCACCAGTGAGCTCCTTCGGGTCCATGTTTGCACACACCCTTTTCATGGTAAGATTTTCAGTTAAGATTTTCCTGTTTCTCTACTGATGTCTACTTGGTCTGCCACACTTCTCACAGTCAGCTGATGCTTTTGATGCACAATTTGACAAATTTTTGAAATGTTTTCATCAGATCTGCTTGGTACTGGCCACCAACATTGCCACACATCGATGTGAACACAGCTGTGAAACACTGACACACCAAGGTTATGAATCCTTACCTAGTTCTTTGTACAGGGCTTCCAATGTAAGGACATGGTGGCAAGTTTGCAAACTTACTTGTCAGACCTTGTATTACAATATAAAACTTCTTAAACCTACTTATACCTAGCCTGGTGGTCTAGTATGTCAAATCCATAAGATATTAACCCACATCCCTATTGTGAGAATATAGATATTAGTCTCTTTGGGGGAATGAGGCAAACAGCTGAATCAGCAAATACTACTAGATTCTATTTAATTACAAGTTTTTACTCAAATTTCTAGTACCTATTCATGTGATAAAATGTTGAAATCTGAAGAGACATTTTGGCTTATTTTTTTAACATACCTAATGTACCTTTCTTGATTTTCCTTAATAAAAAGGGCAATGTTGTGACTCAACAGACTTCATGTGCATTCTCTCTGTGGTCGGGATGGAGCAGGCAGAATGGACATACTAAGCATCTAGCGGTCCAGGTACGGGTAAGGAAAGGAAATCTGCAAAATGCCGGCAATGAGCACACGGGTAAAGCTGGCTGACAGATGAAAGAATTTTATTGGGCAATGCAGCACAAACTTTTATCTAATAGAAGCACATCAATGTTTAAACAACTTTTTACATATGGAAAAATTCCCTTTAATCTAACAGATTAGCTGACACACATTACCAGAAGAAACAAAGCAAAACAAAACAATGTCTTAAGTAACTGTTTTGAGTTGGTGACATCGTCTTCACTTGTCAGAGTCTGAGACTTAAACCATGGAAAACTTCCCACAGAGAAACCGAGGCTGGCAAGAAAGTCAGCTGGCCCATAATTCCACACGTCATATAAGTTTAGGAGAATCTAAGATTATTTTATATGCTTTAAGAAAAAAAAATGTATTCTAACCTGGTTTTCTTTAACTTAAATTGATAACTGTATTTGTGCTTCAGCAGTCAATTCTACCTACAATGAAAATCTTGGCTATAGATTTGAAAGGACATTGACAGCAGGAATTCTTTCTCTTGTTGGAGTGGTACACAGCTCAAGGACAGACTCTGTGTGCCCAGAGACCAAAAGACAAGTGATCTAATCAAAGAAGGAGAGAAAGAAGCCAGTGACTTCAGAGTGCACAGGAGGGGCGAGGAAGCAAACAACATTCCTGGTATGGAGGAGGCAGATGATGACAGGCAATGCAGGGAAGATTTTATCAGGAAACATTTCAAACATACAGAAAATAATAAAACTTGTCTACCTGGCTAACTCGAGGTATCCAATCTTAACATGGAGCCACATTTTTCTTCAGTACCTTTAAGTAATGAAAAGTTATATATGGGCAGCGCCTGTGGCTCAAAGGAGTAGGGCGCTGACGCCATATGCCGAAGGTGGTGGGTTCAAGCCCAGCCCCGGCCAAAAACTGCAAAAAAAAAAAAAAAAAAGTTTATATATATATATATATATATATACACACACAGTAGAAAATCTCTATGTATTCCTTCCTAGTAGTTCCACAAATTTGGTATGAATCTTTGGTGGGAGGAATTTAGGAGGAGAAAAATAAAACCAACCAACCTAAGAGAAGAATGGGAGGCAAGAAAAAAGCAAAAAGCGCAAATGGAGGCACAGAGGTCGTTAAAGAAAAACCAGACAAAGAGAAGGTCCCCATAAACAGAAACACAGGCTGCTGTACTTGCTCTACTAAGGCTAGCCTTCGCTGTTTCCTTGCTCATTAAGTGTTTATCTCCAAGAGAGACTGTTTCTGAAAGAGAAAAATCAGCTATCATTACGCCTTATACAAAGACTCAATCACTATGGTTCTTAATTTCTATTTTAAGTGCAAGCAAACCAACCATTCACTTTTAACTAAAAATACACATTTAAGTCAGATCTGTCAGTTAAAAAAAAAATGAACTGCCATACCAGTGCTAAATGTTAAACACAGCTGTTTAGACTGCCCCCTCACAAATATAAAATACAGCTATTAGCACTCTCCTTCACATATAAAAAACAGTTGACATTAACTTGTGGGTTAGTTAAAGTATCATTTTTAAGCAATAGATGAAAGTATCATTCTTAAGCAATAGCAGACAGAGGGTTTTAAGTTCTTATCACCACAACACTCCCACTTTCAGCATAAAATTTTACATTAACAATTTAAAATAAATTTCTCTAAAGGGGATGAAAAAATGTCTTTTAAAATAAATTTCCTCTATCTCTAGGAAGAATTTAAAGGAGAGAGTTCAACTGTTATTTTCACCATGATGAAGGAGGTCTGCTTAAACAATTAAGCAACCACGTATGTGAGTTTTTTTCTAATAATATCACCCCCTAGTTCCATGCTCTCTAGAAACAATCTAATTATTTTTTTTTTTTTTTTTGAGACGGAGCCTCAAGCTATCCCCCTGGGTAGAGTGCCATGGCATCACGCTCACAGCAACCTCCAACTCCTGGGCTCAAGCGAGTCTCCTGTCTCAGCCTCCCAAGTAGCTGGGACTACAGGCGCCCGCCACAACGCCTGGACATTTTTTGGTTGCAGCCATCATTGTTGTTTGGCGGGCCCGGGCTGGGGATTCGAACCCACCACCTTAGGTGTATGTGGCTGGTGCCTTAGCCACTTGAGCCACAGGCGCTGAGCCGAAACAATCTAATCTAAAAAGACGTGGTAAGATAGCATACAAGAGACAGCAAAGGGTGTAGAGAGAACTTTGCTGTTAAGTTTCCAGACTGTGCCTATGATTTGGGGCAGCCATGTAAATAACCTCTCTGAGCCTCAGCCTCCTCATTTATAAAATGGGGTCTATGTTCCTTTCAAAGGTATTGTGAAGACTAACTATGTGCCTAGATGTAAAAGTGCTTTGTAAGTAAGGTACTACCCAAATACATGGTATTAGTATGTAGACAGCATCTATTCATTCCTATGGGAGAAAAGCCCGTTCAACTACTATGCTTTTAATCAAGTTTTTTTTAAAGCTACTGAGCCCTGTCTTCAATATGAAACAATAGAAAATAACGCTTCATCTTAAAGGTGTATGCTCTCATAATACGCTTATGAAAAAAGCTATGACACAGATAAAAAACACATACAAGTTAACCATCTTGGTTAAAAATATGCTGACTGGGTGCTAAGCCTAAATTCCGGAAGTCCACATCATTGCACGTTCCTTAATCTCCGAAACTAAAATCGCCATTGCATTCAAGATTTTAAATTCAAGCACACACAGCAGTCAGCATTAAGACAGTGTATCAGAAAGGACTGAAAGTTGTAACTGCCGCTTGGAAGGCAGTATTTATCAAAAACCACCCCAAACTTGTAAATGAAATAAATCATAAGAATCAAGACTGCTGCTAATGACATTTTGCTTAAAACTCAGTTATACTTTCTTAAAAACAAAGAAGAAACAGCACATTATCACATGGAAAATCTGTTTTAACACAGTTGTTTCCTGCTTCAGAATTACTATGCCCGTGAAAGATTCGCAATAGGCCCTCTGGGTTACTTCCAAACGGTCGAAAATAAAGCGCACATTAGTCAACAAAAGCATGCGTGTGAAGTAAATCAAAGTTCCTTTGCTTTTGGCTGGAACTGATATCAACTCTAAGTGGTAGTAAGGAGGACAACTTACTTCATCTTCGTCAGAAATTCTAACTGGCTACTGATCATAAAGTAATTTCTGAGAGTCATCTTAAGACAAAGGATCCCAAACAGTAAAAAAGGAACAGGGAACTACTGGTTTAAAACTCACCAATATGTTCTTTAAACACCAGAATTGCCACAGCCAAAAGGGGAGTACGTTTTGTTTTGAAATAAAACATATCATTGGTGAAGCCCACTTTCCATTCTTGGTCCCTCTGATACCCCTCATAAAAAGTGCTCAACACATTTACAGCAGTGTGCACGAGTGAGATCTGAGTTCATTTCACATCTAGACAAAAAAAATTGAAGCTAAACTTGACCTCCCTGCAATTTTTACAATTCCCTCCACATATCAATAACATAAGCATTCTCAAAAATCGAACAATAAGCAGAGGCTGACACAACCAGAACACCACTGGGCTCAGTTCCATTAGCAGTGTCAAAGGAAAATGGTCAGATCAAACCTAGGCAGACAGTATAACATTTATAAGCAAACCTGAGATGGTCAGATCACAAAATAAAGTACAACCTCTCCAGGGGTTATACTCCATCAGATCTATCCTGACAATGTAACTGGAGAAGTCCTACTAGTGACAACAGAAGTGGCAAAAACATCAAATTGAACTTACTTAACTTTTTAACAGTTTTTTCATTTCGATAAATTTATTTTGATTTGTTGGATTGTTTAAGAGGAAGAGAAGAATCTGTTCATGTTTTTCAACCTACAGGTGAAAAAGAAATAGCATATTAACTTCTGAAAATGCCGGGAGTATCACTTCACTCAGGGGAAATTTCACCTACCTGCTTCTGTAACTCTGCACAGCAGCAGTTCATTCTATGCATCTTTTCTAAAAGCAAATACAAAATAGCTATTAGATAACACACAAGGTAAATAAGAGAAACTTGGAGTCGAACTGTAGATCTGCCCCTTGGGCATGGGCTCCAACTGCAAAGAACTTGATCAATTCCTTTGGGCTTTGATGCTCTCTACTGCTGTGACCTGGATTTGACCGAGTTAACACCCACAGCGCCAAGGTGTAGGGTCCTTTGTCTATCATACATGGAATCCTTTTTGATTGAGGGCAGGCCTGCCAAACACACATCTTATGAAGCACCAGGAAGATCTAACCTCAAAAAATATAAGGTGTTCTCATTTTGATCAGGATCAAAAGTAAACTGGAAGGGGCAGGCAGAATGCTTGACATTTCCAAAGCTCTCACCATCGACTGTGACGGGATGGTGCTGAGTCTGATCTCAGGAAGATATGGCCTCAGAGGACTGCTGCCACCAAGGTGGCTCCTTGGCAGTGGGGTCAGGATCACAGAGGAAGGAGAGGCGTGTGGCCACAGGGGGTGAGGAAAGGACAGGCCTTTCCTGAGATACTGATTATCTGTTATTCATTACACTTTACATCTGTTATTAATTACACTTAAAAAATACCTTTATTTAAAACACTTTGCTTTGTAGACGTGATGTTTTTTGCCAGACCAGACGCCACGAGCTTATCAGCGACACTGACAGTACCATTCTCAGAACATTTCTCAACTGACACTGTATGGACGTTCTTAGTAACTCCTTTCACAGAAAGCATTACATTCTGATTCAACATAAAATTTTTTAGTAGCACTATTATCAATTGAGAGGAGCTTCCATTCAATTCCATTAGTCCTGGGAAAAAAAAGAACATAACAGTCTTCAAGTACCTTTAAAAATGATAATATTTCGATCTTTTATCTAGGAAAATAAACAAAGGCTTACTGATTTTAGCCATTAATTTAATTATGCTTTGATGACCACTACAGTTACATTAAAAAAAAATTTACTCAATAAACATTTTTTGGTCACCAATAAGCCATCAAGAACTAATCTCAGTCTAGGGAACATAACACAGTGTCAGCCCTCATATATTCCAAGGAAAAAACAAGCAATCATGAAGATAATTTTCCAACTCTGAGTCAAAACCCAAAGTGGACTATGAGGCAATCAGTATTATCTGCAAGGGCCTCTGTGTAAAGAAATCAGGAATAACAATAAAAAGCCACCGTAGGTATTACAGTTCAGTTTATTCAAATTCCAACTGAACAGGTGAATATACGGACTCAGTATATATAGTGAGACAGCCAAAAGTGGTGTCACTTAAACGTGCCTAGTCCCTAAAGAGAGCTGTGACAAGGCAGAAAGACCCCAGATGAGAGGTCAGATGACCTGGTCCACACCCTGGCCTGGCCACTTCCTGAATCTCTGAACCTCCACACTCTGAAACGGCTAAACAAAGGGAGACTAACTGAATAAGGCTTTCTTAAGAATTAAATGAGGAATATGACATTTCTCTGAAAACCCTGTTTGATTCTGAGCAGTTACCTGAAATATCCATTTGTTCAGACTTAGAGCTATGAAGCATAAGGTTAAAAAAGTCCCACAGACATCCAAACTGGAAAGTAACTTAATTGTCCTTAATTGTCCTACCTTCAAGAGAACATTTAATAATTTGGAAAGGAAGTTCCAGGTGGCTGGAAGCAATTGGCTGCACGCGGGAAAGAGGCAAGGTTTCCATGTTTCCATAGTCTGCATAGAGCACCTTAACCTCCGTGTCTGATGTCTCCAGAACAACTGCTCGATACCAGAAATCATCATCTGAAAATACAGTGAAATCTCAGGTAGGATGTTCCAGCCAGTGACTGCTCCCCTACTTTAAGATGGTTATTCACAGTACATAACTTAAGCATTCATGCTGAGATTTCTCAGAGTCCAGATTCAATACAAGCATTTGCCTCTACTCCTTCCAAATCTTACTAAAAAGATAATAGGGGCAGCACCTGTGGCTCAAGGAGTAGGGCACCAGCCCCATATGCTGGAGGTGGTGGGTTCAAACTCAGCCCTGTCCAAAAAAAAAAAAAAAAAATTGGACTTCTATTTAAAAAGGCACAAAAGCATAAGGACGGAGAATAAGAGAGAAAATAATATGAGACACTGAAAGTTTTGAGATACACAAAAATTAAGAACCGTAAAATTTTACTGTATTTTCTATATTACTATATTTTCTCAAAGTAATCACCACAACATTCTATGCATTTTTGCATTCTTGTAAATCATTTTTATTAAATGATAGCTGTGTACATTAATGCAATCATGGGGTACAGTGTGTTTTCATACACAATTTGAAATATTTTCATCAAACTGGTTAACATAGCCTTTATGTCATTTTCATACTGTGTTGTTTATATTCTATTCTTAGAAAGATTCACTTATACCCTTGTAAAGATAAACCATAGAAGTGATCCCTCCAATCACCCTCCCTCCACCCATACCCCCTCCCCTTCCCCTACCCATATTCTTAGGCTATAATTAGGTTATAGCTTTCATAAGCTATAAATTAGTTTCATAATAGGGCTGTGTACAATGGATACTTTTTCTTCCAGTCTTGTGATACTTTGCTAAGAAAAACACTTTTCGGCTCCATCCATGTAAACATGAAAGACGTAAAGTCTCCATCTTTCTTTATGGCTGCATAGTATTCCATGGTGTACATATACCACAGTTT
>NW_003852416.1:7572665-7575859 GCF_000181295.1 Otolemur garnettii
GTTTTTATTCCTGAGTAATGTCTTGGCTATTCAAGGTTTTTTCTGATTCCATATAAAATGAAGTATTATTTTTTCAAGATCTTTAAAATAAGACAGTGGAACTTTAATAGGGATTGCATTAAAATTATATATTGCTTTGGGTAATACGGACATTTTAACAATGTTGATTCTTCCCAGCCAGGAGCATAGTGTATTTTTCCATTTGATAACATTTTCAGCTATTTCTATTCTTAGAGTTTCATAGTTCTCTTTATAGAGATCTTTCACGTCCTTTGTTAGGTAAACTCCCAAATATTTCATCTTCTTTGGCACTACTGTAAAGCCATCTATAGCAAACCCACTGCCAGTATTGTACTGAATGGAGTTAAATTGAAATCATTTCCACTCAGATCAGGAACCAGGCAAGGTTACCCATTGTCTCCACTGCTCTTTAACACTGTAATGGAAGTTTTAGCCATCGCAATTAGGGAAGAAAAGGTGATTAAGGGCATCTATATAGGGTCAGAAGAGATTAAACTTTCACTTTTTGCAGATGATATGATTGTGTATCTGGAAAACACCAGGGATTCAACTACTAGAAGTGATCAAAGGAATACAGCAGCGTCTCAGGTTACAAAATCAACACTCATAATCTGTAGCCTTTATATATACCAACAGCATCCAAGCTGAAAAAAACAGTCAAGGACTCTATTCTGTTCACAATTGTAAATCATTTTTAAGAACACTCTTTCCACTCACTTTATTCAAGTGCTGTGTGAGCTCCCTTTCGTAGGCATGACAACTATCTTTAGGGCTGGAGAACCTTCTTCCATGTGATTTTTTACTGTAGGGAACAGGAAATAATCACGTGGGACCAGGTCAGTAACATAGTGTGGGTGAGCGGTAAGTTTCAGCCCTGTGGACTCCAGGAACTGAATGGCGATGTTGGCTGTGTGGGCAGACGCACTATCATGGTACAAGGTGGTCCCTGCTGCCTTTGGCCACTGTTCTCAAAGCTTCCCCAAAACTCTAGGTAGGCATACTGCTGTGTCCTACTGAGCAGTAACAGTGCTTTGTTCCTCCAGAGGAACAGTGGCAACAAGGCCACTTTTGAAGAAAGTTGCCACCATTTTCTTTCCAGCACTTGAGAGCTGCTTCACTTTTGTTGGTGGATTTTCATCAGGAAGAAAATCTACCCTGTTAACTGACACTTACTCTCTGGATGAAACTGGTAAGTCCAGGTTTCATCTCCAGTAGTGATGTCAGAAACACGTCTGGACTCGCCCCCTTGGATCCGACCAGCATTTCTTCACACTGTTCAACACGGATGCCCTTCTGTTCATCTGTCAAGGTGTGAGGCACCATTGGGATGAAATGGCTCTGACTCAAAGATAATAGTGCAGGATTTTTCTACTGCCAGTGACCCATCTGTACTGTGCTTCAATGTCCTTAAATGCTACTTGATTGTTTTCAGGAACCATTTTATTCCACAGCCGTGAGGTTTTCCTCAGTCACCGGACACCTGTACCTCTCCTTATCTTTTGGTAAGGTTCCAACTCTTCTAAGTTCTTACAACCACTGAAAAATTGTCTCCTAGGAAGGAGTAAAGTCCCCCAAAGCCCACTGCAAACACTCAAGCCTTTGAGACTCCTAAAAGTGAGTTAAACTTTTAAAATAGAAAATCACCGAGCAAAAGTGCCCTCTTTCCAGCCCCATAGCTATAGGGAACAGGAAATAATCGTGGACTGAATGCTGTGGACAGAAAGAGACAAGGCCCTCCCAGCAACGCCGATAAGCTGAGCAAGCTGAAACTTGCACGAGTGAATCAGAAAGGATGTTGCTGTCAACTAAGTGAAATAATGAGCCACAACACTGTCTGTCTCAACTCTTTCACACTGGAAGCTAGAAAGCAGATGCGTGAATGAAAATGATTTCAGAACCCCGGTTGCTCAAACCACGCTGGCCGTGGGGAAGCCAGCAAGCATCCCGTTTGTCTCTCAAACCCCCACCCCCCAAGGCTCAGTAACTGGCGCTGCTCATCCCAAAGCAGGTGTACAGATGGAGCTAGAGTGAGGGTGGGACAAAGCAGCAGTTACCTCCTGAGACATCTGAGGAGACTTTAGTTCACATGCACATGTACGGATAATACCTAATTTTAAAGTTGCTAAAGAGAATGGAGAGCTTCATGTTCACATGTTAGTAAAGCTTAGAATACCTTCCCTCTTTCCAGTAACCACTACTGCACAGAAGAATAGAGGTTTCTCCTCTAGAAAACTGTGAACAGCAGAACCTGAGGCAGAGCAGATGAGTTTAACACTCATCGGGCGAGCTACACTCTCAAGCAGGAGACCACTCCCAAGGGAGAGCACTTCCAGGTATAGAGCCGGGTGTCTCCAGCAAAACAGCAAAGCCAGATCGCCCACAGTGAAGGCCACCGGCAGACAAGCTCTGCCCACACACAAACTCCCAAAGAGCTTCTTAGTGTCCCACTCTAATACGTGAACAGCAAAAAGTCACCAGATAGTTGAAGAAAGCCTCTAACATGACAGAGGACACTGAAAGACACCACAGAGGACCCCAGGGAAACAGAGACAGAGGAGAAAGTAGATAAGGTTAAAAGAATGACAGTAGTAACCCTGGAGAAACTTCATCTCATGCATAAAGTGGGAACAGGATAGTATTCACACACACAGACACAGAGAGAAAACCAAAACAACCTGCTGAAACCATCAGAAATGTAAACCTTAGTAAGATAGGTCTGATAAGAGGAAACTGAAGAAATTTCTTAAAAAAACAAAAATGATATGAGAGAAAAGTTAGCAGAAGAGTCTAAGTCTAATATTTGAAGACTTAGATTTTTCTAAAACAGAAAAAAGGGAATAAAAGCATTAAGAAAATTTCTCAAAACTGAAGCTCATGAATTTCTTAAAGGGCCCACCTCCAATAGAAGAAAACTACTATACCAAGTCATATCATAAATTTTTTTTCTTATCACAAATTTCAAATCACAGATTAAAGAGGATACTAAAAGTTCCAGAAAGGGGGAAAAATGTACAAAAAGTCAGAAGAACAGGAATGACATACTTTGACCAGAAACACCAAAAACTAAAATACGATTAAAAGCAATGCCTTTAGGCTCGGCGCCTGTGGCTCAAGCAGCTAAGGAGCCAGCCACATACACCTGAGCTGGCAGGTTCGAATCCAGCCCAGACCCG
>NW_003852416.1:7575950-7589796 GCF_000181295.1 Otolemur garnettii
CCAGGAGTTGGAGATTGCTGTGAGCTGTGATGTCACAGCACTCTACCCAGGGTGACAGCTGAAGGCTCTGTCTCAAAAAAAAAAAAAAAAAAAAGTCTATATCCAAGCAAACTACCAATTAACTATTAGCGTAGAATAAGGACTTTTTTAATATGGCAGATACATGCACCTGTTCTCAGCATCTGGAGGTTGTGATCCACTCAGTACTCAGGTAAATCAAAAAGGAAGTCAGGGATCCAGAAAACAGAGTGAGACAAAGGAGGGAGAAATTCAGAGAACAGGAGCAGCACTGACGCAACCCTCAGCAGGATGATGAAGAGAAACATCCCAGGATGACAGGGCGGGTCTGGGGGACAAGCAGTCTGGGCAGAAGCAGTTTGCTGAATAAAGCTACCTCTAATATGGTGAAAGTTGATAAGTACACAGAAGGGTTCTTAGAGGGAATTTACACTAACTTAGAGAAGATAACTGATGAAAGTACAAGGAACACTAACAAGAGAAGTGGCAAAGAGAAATGTAATCACAGTACACTACCTGGCTCAGCTGCAGACAGTGTCTATTCAGTCCTAATAAAGTAATACAGAATATTTACCTAACCAAAAATTATGATTTATTTCTATTAGGAAGAAAGAGAGAGAAAATGCAGTTAGAGTCATCATATAAAAGAAAAGTAAAACTCGGGCATGACATCAGCAAGATGGTAAAACAGGAGGTTCCCAGCTTGTGACTCCTTGACAGAAATATTTTGGTACCTGTTCACATTCAGGAGTCCCTTTGTGGGAGCTTTGGGCTCCAGGCAGAAGGTTTCAAAACCCTTGGAGTCCAAGATTAAGGAGAACTCCTTTGTGAAGCAGGCCCAAGATCCAGTGGGCTGACTCTCAGACCTCAGTCCCAGATACTGACTGGAAGCATCCCTGTCCCACTGTGAACCCAGCCACTGGAGCTGGTTATCTCTAAGTACTGACAGATTTGTATAACTCTACCTATACCCGTGTCTAAAAATAATCTATACAGGATAGAAAAGGCAAATGACTGCAGCATATGAATGAAACCCACAACCCTTGCATTTCATTTCTCTATCCAATGAAATATGCATCTAAAATAAAATCTACATAATCTCACGTAAAATCACAGACTAAATATTTTCCTTTTAACATTTTACTTAAAATAACCTTACTTGTGTACTGGGCACAGCATGCATCTCCAATTCTTGGTCTATAGGATGGTTGACTTTTCTGAGTGTTACAATGTTCTAACAATTCAGCTGTCAATAAACACAGGTTTTCCTGATTTTCTAAAATATACAAAAGCAAAATTTTGTGAAGAGAATTTCCAATGCTACTTATTAACATAATATATAAAAGAATGTCAAGTCTAAATCAAAAACCTCTTGTGTGTAAAATACACAATGTTAAAAATATACCCACTATTCTTGATATGTATGGAATTTTTCTGAAGAGATACAACTGATACTGGAGGGGGCATGAAGGATGCCTTCAGTGGGCCAGTTTATTGATCAGGATAATTTTTGTTTGGAGATGGGGTCTTGCTCTATTGCATAGGCTAGAGTGCAGGGGCACAATCATAGTTTATTGTACCCCGAAACTCCTGGGCACAAGGAATCCCCCCCTGCCTTAGCCCCCTGAGCAGCTAGGATTACAGGAATGTGCCACTATGCCTGGCTGAGGGTGGGCATACTAACACAGTCACTTAAAACTTACTAAGCTGTATTTTCAAAGTGTTTGGTATGCTTTACCGTAAGTATTATACTGAATACAACAAAACTGTCCTCAGTACTTCCAATTCATCACATCCTGTGTTGTCAGGATCATATAACCCTACTCCTCTGATTTTTACTATAAAGATTAATTTTTATAATATGGGAGGTAAATTTAAGAGAAGTTACTGGGATTATCACAATTCTAAGCTTGAAAGTTTAAAACAAAGATTCCTTTTTTCATTCTTAAATTAGTACAAGTAGACCCCGAGGTACAAAAATCTGACTTTACAGACACCGCTCGCTCATTTATGAATGGAGACTATTACAGCTGAGTTCCCGAGTCACAAACATCTCACAGAGGTCATTACAGGTAACAGGCAAATGTACCTATACCAACTTATGCACAAATTCTACTTAAGAACAAACCTACAGAACCTACCTTGCTTGTAACGCAGGGACTGCCTGTATCTGCAAATAATTTTTAACAGACCCAACTTGCACTGACTCACCTTTGGACACTATAGGGATCAACTCTGTACATTTAAGAGATTCCCTAATTGTAAACTTCCAGGAAACAAAAAAGAAAAATTAAAAATCAACATGCTACTCTCCTTCATGACTAGTTTCAGTGTGCAACATTTCTCTCAGTCTCTAAGGAACTGGTTACAAAGTCTTTTAATATATCTAAAATAGTAAATACAATGTAGATGTTTTAAAATAAGAAATTATACAGCAATTGAGGATATTGCTATAAAAAGGTATAGGTTATCAAGCTCAGGCTACTGAGCAGGTGTGGTGGGCCATTCCTTCACGTTCCTGTCTGCATTTTTATAACTGAACTTGCCTTAAGTATTATGATCAATTCTTTCTTGAAACAGTGAACAAAAATCACCTCCTCCCCCTCACTAAGGAGTTCAAGATAGGCACTTTCATTATATAGTTTTAAAGGAGGAGTATAAATATGTCTCAGATTTTGGCTTCTTACCTGGCATCTCATTTGGTAGAGCATAAAACAAGTTTGGGCTCATGATTTCCAGTATGTTTGCTTGTACAGTTTTATTAACTGGCAATTCTATAGTCTTCCACTGCTCAGCTGAACGGATGTCTGAAATATACAAAATAGGTCTTGAATGAAATAGATAGCATGTACTATTCTTTCCCAAGTGTATTTATTCTGTAAGTTTTTTCATCAACTGATAATTAACATTCCCAGATTCCTAAAATGAAAACCTATATTTTCATAGACCAATCTATATAATTGGAGGGATTTTAGGATTCATTAAAAAAAAGTTCAGTTTATAATGAGAATCACCAAACTATTACACTCTTGCAGTGTATTTCTGGAGCAATTTCCATTTCTACAGTATATTTAATGTAATTCTTAAAATTTACTCAAACTTTAAGGGGAACCAGCTGTATAATGCATGTTTACCTGACAGCTACAATTAAAAACAACTATGATATTCAGCAACCATTTTAATAACAGATGAATATTCAATTAATATTACTGCTATTCATATACTATTATTAATCTACATCCACAAAGCACATCTTACAGGAATATGTCATTTAGGATTGAATGAAAAAATTTTCACTGCCTATAAAAAAATAATGACATAAGTTTTTTTTTTGAGACAGAGCCTCAAGCTGTCACCCTGGATAGAATGCTATGGCATCATAGCTCACAGCAACCTCCAACTCCTGGGCTCAAGTGATTCTCCTGCCTCTGCCTCCCAAGTAGTTGGGACCACAGGCACCCACCACAATGCCTGGCTATTTTTTGGCTGCAGCCGTCATTGTGGTTTGGCGGGCCTGGGCTGGATTCGAACCCACCAGCTCAGGTGTATGTGGCTGGTGCCTTAGCTGTTTGAGCCACAGGTGCCAAGCCTATTAACATAAATTTAAATAAATAGTTTTAAACTGTTACCTTACCTTGAAGTCCTAGTAGCTCAATTTGAAGATCATGCATATTAACTGGTCTGTTATTTGGCAGATCTTTGTGTGGGGAACAAGCTTTTAAGACCAGATGTTCATCAATCAGAACATCACTAATTATTCTGGGATAAGAAGTGGAAAGATCAGTGAGTTCAATCCCCACCCCATTTTCTGTGACTTCGACCACTCTGGCTTGCAATTTTATTCCTGCAACACACATCTGAAATCTTGCTGTGGCTTCTTTAGACCAGTGTTTGTTTCCAGGCTGTATATCTGGAAATAAGAACAGCATTAAGAAGAATTCTTTGCACATGCTCCATTCTTGCTTCAAGAGTTTCCAGGACTGGGGCCCACTCAGGTTAACCACTTAGGTCAGCAATTTTCAGTATCTTTTTTCAAAAATCTGCATCATTCATGTCTGAGTTACAGGTAACGTGTCTGCTAATACGCCAGGTTTTAGAAGGCTCAGGGGCTCTCCTTACTCTCCCCACTAACATCTTTAAACCTGCCATTTCTCCAATAGGCAAAAAGAGGAGTATTACTTCAGACTCAATGACCACGTACTGCTACCTACACACAATCACGACTTAACAATTATGCTGGTAAAAAACGTCAGCTGTTACACTTTCACTTTTGTGGATGGTTTTCTAGTTAGAACTTCAAAACGGCAATTTAAATTACTTAAGCAAAAATTTTTTCTTTGATAATTTTGGCTTACACCCTGTTTTCTTATCAGTGATATACGCAAAACGGGAGTGCATCTGAATCATCCAGAGGGCTTGTTAAAACAAAGTTTCTGATTTAGCAGGTCTGTGATACATCTTCCTGCTGGTTTGGAAGATGTATTTTAAGAAGCACTGACATGGACATGGTAATTAAGAACAAAAAACTAAAACATACTGACTATAAAATAAGTGGAAAGAAAATATTAGCAAAAGAAAATACAAGCATCTATGCTTCCCAGTTAACTACTTTTATCATTTTTGGAATCCAACCTTCCACAATTTTTGTGTGCATACATACACAAAAAACACACATGCACACTTATATTCTTACATAACTGTTTATAATAATAGTTATTATAGGTATAATGCCAAGTACTATTAAGGGCTTTATGTTTTTATCTCTTTATTTTTTAAGAGATAGGGTCTTGGTCTCTCCTAGGCTGGAGTGGAGTGGTAGGATCATAGCTCATTATAACCCCAAATTCCTGGGCTCCCTTGATCCTCCTGCCTCAGTCTCCCAAGTAGCTGGGACTATAGGCATGCTTTTTAATGTTCAGTAGAGACAGGATCTTGCTGTGTTGCCCAGGCTAGACTGGAAACTCCTGGCCTCAAGGGATCTACCCACCTTAGCCTCCCCAAATGGTGGGATTACAGATGGAGCCTGGAGCCACGGTGCCTGGCCTGTCTCTTTTGTTAACAACTTTGAGGAAACTGAAGCACAGAAGGCAAATGATGTGCCAGGCACATCTGTTTTTGTCACAATGGTGTCCCTGCATCTCTTTTATAACTTTTCTCCACTTAAATCATGAACATTCCTTCACATCAATAACACATACTTAACATCATCCTAATGACCATATACAAGGTCAGACAATTAAGTTTGAGAACTCATCCCAGAAAAAGTGCTATAACCTCAATGTTGAACACCCCATAGTCATCTTTGAGGTACCCCCCTCCGGAAGCTATGCACTGATGCCAGGACCTAGTCTATCCTTCAAAGCAATTTTGGAACTCTTCCTGGAATGGCCAGGAGAGGTGTTGTTGTACAAGTCCAGACAAAAAGTCTGTGAACTCGTCCTAGAAAAAAATGCTACATACTTCATTGCTGAACATCACCACGGTCACCAGGCAGCCCAAGGTAGTACTTTGAAGATGACCACAGTGATATTCAGGAATGAGATACAACAGCACTTTTTCTAAGAGTCTGTGAACCCAACTGTCTGACTTCATGTTAGGAACAGCTAACACATACCATACTATAGAACTTTCTGACGGGCAGACCTTGTCCTAAACACTCTTTAATCCTCACAATAACCCTAAGAAAAAGGTGCTATCATTATCCATTATACAGATCATAATTTAATCAATCCTCAATTACTGGCTACTTTTTACTATTATCATATAGTTGAACTCCTATGTAATTCCAAGATTTCTTCAGGATAAATGAGAAGTAAAATTACTAAGTCCGAAGGTATGAATATTTGAGGCCATTAAGGAATCCTGAAAAATGCCCTTGGGAGGGTTTTATCAGTTTCCACCCCATCATTAGTAAGCTAGCTGCTTCCCTACTCTGACCCCAACACTGGGCATTTTCACCAATATCCTAAACAAATAAATTTCTAAGTTCTAAACTACGAAGCAGAATCTTCCAACTCCCTAAAATATCAAAATTGCAGCCATTAATACTTAGATTATATATTCTACTAGAAAATAGTTGAAAAATTCTTATTCTATGCCATACCTACTAACCAGCATTGTATCCCTTGAAATGGAAGTTTTAAAAACTCTGATGGTATCACTTGGAGTTCATCTGTCGTAACTTCTTCGACATTTCCATAATCCACAAAATGTACTCTGACATGTCCATTTGGTAAGATTTCCTTGACTAAAGCACGATACCAATTACCATCACCTAGGTTTAACACAAAGATTTGAAATGGAATAATTTCCCTTGTATGAAGATTTGAAATATTTATCTTGAAAAGGACAGCCTTTGTCTAAAGTAGATAATAAGTACTCCCTTCCCCAGCTTATGCCTTTGTTTTTCATTCCAAAATCTGCAGAATGAGACCTCAAAATCCATTTAAGAATATCTCTAAAATTTATAGAATCACACGTCTACATCTGATACAGATTTCCTTCATAACCTATTCAATAAATAAAATGCGAAGGTGACACTTAAGCTTGAGCATATGTGTCAATATTATAAACTAATGGCTTAAATTGTTTTACTTGTTACTTGGTAAAATAAAAAAGGTAGTAGAAAAACTTATAATAAGATGAAAGTCTATCAAATACATTTTTAAGATACTGTGACAGTATCTGTCACAGTGACAGTATGTAGTAAGATACTGTGACAGTATGTAAGGTGACAGAAAAAAAAATGAACCTGCAGTGTACAGCTCTCTTCAATTAGCTAACTTATTTTAATATTATCAGAAATTCTGGGAAGAAAAGCATTCAAATGATGGTTTACAAAGTTTAGGTAAGAAAATATCACTTGTAGATTCCCTGTTACAAAGAGAGAAGGAAAAACACACAACATCTTAAACATTCATTTAATCTTAACTGTGAAAAAAAATTGCTTAAACATGGAAAAAACTAAGAATAAGATTGAATGTTAAAAACCTAGAAGTTGAGATTACACTAACTGCAACATACCTGCAAAAAATGCACAACACGGTTGCCCTATTTCTGCCTTAAAACCACTAGGCAACTTCTTCTGGCAATGCTCTGCTAGAGATTTGTTCAAATCATTGAGTTTCTCTAAAGCTGAAAATATAATACATATACAGCATTTAATGTTTAAGAAAACACAGAACATGGATTTTGCCTTTAAAGTCAGACAATGTTTTGATTATAAAAATCTCAGGTGCATGTCAAAACAACTATTAGTACACTAAATGCTTTTCCTTTTATAAAAAATATTATTTGGCAAATAAGCCATTATTTAGTGAATACCCTCAACAATCCCAACACCAACGATGTACTGGGCACAGATTCACCAGGACGGCATTATTGCCAGTATACCTGGGCAAAAACAATGGCACTATCACCTGTGTCCTGGAGCGAGCCACACACCATTATTGTCAGTAGAGTGTGAGCTTTACCAGAGCACAAAAAAACAGTGTGTGAGCCTGTACAAAAAGTTGCATAAAAGCTCCTGAAAGGGTAACTATACATTATCGGTGCCATTCATTTAGTAATTATTCTAAGGAAGTGCAGAGAGCTTGTAAGTGTTCTGTGCTAGAGAGTTCACTTGAAGTGAGAGACATTTAACACAAAGGAGAGAGTATTCCAGAAGGTTTTCTAGAAAGAAAAAAGAGCTCTGACAGAAAACACAGAATTTCAAGATCAGGTGCCCAAGAAAACATTTAGGGAGAGCAATTTGGCAAAGCAGAGAAGCGGAAAGGTGAGCCCCCGCTTGCAGACAGACCATGGGGGCTTCAGAATGTAAAGGAAAGGGATTTGATTCACTATAGAAGCAGTAAGAAGAAAGAAAATGCCTTTAAAACGGGTAACAAAAACTCATAAATAAAATGGAAAGTGAGGGTGGAGGCAAGATGGCCGACTAGAGCCAGCTTTCCACAGAGGCTCCCATCCAGAAGGAGAGTTAAAGGACAGAAGTTTGGCAAGTAAGCTGATGATTCGGAGCTGACCCAAGAGAGAAGGTTGAAGAATGCACATCAACCCTGCTGAGGCAAGCTGCAACCCCAAAGATACAAACAAAAGATACAAAATCCATCACCAAGTAGACGGGAGTCCCCTTCCCCCATGAGAACAGCTCATAGTATACTTTCTAAAAATAAGCAAGCAGAGTTCAAACATCCTTCCAGTTTATTCCATGGGAGAGACCCTCTAAAAACCGGACCTCCTTCCCCTACTAGGGTGCCATGGCACTCTCTCGCCAGGCATAAAACTGTATAAAACTGTATATATTCTCTACCTGTAATTCCCAACTCCCAGCACTCCCCTCCACTCTCACCCTGAGGTCTGGAAGCCTGTCCCCCATGGAGTCCAGATTCTTGGGCATTTTCTCGAGAGGTGTAGACAGGGCGTGGGCTATTGCAGGTCTGTGCTGATTCTGCAGCATGGCGGTAAGGAGAAAATGGTGAACTGAAGGAACCGTATGGAAAGGGAGAGGCGGTTCCCCCCAGCACAGAGCGGCAGCAGCAGTAACAATAGGGCTCACACCCCTGGGGTTATTTTGGAGGGACATTCCCTGTCTATCTGGGCAACCAGAGAAAGCTGGGCATCTTCTCCCATGGCAGACAATAGCAGAAAGGATCTAGGATGGCAATTCAGGTCCTGTGAGCAAAGTGTAAGCCTGAGGCGGTACCTGCCTGGGCGAGGAATGGCAGGGATGGAGAATAGCAGATGCACGCAGAGATGGCATACTCCCAGGGTGGGGCAAGCCAGAAGGACTGCTTTAGTGAGCTTAAGAAGCACTGGGCCCTCAGGGGATAATAGCTGAGACAAAGGCAGGTGAGCAGAGGCTAGAACTCAGAGCTGAGTGTGAGTTCTAACTGCATCACCCCAACCCAGACTGCACTGCAGACAGACACACCAGATCCAGGCAGCGGCACAGACCGGGGATGAGTTGCAGTTTCTGTGAACTCAAACAACGCTGGTCTGCAAGGGAATATAGCCAGGACAGAATAAAAAATTCTACGAAAATGTAAGTGTCAGCAACATCAATCAGGGGCAGGGCTGGAACTGAGTGAACCTTCCAACTTCCATTAACTACCTGAGGTTCTCAGGCCTCAGCTCCCCCTTCTGGATGGTGGCAGAGTGTGGAGGCCTGGCTGAGGACACACAGATCTCCCTGTGACTCAGACAGGCACAAACCCTGGAGCATCTGCTCATTAGAGGGAACTGGGTCACAGCTTTGTGGGGTTACCAGTGACTGTGTGTGACAGAGGTGCAATGTGGGGAAGGAGGCATCAACCTTCCCAGACTAATTCATTTTCTGGGGGTCCTTCTGACTCCGTGGAGCATCAGAACGAGTCATACTCAAGCTGCCAGCAGACTCCTGCTATCTAGTTCCCAGAGACCTTTTGAACTCTCCCACTTAAAACTGGGTGCTGACTGGGACAATTGATTTGCATCTCTCGGACTGGACCAATCACCCAAGGACTACCCAAAGTGGTACCATGAGCGTGTGGTTTTGGGAAGGTTTGATTTTCCTTTTCCAGGTGCTGCCCGTTGGGCGTGGGGTGACTTAATTGTTGGTATTTCTCCACATCTAAGACTTCTACCCAGAGTAACTAGGGTAGGACAGAGAGCAGCTAAAAACAAGACAGAGACACTTAGACCCACCACACCAAGTAAGTTCCCAGTGTCTAAGGCCATAGCACTGTACGGTCCCTGGCAAAACTCTAGGGGAAAAGGTACAGACACCAGTCCCAGTTTTTGGGCAAAGGGCTGGCTAATCACTACTCCAGGAGCCCCCTCAACCCAACTTCACCTTGTCTGCTCACCTAGCCAAATGGTGTAAAACAATTGTGGTATGGAATCAGCAGAAATACTTCGGTTACATGAATAACCAGAGTAAATCAATTCCCCCAAGAAACAATATGGTGGACACAAACTGAATATCCCATTCATAAACAAATGGCTAAGATGTCAGAAATTGAATTCAGAATTTGGATTGCAAATAAGATTAATAGAATGGAGATAAAGTTGGAATTAGACATTCAAGGAGCATTTCAAAAGTTGTCTTAAGAAGTCAATGAATTCAAAGACAAAAATCACCAAAGATTTTGACACACTGAGACAAGCATTTTCAGCCCTCAAAGATCTGAGAAAAACAGTAGAATCTCTCAGTAGCAGAATGGAGCAAGCAGAAGAAAGGACTTCTACCACTGAAGACAGAGCTTTTGAATGCTCCCAAACTCTCAAAGAGGAAGAGAAATGGAGGGAAAAAAAATGGATCATTCTCTCAGAGAGCGCTGGGATAATTTGAAGAAAACTAATATTAGCCTTATAGGAATCCCTGAAGGTAATGAAGTTGCTTTGCAAGGCACAGAGGCTCTTCTTCATGAAATTATGAAAGAGAACTTTCCAGACATGCCAAGAGATTCTGAAATTCAGATAGCAGACAGTTTCAGAACCCCAGCATGACTCAACCCAAATAACACATCCCCCAGGTGTATCATAATTAACTTCATTAAAGTTAATATGAAGGAGAAAATTCCTAAAGCAACCAGATGTAAGAAAACCATAACCTACAAGGGGAAGAATATTAGAATGACTGCAGATCTCTCTGCTGAAACCTTTCAAGTTAGAAGAGCATGGTCATTGACTTTTAATCTAAATCAAAGTAACTTTCAACTCAGGATCCTGTATCCAGCTAAACTGAGTTTCATCTATGATGGAGAAATTAAATACTTTAACGACATTCACATGCTGAAGAAATTTGCCATAACTAAACCAGCTCTCTTGGATATTCTTCCACCTAACCTCCACAATGATCAGGGCAATCCTCCACCACAAATGTAAACTCACTCATAAACTATTGATCAAATTCCAACTTCCACAGTGGCAAAAGGATTAAAAATATCCACTGGACTTTCAAAAAACTCGATACTCAAAATTTTACCAGGCTTATCAATATTCTTAATTATTGTGAATGGCTTAAATTGTCCTCTAAAGAGGCACAGGTTGGCAGACTGGATACAAAAAAAACTAAGGTCAGATATCTGTTGCATACAAGAATCTCATCTTACCTTAAAAGATAAATATAGACTCAGGGTGAACGGATGGTCATCTATATTTCAGGAATACAGAAATATTTCATGGAAAACAGAAAAAAGCAGGTGTTGCAATTTTATTCACAGATACAACAGATTTTAAACCAACAAAAGTAAGGAAAGATAAGGATGGTCACTTCATATTTCTTAAGGGCAATACTCAACATGATAAGATTTCAAATATTAACATTTCTGCACCCATCCAGAATGTGCCTCAATTTATAAAAGACACTCTAACAGACATGAGCAACTTGATTTCCTCCAGTTCCACAATAGTCAGAGATTTTAACACTCCTTTGGCAAGTGTTGGATAGATCCTCCAATAAGAAGTTAAGCAAAGAAATTTTAGACTTAAACTTAACCACTCAACATTTGGATTTAACAGACATCTATAGAACATATCATCCTAACAAAACTGAATACACATTGTTCTCTCAGCCCACAGAACATACTCCAAAATTGATCACATCTTAGGTCACAAGTCTAACTTCAGCAAATTTAAAAGAATAGAAATTATTCCTTGCATCTTCTCGGACCATCATGGAATAAAAGTTGAACTCAATAACAGGAATCTGCACACTCATACAAATTATGGAAGCTAAATAACCTTATGCTGAATGATAGCTGGGTCACAGACAAGATTAAGAAGGAAATTACCAAATTTTTGGAACAAAATGATAATGAAGACACAAATTATCAGAAACTCTGGGATACTGTGGAGGCAGTCCTAAGAGAAAAATTTATAGCACTACAAGCCTTCCTCAGGAGAACAGAAAGCGTGGAAGTTAACAACTTAATGGGACATCTTAAGCAACTGGAAAAGGAAGAACATTCCAATCCCAAACCCAGCAGAAGAAAAGAAATAACCAAATTTAGAGCAGAATTAAATGAAATTGAAAACAAAAGGATTATACAACAGATCAATAAATCTAAAAGCTGGTTTTCTGAAAAGGTTAATAAAATAGATAAACCTTTGGGGGTAGTGCCTGTGGCTCAAAAGAGTATGGCGCCGGCCCAATATGCTGGAGGTGGCTGGTTCAAATTCAGCCCCAGCCAAAAACTGCAAAAAAAGATAAACTTTTGGCTAACCTAAACAGGAAAAAGAGAGTAAAATCTCTAATTTCATTAATCAGAAATGGTAAAGACGAAATAAGAACAGACTACTCAGAAATTCAAAAAATCCTTAACAATTACAAGAAACTTCATTCTTAGAAATACAAAAATCTGAAGGAAACTGACCAATACTTGGAAACACGCCACCTTCCAAGACTTAGCCAGAATGAAGTGGAATGTTGAACAGGCCCACATCAAGTTCTGAAATAGCATCAACTATACAAAATCTCTCTAAAAAAGAAAAGCCTGGGACCAGATGGCTTTACATCAGAATTCTACCAAACCTTTAAAGAGGAACTAGTACCTATATTACTCAACCTTGTTCAAGATATAGAAAAAGAAGGAATACTATCCAACACATTCTATGAAGCAAACATCTTGATCCCCAAACCAGGAAAAGACCCAACAAGAAAAGAAAATTATAGATCAATATCACTAATGAATATTGATGCAAAAATATTCAACAAGATCCTAACAAACAGAATCTAGGAACACATCAAACAAATTACACAACATGACCAAGTGGGTTTTATCCTAGGGTCTCGAGGCTGGTTCAATTATATTATAAATAGAATTCTTCGCATAAACAAATTAAAAAACAAACACCATCTGATTCTCTCAATTGATGCAGAAAAGGCTTTTGATACTATCCAGCATCGTTTCATGATCAGAACACTTAAGAAAATGGGTATAGAAGGGACATTTCTCAAACTGATAGAGGCCATCTACAGCAAACCCACAGCCAATATCGTATTGAATGGAGTTAAACTGAAATCATTTCCACTCAGATCAGGAACCAGGCAAGGTTGCCCATTGTCTCCACTGCTTTTTAACATTGTAATGGAAGTCTTAGCCATTGCAATTACACAAGAAAAGGCAATCAAGGGTATCCATATAGGGTCAGAAGAGATCGAACTTTCATTGTTCGCAGATGATATGATTGTATATCTGGAAAACACCGGGGATTCTACCGCAAAACTCTTAGAAGTGATCAAGGAATATAGCAGCATCTCAGGCTACAAAATCAACACTCATAAATTGATAGCCTTCATATATACCAACAACAGTCAAGCTGAAAAAAACAGTCAAGGACTCTATTCCATTCACAGTAGTGCCAAAGAATATGAACTATTTGGGAGTTTACCTAACAAAGGACATGAAAGATCTCTATAAAGAGCTGAGAAAAGAAATAGTTGAAGATGTTAACAAATGGAAAAACATACCATGCTCGTGGCTCAGAACAATCAACATTGTTAAAATGTCCATACTACCGAAAGCAATATACAATTTTAATGTAATCCTTATTAAAGCTCCACTGTCATACTTTAAACATCTTGAATAAATACTTTGTTTTATATGGAATCAGAAAAAACCTTGAATAGCCAAGACATTACTCAGGAATAAAAACAAAGCAGGAGGAATTACGCTACCAGACCTCAGACTATACTATAAATCAATGTGATTAAAACAGCATGGTACTGGCACAAAAATAGAGAGGTAGATGTATGGAACAGAATAAAGAGCCAACAGATGAATCCAACTACTTACCAGTACCTGATCTTTGACAAGCCAATTAAAAACATTGAGTGGGGAAAAGATTC
>NW_003852416.1:7590018-7597087 GCF_000181295.1 Otolemur garnettii
GCAGGTTATGTCTCTGACAAAGGTTTAATAACCAGAATCCACAGAGAACTCAAATGTATTAGCAAGAAGAGAACAAGTGATGCCATCTCAGGGTGGGCAAGGGACTTGAAGAGAAATTTCTCTGAAGAAGACAGGCGCACAGCCTACAGACATATGAAAAAATGCTCATCATCCTTAATCATCAGAGAAATGCAAATTAAAACTACTTTGAGATATCATCTATTTCCAGTAAGATTAGCCCACACCACAAAGTCCCTAAACCAGAGATGTTGGCGTGGATGTGGAGAAAAGGGAACACTTCTGCACTGCTGGTGGGAATGCAAACTAATACGCTCCTTTTGGAAAGATGTTTGGAGATCACTTAGGGATCTAAAAATAGACCTGCCATTTGATCCTACAATTCCTCTAGTAGGTATATATCCAGAAGACCAAAAATCACATTATAACAAAAATATTTGTACCAGAATGTTTATTTCAGCCCAGTTCATAATTGCTAAGTCATGGAAGAAGCCTAAATGCCCATCAACCCATGAATGGATCAATAAACTGTGGTATATGTACACCATGGAATATTATGCAGCTTTAAAGAAAGATGGAGACTTTACCTCTTACGTGTTTACATGGATGGAGCTAGAACATATTCTTCTTTGCAAAGTATCTCAAGAATGGAAGAAAAAGTATCCAGTGTACTCAGCCCTACTATGAAACCCAGGAAAGCTATAACCCAATTATAGCCTAAGAAGCAGCAGAAAGGGGAGAGGGAGGAGAGGGAAAGGAGGAGAATGGGTGGAGGGAAGGTAACTGTTGGGACCACACCTATGTTGCATCTTACTAGGGTACATGTGAAATTTACTAGGTGTAGAACATAAATGTCTTAACACAATAACTAAGAAAATGCCGTGAAGGCTATGCTAACCAGTTTGATGAAAATATTTCAAATTGTATATAAAATCAGTACATTGTACCCCATGATTGCATTAATGTACACAGCTATGATTTAATAAAGAAAAAAAATGGAAAGTAAGAGTCAGAATTTTCACCTTTCAGATTAGCAAAAAGTAAAAAATAGGGACACGTTATTGGACATGGTGTGAAAAAAAGACACTCTCATTCTCTGTTGCTGGACACTTACCTGGCTGACCTCTTGAAGGACAGTAGCTTTCCATAGCACAAGTACACATATCCTTAAATAAAATTCTAAGTGCACTGTAGGAATTTGTCCCCAAAGATATACTTTCATAGTAAATTCATGGAGTTTTAGTGACAAAGCTTGGAAACACTAACCCTCTATTCATCTAAACTAAGGTTAATTAGGAAAAATCTACACAGTGGAATATTGTGTCGCCATGAAAAAGAATGGGATGGAGACTCAACAGCAACATGGTATCCTGGATTGGATCCTAGGATATGAAAATGATATTAGTGGAAAATCTAGCAAAATCCAAATAAAGCCTGGAGTTCAGGTAATAGTAATATGCCACTGTTGGTCTCTCAATTGTAACAAATATACTTTGATTAGGTACAATGTTAATGACAGAAGCAGTTAGGTTAGGGGTGTATAGGAACTGCACCGCCATCTTTACAATCTTCTACATCTCTAAATAATCATTTCTAAATAAAAATTATATTAAACAGAAAAAGTGGAGAAAACCCTATATGAACTGATATCCAAGACATAGTGGGAGCAAAAAGTAAAGTGGGCCAGGCGCAATGGTCCACGCCTGTAATCCTAGCACTCTGTGAGGCCATGGCAGGTACCTGTGGTCCCAGCTACTTGGGAGGCTGAGGCAAGAGGACTGCTCAAGTCCAAACAGTATGAGGTTGCTATGAGCGCTGATGCCATGGCATTCTCCCCAGTATAAGACCGTCTCCAAGAAAAGAAAAAAGTATAAAAAATATTTGCAGTATTTTCCCATTTCTAGATACATAAAAAAGAACATATCCATTCATAGAAGCATATGTATACAACACCTCTGAAAAGATATTTAGAAAATTAAGAAGTGGCAAACTTACTTTCCACTATATACTCTTTTATAACTCTTGAATTTTGTACCATATGCTTGCATGATCACCTATGAAAATATATAAAAAGAAACTTTAAAATTGGGAATTTTATCCTGTATGAAACAGTGGCCTATCTATTCTGAACAACAGGAAGACAAATCTCACAACTTGGAAGTCAAACAGAGATTTAGTTCTCCAGTTTAATGTCCTCATCTGACAGACAGAAAAGCCAAGAATTAGAAAAGCTAAAAGTCAGTGATGCTCACCAGAATGGCTAAAACAAAAAGGGAAGTGCAAAGTGTTTGTGAGGAGGTGAGCCATTAGAAGTCTCGGACAGACAACTGTCATGATCACTTTAGAAACTGGCACTCACTGACTGAAGCTGAACATACACATACCCTTTATGACCCAGTAATTTCACTCCAAGTATAGATCCAATGGAAATGCAAACTCATGTGTGCACTGAGTTTGTACAGGAATATTCACAACATTTTGTAGCCCCAAACTGGAAACAAGCCAAATGTCCAGTGGTAGAGATGAACGGATAAATCACTGCACATTCACACAATGGAAGTCCATGAAAAACAAGCTACAGCTACACATAACCACTGCACCATGTGGGGGTGAAGCAGCCAAGCACAGAGCTGCACACATTGTACGATTCCACTGATACAAACTTTCAAACCAGAGAAATCCATGTGATTACAGGGCAGGATAGTATTGACTTTTGAAAGAGAAGAGATAACAACAACAGGTGGAGACAGGAAGGAAACTTCTGGGATACTGGTTAACGCTTCATTTCTTGACCTTGAGGCTGCTTATACAAGTGTGTTGAGTTTGTGATCATCTGTTATGCTGTACTCCTGTTTGCACACTTACCTATCCGAATGTTATACTTTAACAACACAAATTTAATTTCCAAAGACATGTTAAAGAAACATCCTACAACATCTAAACTGATTTAACACAAAGATGTTGAAAACAGAAATAATGGTTTAAACAGAATGAAAGCCAATTAAGTGTAATCAAATCTTTCTTGGAAATGCAAATACCCACTTGACTCTTCTTGGAAAGAATACTTTTATTACTCAGTAACAAACTCAATTTATCATCCGTGCCAAGGAATTTGTAAAAAGAAATAAACAAGAAGAATTAACTTACTGTTGTCCTTAAGCACGTGGCAATAGAAGTCTGCAGGACTATATATCATACACACCACAACATCGACTGTCTGGTCAACAGCAAGTTGAACGCACATCCACTCCAAGGGATTTACCTTTCCTTCTACACCCAAGGGAACTGTGAAAATAAATGAATATTTTGCAAAACAAATGGGCAGAGTGGGGGGGCGTATGGCAGGGGGCTGGGTTGCTGAGGAAACTGCTTATGAAGAACTGAATTTCCACTGACATTCTGAGTAACGTTATAGGAACGTAGCCTTAAAGTCAGTCTTAATAATTCATCATCATGACCTAACTGAATTTCAAATTTACTTTTCTGATCCATCTTCAGTTGCCAGTAACCCATAAGACTTGCAATCAGACTTCACTTTTCAAACACATTCTTAAATGTACTTAGATGAAGATTTGATTCAAAGGCAAGAAGGCACCCAACATCAATTCTTTTAGAAAATACAAGAAACCATGTGTTTACAGCACCATCTGAACTCGAGCATAGGCATTACCCGGTAAATGTTTTACTTACCACTGGCTTCTTTCACATCACTGGGTTTATCTGTCAGTCTCCCCTTCTCCCCTAAGGCAAAGCCTGCGTCCATGAGGACTTTGCTAACACTGATGTGAGGCCTCTCAGATTCATCCACCAGCTCCACCAGGGAGCTGTTTTCCAACTTCTCCACCACTTTCACCGTGATCATTTTGTTCTGCACAATTTTTTTCATGAGACACACAGCTTCTGGAGTCCAAATTCCTAATGATGGCTTTACTCCTAACAAGGAAGTTTTAGAAGAATGTTAATACAATTCTTTAAAGTATTTAGAAATTTAGCCCCTAACTTCCACAAAGTTAAATTTAAGAAATCTAAAACAGGCTCGGCGCCTATAGCTCAACCGGCTAAGGCGCCAGCCACGTACACCTAAGGTGGCAGGTTCGAATCCCCAGCCCGGACCCACCAAACAACAATGATGGCTGCAACCAAAAAATAGCCGGGCGTTGTGGCGGGCGCCTGTGGTCCCAGCTACTTGGGAGGCGGAGGCAGGAGACTCGCTTGAGCCCAGGAGTTGGAGGTTGCTGTGAGCTGTAATGCCACGGCACTCTACCCAGGGGGACAGCTTGAGGCTCTGTCTCAAAAAAAAAAAAAAAAAAAAAAAAAAAAAAAAAAGAAATCTAAAACAGTGGAACTAAAAAGTCCCACCTGAGTAGAATTTTCTAAATATGAAAATGAAGGCAAAATTAAGAAAAAGCTGCAAAAAAAAGCTTCTATAAGAAAATTGGTAGGAAATATCTAGGAAAGCAAATCTCCAAAGACAGAAAGTAGGTCAGTGATTGCCTGGGGAGCACAGATTAACCATCTAAAGGTACAAGAGATGTCACTGGTGGTCATGGAAATGTCCTACACCCAGATTATGGTGCTATCTGTACAACTTGATAAATTTACTAATAAATAATGAATTGTGTCACTAAAACCTAAAGTCAATTCCATGGCATGTGAATTATAGCTCAGTAAAGTTAAGAAAATCATAAACAGAAGTATAAAATAATCCAGGAAAAAATTGTGATCCCTTACATTCACATATGAAACATCTCTAGCATTTAAAAATACTGAGAAGGGCCCTTATGAATCAAATGCCCTATGGTTAGGCCTAAGTTAGTTCATAAAATATGTAAGACCTAAGTAATTTACAAAAGAAAAGTCAGCCTCACTGGTAATAAAGCAAACAAATGCTTTTGGTTTTAGCTTATCAAAACTGACCGAGATGAAGTAATACAGAACTATCTCTCTGGTAAGCCAGTGTGTAAAGGAATTCGCTCCCTCACATTTCTCTGGTGGGCATGTAAACTAGGCCGACCTTTCTGGAGGAAACAAACAATTATGTACCAAACAGGAGAAGCAGCTTACCCACTGACACCGCATTCCACCCTCGGGAGAATAACCTAAGGAAGGGTTTTGCAATATAACTTACACTTTACAACATAGCCTAAGGAAATGATCCTGGACGTGTTGCATAAAGTAATTAAAATGTTGAACCCTGCTAATGGCAAAACTTGGAAATACCCTGATACTGGATGGTAGTGAAATTATGATAGATTTGAATTAAAGGTTGACTGAAACCAATTTATGGACATGGAAAGTGAAACCTCTGACAGCAGTGGGACAAATGACATTTATGGCAGTTTCTATGTCATCTAACCATAATGTTACTGGGTTTCTTTTTCTGTTCTGAAACATGGTCTCACTCTGTTGCCTTGGGTAGATTGCAGTGGCATCATAGCTCACAGCAAACTCAAACACTTGGGCTTGAGCAATCCTCTTGCTCCTGAGTGGCTGGGACTATAGGAGTACACCACTACACACGACTAGTGTTTCTATTTTTAGCGGAGACAGGATCGAACTCTTGCTCAGGTTGGTCTCAAACTCCTGAGCTCAAGTACCCTCACCCACCTTGGCCTCCCAGAGGCCACACCACAGCACCCAGCCATAACGTTACTGTTTTGACAAGCAGGTTTTCCTTCCTTTATGTGTCTATTCATGTTTTAATTTTTAAATTTTAATTTTAGGAATATGGAGACTATAAAAACGTCATACCTGCCAGCACACACTTTATAGCTTGCATTGGCAATTCCAATAACTTTGGAATTATAGGACAAAGTCTTGTCAAACTAAGGATTTCAAAGTTTCCATAATCTACGTATCCGACCAATACAGATTCTTCAGAAGCATAAGCCAAAACAGAGGCACGGTACCACTGATCATCCTCTGAAAGAAGGAGAGACTCAATCTCAAATGATTTTCCAATGCAGATATGGGAAAAAAAATTTTCCCCCCAAATTAGAGACAGTCATTTGTAGATTTTAATAGTGACAGCAATCTTACACACAGAACAAGTTGTGTGTCACTGAACATTACCAATTTTGCTTATTAGAGATCAATTCCCATGTGTATGGAAACATCACTATGTACCCCCATGAAGATGGACAATTATTATTTTCCCACTAAAAAATAAAAAAGCCTTCAGGTTCTGAAATGTATTTACTAATTACATATTAATAGATCTATATTAATAGGTTATTACATTAATTACATCATAGGCAGTCGTTGTTAACTGACATGCCTTGGCTTCCCAGGAGGCCACTCATTAGGACAGAGAACATGTCCTGATCATGCGACTCTTCAAGGACCTGGTCAATATGTGAACCACTCACTAATGCAACCAACAGCACTGTTTCAGAACATGTGGCAGCAAAGACTACAGAGATTCCATCAGCTGAGCAGTGAGTGTGCTGACAGCTTCCAGTAGCTCCCCTTCCGTGTGGCCACCGGCCCTTCCTTCCTCAGACAGTGAGAGAACCTGGCTGTCACTGTCTGGGAAGTGACATAGGAAAGACCTCTATGTCTGCAAATGCCACACCCTGACAGCCCTACACTTGCAGATCCTCTTCCTATTCCAAATAAAACTTACAAGGACAGAAACTGAGGAAGTTCCACACCCATAAACAGAGTTACCTATACCAGTCTTCAAAAACCAAAGGGTTACTGAAACAGCCAGCAAAACTTCCTTGGTACCTCCAGCCCTGACACAGGCCTTCTGCTCTGACCTCTGTCACACCACACTCCTTTGATCCAGCTTAACTGGACAAATTGAAACATACAATTGGTCCATTCTAATACTCAAGCTTCAAGTGTACTCATTCAGTGCAAACCTAAGATTTTCCTTTATTTTTATACTCAATTGCAAGTTTAAAAAAATTTCAACCAGGAAAAGACCCAACAAGAAAAGAAAATTACAGACCAATATCACTAATGAATATTGATGCAAAAATATTCAACAAGATCCTAACCAACAGAATCCAGCAACACATCAAGCAAATCATACACCACGACCAAG
>NW_003852416.1:7599376-7659100 GCF_000181295.1 Otolemur garnettii
AAAAAAAAAAAAAAAAAAAAATTTCAACTTTAACCCTCTTTACCTGAGAACTGAGCACAACATATATCACCGATGGTTGGATAGAAGTCGAAGCGTGGAGGCACCTGACCGCAGTACTCACTAAGGGATGCCTGGAGCTCAGCAAGCTTATCTGCAGATACAGATCACATGTAAAAGAAATGCGTATCTACATGTTATCTTTATTTTTGTGCCCAGGGTGTCTTGAAGTGTGTTAGTTTGATAGAACAACAACAAAAAAAAAAACAAATTTACTTACGGCCACTTTGAAGCTGTTGACAAAAGAAGTCTTCTGGCGTTTGAATGTGGGCAACCACACCACAAAACTCATCACCTACATTCAAAGTTAACACTTTGGGGATAAGGTCACTTCTGTCTACAACAATTTTGTTCTCAGCTGACATTTTCCCAACGTCTTCAGGGTCACCTTTTTAACAAGGAGAAAAATAAGCCATTTTGGTTTCATACAAAAACTGGATGCATACTTCAATAATTTTGAAAAAGACTATCAATATGACCACACAGAGTTCCTGGAAGACAGTCTGAGAGCCCATGTTTCTTCCTCTAGACAACAAATGTTCATAATAAAGACAATTTCCTATGTCCCCCAAAGCTAGACTAGTTCCAAGAAAGAAAATCAGCAGCATAAAATACAAACTTAAATCTAATTTCAAAGTTCTTCAGGGGAAGCCTCACAGGCTCTAAAAGAGTGTAACAAAATGTACTTTGGAACAGATAATCATCTCAAGATCCTGACGTAGAAATAGTGGATTAGAACTTATTCTTCAGTGAAATGATCAATCCTATAGGAAACAATGTATCATGACAAAATAAATTCAATCAGAAATTTTTAAAAATGCATTAAGCAGTTCAAAAAAGGAGTAAGCAACATAGGTAACAAACCAAGAGGAAACGATAGGGCTACCCTGAGGCTAAGATGGAGAGGCTTCAAAAGCATCATGAGAAGTAAATCAGACTCAAGATAATGCGAAGAACAAGAAAGCCTGGGTCTGTAAAATTGCAAGGACTAAAGGAATATATTTTTAGATCATGTCTTAGAGAAAGGCATAGCAACAACACATCAGAATCCTGAAAGATAAGAAAAACAACTGCTTTAAAGAACTAGGGATTATCACTCAGACGAAACTGTCAACTTTATTGCTTTAATGTAGAAATATGAGAAAACAGATTCACAAAATGATTCTAACCACGAATCCAAATAGTGTGACTCTTTGAAGACCAAGCGGAAACTTGGGCAGACCCCAACAGTAGAGGGAATGTGCTACCTAGAAATGACTCTCAGAGCACATTACAAGGATTCCTAAAGTTATGCTAGAAAATCCACTGAAATGGATAATTAGCCCAAACACATTGGCCTGGTTGAGGTAAAGTCAAGGATTAGGTGGTAAAAGGTAAAGGTAAGAGACAGACTATAAGTCAAAAGCCTATTTTAAAACATTTCAAAAAGATGAAATACAAACAAGGGAGGAAAGGAGAAAGATGCAATAGCAAGGAAGATGAAGCACCAGCCTGCTGTCTCATCAAACACCGCACAGTACAGCGGAAAGAGCCCTAGACTGGATTTACAGGGCTTGATTCTGGTTCCACATCCCCCCAAGTCTTAGGGTAACCCACTGCACCAGTCAGCTTCTTTGTCCTCACCTGTGAACAGGTGGACTGGAAGGTACCATGATCCTGATGGTCCCTTTCAACTGCATGAGTTCATCAGAAGATCCTCCAGTGGTTTGTTTTAAAGGACAGGATCTCACCATACTGCCCAAGCCAGAGTACATGTCTGTTCACAGGGACTATCACGGCACGCACGCTGTGGCCTCAAACTCCTGGCCCCACGGGATCCTTCTGCCTCAGCCTCCTGAGTAGCTGAGGATATGGGCATGTGTCAGCATGCCCAGCTTTCTAAAATCACATACTGAATGTCCATTGTGTATCAGATGTCATACTAAACAATGGGGAGAGGCAGCTAAGTGAGAGTCCAGTCTCTGCTCCTAAAAGCTAACTTCGCAGGAAACAGGTGCGCAGCCCAGGAGCTACAATGTGGTAACTACTGCCAGAGAAGCGAGGCCCATGGAGGCGGGCGTGCAATCCTACAGACAGGCATTGGCAAGCGCAGCTGAGCATAAGAATACTTCAGGATGAGGAGACGGCACTGCAGTGTAACTTAGTGGCTCAGTGTGCTGGCAGGGACGGGGGGGAGGAGGTGGGGGGGGAGGCCAAGGAGAGAGGATGCAAGGGAGAGATGGGGGGGAAGAAGGGGGGAAAAGGAGGCAGGGACAGAGGAGGCCAGGGAGAGAGGCAGGGACAGAGGAGGCCGGAAAGACTACTCACCTAGGCCAAGTCACACAGGGGCAGGATAGAAGATGATTCTGTGACCTAAACCACCTAAATTCTTAAGGAGGTTTAATACGGACACTAGCAATAGACCATCTTTTCTAACTTCCAAATATCTGCTTCTCCCATACCCACAAGCACTACTCAGATGTAACTTAGTGTCAAGATTCCAGACGTCTTTCACCCCTCCATTTCCTACCAGCTTCAGAATCAAATCCAGCCCCCCTGAACACAGCTCCTGAGACCCTGTGTGATCTAACTCTAGCTCATCTCCCAGGATTTCATGCCCTACTTCACACCTCTCTCCAGTGGTCACATTCAGCCATGACTTTACTTTCCAGTTGTTCAGGCCCAATCATGCTCTTCCTTACCTTAACACCTGTGTTCATCCTTCCTGGAACACACGCCCTACCCCCGACACCTGCTTATTTTCTGCTCAGCACAGCATCACTTCAAGAAGGCTTCTCTCCTCGTCCCGGTTAGGTGGCCTTTCCCACGTACTCCACTGCACCCTGTGCGACCTCTTCTCTGTCCTGACCACAGGGAAGGAGGCACTGCTCAGTGGGTTTAGCTGTGCCCTTTCCCAGATGCCTTCGAAGCACCTGATACTGCTGACAGCTCCCCTCTCCTCTCCTGGAAGCAGCGCATATCCTTCCGTTCCTCGGCAAGGTCTGTCCTGCTCTCTTTCCCACCTTTCCCATCACTCTGTGTCACGGCTCCAGGTTCATCTTCTTCATTATTTTTCCTAACTCTATACCACCAACACTTAAGGTCCCAACCATGACTCCTACTAGACCACTAATTGGGTTTTTTCTCTAGATGGCAAAGAACTTCTGAAAGCTTTTCAGCAAAGTTGTCATACCAAGATTTGTATTCAGGGTTATCATGTAAGCAAGCACTGTATGAATACAGACATAGATAAATGCTAACATCAGAAGGTTGTTTCAACTGTCCATGAGTGACCAGGCCCCCTGAGGAAGTGACAGCCCGGAAAGAAAGAAAAAAAGACACATATAAGGAATATTTGGGAAGAAGAATCAATAAAGACTTAGTTGCCAGGCATGATGGCTCACACCTGTAGTCCCAACAATTTGAAAGGCTGTAGAAGAAATACTTCAGGCCAGGAGTTTGAGACCAGCCTGGGCAACATCTCTACAAAAAACAAAACAAAACAAATAAACCACCCACCCCAAAAATTAGCCAGGCATAGTGGCACATGTCTAGTCCCAGCTCCTCAGGTAGCTGAAGTGGGAAAATTGCTTGAGCCAAGAGTTGAAGGCTGCTGCAGTGAGATGACTGGGCCGTTGCATCCAGTCTGGGCAACAGAGAAGGACCCCACCCTCCATTAAAAAAAACAAGAAAGGGAAAAAAAGACAAAAAAAATAAAGACATAGAAACCAACTAGCTAGGACAAGGGATGGGAGATAAGGAAGAAGGCAGACTTAAGGATGAGGCAAGTTTGTTTACACGATAATGACGCACCCAATCATGGCACCATTAGTCTGGCAATCACCTCTGGATTAATGAGCAAGGGATAATGAATTATGTCTGCAACTAAAGTCATTGGTAAAGGAGCAAAGTAAAGGAGGAAATGAAATGCAATAAAAACACCGCAAATGACAGCAAAATTCCTTGGTTCTCTTGTTAATTTAATGCAAAACCACACAGACACGTAAACAAGAAGTAAAAAAACACTCTCCTACTAGAACAGAATTCTAGAATCCTATTATTGGTAGAAGGCACCAAGGAAGAAAAATAAATTAAACTAAGAAATGTAAGCTGAAAAGCCCCCAGTCTGAAGTGTCAGGATATTTAATACTTTACAATCTCATAATTACCATGTCAAGAGTTACCTGGAAAACAGGCAGGGAAGGTGAACAGTTAGGGGAGATTAGAAACAACAGACCACTAAATTAAAAACGTCATCTTTCTTATATAAAGTTTATCATCAAGTCTTCATGGTGCTGAATTGTACCTTTTGTTTAGTGGAGAAGCTATTCTACACCTGACATCTCTACACTCCTCTATTATTAATTTGTATACTCACTTTGATCCTCACTTTGCTTCTTAGGATTTTGTCCTTTGGGTTTCAAGCCATATCCCATTTCTATAAGCATGCAGTCTAGGAGTTTTCCTAAAAAGTGATTAAGAAAAAACACATCTATGGAGATGATATGCAAAGCATTATAGGAAAAGCATGAATAAGAAACAAGTAAGTCAATCGCACAACTTAAGAGATTATAACTATTAGTTCACTGGTACTGTTGGACCAATTCAATTCCTATAGGCAAAATTCAGTTTAGTAACAGCTACATTTATATGGAAGCAAAGTTTCTATAGTCAAGTGACAGGAGACCTAATGAAAAGATTTCACTTCAAAACTCTGGGTTAAACGGAAGATTCAGGTACGACCTCACAACCATTCTTAGAATAACCATGCGTATGAGGTGGTAAGCATGCTATTCAAGAAATAAACTTAAGACACAAGACTACCTTTTCTTAGTCTTGTTTCTGGTGCAACAAACATTGACATGAATGTCAAGTTCTGTGACATAATACCCAAAACCTGAAGTCATAACATGAAGCATACATAGCAAAGAAACAAAACAGACATTATATTTAATTCCAAAAACAGATTAACTGCACTTTCTACCAAATCATCCACAATGCCAGCTCTGTTGTAGCAGAGGGGTAATACCTCGGAAAATGAGAGGCAATTGTATGCACACTGTCAAAGTCACTTTTCAAAAAGATATGAAGAAGGAACAATGGAAGGACAGGACTCCACGGTGTTTCCATTTCCACAACTTAAATACTATGTACCAACAGAATGCGGTTCTGTGAAGGTTGTTCAAAGAGAAAGCATTGATCCGGATCAATGAATTCATGGAGAAATTCAAGAATCTCTCTCAATAAAGGCCTAGAAATCAGGTGTAGATATTACCATGGCTATATTTAACAGAGTAATACAGTCATCCCTACACTAAGTCTAACGCCAGCATTTTAAGCCACCTGTTTCTGTGAGTTTGGGCCAGATCTTTGACAACCTGCCAACTGCAAAAAAATAAGGCTGAGGCTGTATTTTCAGTCACAGGTTGAATGACTCCAGAGTCTGACTTGGCCTCACTCCATGTTTTTATTTCTTCTGAGTAACAGGTAGAAACCAAACAATGAGTACTCAGTTTTAAAAAAAATACTCAGATCTCACCTGAACTTGGCAGCATAACAGCTATAGCAAAGGTGACCACATCTTCTCTCAAGATGTCCAGGATCTTTATAGAGCAGTACTGCTCCATTAACAGTGGTTTAACAGTTTTGATACACTCATTGCTCCAATTCCCCTCTGCTGGGATAACATTGGCTACAAAGCACTTTATGGCCTGAAAAATTTTGCACAAGTTACTTACAAAAATTAGTACTTAAAAATGGCTTTTTATAATTATTTAAAGTTTTTAAAAAAAATGTATTTCATGCTGAACACTTATCAAAACTCTTCAAGTACTAACCAGATAAACAACTCGAGGTCTAATTATTTTAGGTCTCTCTTGGCACTTTATTCACAATACTTACTTTTGGTACTTGACGCTTGAGAAAGTCATGAAAGAGTAGTAATTATCTCTAAATCATACATACGTTCAGGCCTCTGCCAAATAATGTAATAAACAGAGAAATGACTGCTTTGAAAGAGCAGATGGATGACACATGCTTACCAAAGCGAGTCTGTCACTTAGCTCAATAAGGACAAGACAGTCAATGGGCAGTCACCTACATAGTAAAAGATACACCAGCAGGTACAATGACACAGCTGAGCGAACACACACGCAGTGTGCCTCTCAAGACATAAACAGCAGCTCCCTTGGGACATGAGTAGGAATTCACGGTGACACTCACACAAGGAGGAAACAAGCCAATGTTTCTGCTCAGTTGGTAAATTCTGTTTACTGGAATGATCTCTTCATTTCCGTAATCAATATACAAGACATGTGCCTTCTTCTGCAGCATGTCAACATCTTGTACGATGACTCGGTTCCAGGTCTGAAAGTGAAACAAAACGGGACTCTGCTTCCAAACAGCATTTCACATCCTTAGGTTAAAAAACCCTCGACCAGTCGACACAGTGGGCAAAGGAAAGGCGAAAGGCTACGCTCCTATTCTGAGGTGTTCGATTAGAAAGACAGCTTAATGCTCCAAAAATCTTGGTAAGAAATCCCTAAAATTGGGACACCTTAATATGTACAACTAACTATTCCAAAGCTATTTCTAGCCCCCTAATGCCTCCGCTATACAAATAAGCACGAGCTTTAAGACCAGTCTACAACCAGCTGTTTAGGAAGCTGTAAATAGAGGTGGAGAGGGTTAGGCCATGAAGTAAACGGAATAGAGCACGGAACCCTACAGTGAAACACTAGTGGGTGAAGCACCAGACCAGACTCTGGCTCTAAGTCATCTGAGGCGTCATTAACAGCTCTGGGACTGCTGAGTTGATATGACCAAAGTAAGTTAGAACAATCTTCCAAATAACTCATTTCATTAGGGGTTACCTGATCAACAGTGTACTTGGCAACACAAATTTCCCCCTTAACAGGAATGTAATCATCTTCATGCATCACATTTGCATATGTCTCTTTTAAGCTCGCAGAGAGTTGTTTCATGTATTCTAAGACTTCTGAAGAATATAACTGCACATAAAAGTCACTTGGGTGTTTGAATTCAGTAACTGTACCCTTTAAGAAACAAAAGATGTAATAATTCATGGGGAATGCAAGCAAATGTAAATTTCTTAAAGCTTTATAACTGCCATAAAGTGTTATAGAAAGGTTTGATAATCTATCAAATTTTTCTTTGTAGCTACCCAGTGAACTGAAACTAAGAACAGCGAATGAAATAAAAAGTTCTTTGAAGCTCTATCTACAGAGATCAAACAACAAATACCTTCATTTCCATGGTTTTCTTGAGCTGTAGACTTCTCAAATCAGACAACATTATTTTCTCAGGACAAAGGGCTATCTCTTTAGTAATTCCAAGTGGATAGTCCCTCTGGTCAAAAAAACATATAAGATGAGTTGCTTACAAGTACAGGTTTCAATGATTCTGTGGCCCGTTTGCTAAAATCATGGCCATAATAGCCTGACTCTTAGATTTGAATAAAAAACCACAGAAGTAGTGAAGGCCTCTAAGAGTTACTAAAACCCACTGCCCACAGGCAGTGTACACAGCACTGGGGGTAACCTAAGACCAAGACCATGATGGTGAAGATAATATCGAGTTTACTCTTTTTAAAAGGGGGAGTCTTTTAAATTTATATTTCAGTTTATGCTATATTTGAAGAAGCCAGATTGTTTTTTAAGTAGAGGCTATGACAAGACAAAACTATAGCAAAACTATAGCAAGACAAAACTAAAAATTATCCATAAGTACGAGTAGGTCACAACAGATGTTTATCAGATTACAAATGACTTAGCCCATAGTTCTCTAAATGGAAGAGAGCTATTAGCAGAAAAAATACTCCTTCAATACAGAGGGTGCCAAAAAGACATACATACACATTTTTAAAGAGGAAAAAATTGCATTAAAATTATAATATTCAACACATATCAACATTGTTTGTTATCTTGTATCTCTTGTAATTGCAGAAGTCAGACATGACTTAGTATTACAATTTTAATTGTTTTTTTCCCTTAAAATATGTGTGTGTGTATACATAGATATATATTTTTGGCCCCCTCTGTAGATAACTTGGCCCTGTTAGAGTGTAGTACACAAAACTAGGGAACATGGGTCTGCAGAACCTATAAAGAAGGGACTGTTAACTAGTCCAAATGATTTCACAGAGACACAGCCATCTCAAGTCTTTTTTAGAAAACGACTAGAAATAAACAGTTATCAAAGACCCCGAACAGCCACCAAATCTCATCAAAAGGGTGTACATATTAACTTGACAGAAAATTTGTTTTTAAGTAAACCCTGGTAAAATGTAGAAATAAGTCCAGAATGTTTTATTTAGCTTAAGTCCTTTTAATTCAATAAAGAGGGTTTATTCATTAAAGACAAAGAATAAGTAGGCCATACCTCATTTTTCACTTCCAGGTTCTTTGTTTCAAAAGGTGATTTATTATTTTCAAGTTTGTGGAAACTGAAATAAAACAACTGATTATAAAAATTATACTACAGAGGCAATTAAGAATAGGGGCCATAAATCACAATTATGTTCAATTCTTAACATCTAGAAAGAGCAAAACAGCGTCTCCCAAAAGCCCCCACCCCCCACCCCCAGTGCTGGCTACACAACTGTCTACCCTGTGAGAACACAGCTGTACTCCCACAAAAAGCCACTTAATAGGACAGTCACAATCTCCAAACCTCAGTCTTCTTAGCTATAAAACACAGATAATCCCTATATTACCAAGATCAAGTTCGGAGTATCAATGAAACTCTTTTGTAAATTGGTAAATGCTATGCCAGACTTATATCTTTAAAAAATCACAACTCAAGAGATGTTTGACAGTTCTGACTTATTAAAAATCCAGGACAGCAGTTTACACCTATGATGCTAGCACTCTGGGAGGCTGAGCTGGGAGGACTGTTTGAGTTCATCAGTCAGACTGCTTGACACCACCAGCCTGAGCAAGAATGAGAACCCCACTCTATTAAATATAGAAAATTAGCAATTTATAGTGGTGCAGGTCTGTTGTCCCAGCTACTTGGGAGGCTGAGGCAGGAGGACTGCTTGAGCCTAGGAATTCAGGGCTGCAGTGAGCTAGGATGACATCACTGCACTCTAGCCCAGGTGACAGGGTAAGACCCTGTGTCCAAAAAAAAAAAAAAAAAAAAGCCAGGAAAGCATAACTATAACTACATGATTGAAAGTTGCACATTAAAAAAAAAACTCATAAACTCACTTAAGCTTCAAAATTTTAAAACTGTTACTATCTAGTAAAATTATATTCATGAAAATTAAGTTTGTAAGAGCTGCTTTCTTCAGATCTGTACACTGTTAGAGCTCAATAAATAATAATTTCTACATTTTACGGCCTGCTTAATTAATGCATCCAGATTCTATCTGGAAAAAACTTTTAAAATAATCTCTAATGAATAAAATAGTCGTGCACAAATGTTTACCTTGACTGAACAGGTTTGCATACGATGCTGTGCGCTGACCAGTCTCTTCTCTGACACGCAGTGGAGCAGTAGTATGTCTGCTTGCACTGAGAGCACCTCAGCGAGCCTAAGGAACACAACCAGGAACAATGTTTTATTCCCAACATTTGAGGCTGAGATCTTGACATCTGCAAAGATCAGACATCACAATCATCATTCTGTACATCATATCAAGAAGACTATTTGAAGAGGACTTTGCTGATCACGGTTAGGTGTTAAGACTAAACTTTTCAAGCTTCTTCAAAAGGCAGAGGAAAAGGACTCCGAACAGATGAAAACAAGAGGGAGGTCGGACTGTAGTGATACCTGACTTTATCCCAGGAAGGAACATGAGAGAACTTTCTAAGGAGACAAATATTCTATTTCTTTTTGGGACGTTAAGTTTGTGCATTTCAATGCACGTAAAATTTACCTAAAAAACTATAAAAAATAATGACCCAGTGCAGAAGCAGGAAGCATGCATTAGGAAGATATGGGTGAAGAAGAACGGTAGGACGCTGACAGTAATTAAAGCCGAGAGATGGGTGCAAGGGTGTACAATATTCTACTTACACTTCATATGTTTAAAATTTGCCCTAATAAAACAACTTTTCTCTTATGTACAGGAATAAGCCAATAGACACCTGTGAACAATGTGCTCACCAAACAGGCCACAGCGATGGCAAGTCCTTGACCGAAGAGGAGGTCCTAAGGAGTTGAAGAGCGCCGGATTATTTACGGACAAGGAATTCTCAACCAACTTGTGTAACTTTTTTGACTTTCCAAGAGGCACATTATTGCTGCACTTCTATTAAGAACAGAGAATTGTAATATTAGAATTTCATAGTAACTTTTAAATAATAGATGTGAGACTTTCTCTTATGGTAAAATAGAAATGTACTTTATCTATTCCTCCTATTAAGTACAACTAAAACCCCCAAACTTATATATATAAAACAAACATAAGAAGACTCTGAAAGAGAGGAGGACATGGTGGCAAGTTCTCTGCGTTTTCTTTTTGCCTTGTATATCCCAGGCTGGGTGCTAGAGAAGCCAGCAACCCCAAAACACCAAAAGGCATAGACAATAGAGCCCCAACAAAAAAACCCTGCTCTCTAACCTGGTGCAGGGCTGCATGCCTTTAGTCCCAGATATTTGGGAGGGTGAGGCAGGAGATTTCCTTGAGCTCAGGAGTCCAAGGCTGTAGAGTGCCAGGATCGCACCTGTGAACAGCCCTGTATTCCAGCTGGGAAACACAGTGAGACCCTAACACTTAAACTAAGGGACTAGGAAAGAGGCAGGCTGCAAAACAGAAAACTTTTATCAATAACTGCTTAACTCCAGAAAAACACCACAGAAAATACTGTGCCCCACTCCCACCAGCAAAGATAAGAGTGTGGGGCCTAGCCATCTATCATCATGAGGCTGTAACAGTGTGCTCCAATCCGCTTACTGATATGGGATCAGAGAAGACCAACAGAAAAGACTGCCAGTAGCTTATCCCTGGATAGAGGGCGGACGACATGCCTTACAGTAAAGATCACATGGGGAGCCTGGATTTCTACCTGGCAGTAATGAGGCGCCCCTTCCCCCACCGGGGTGATATCATAGGAAGGCCAGTTGAGAGTCAGAACTTAGCACCACCACTAAACGGTAACAAGTCCTTCCCAACACCCCTACTTCCCTTGGGCCCTCTCCCCACCCCTCTAAGTCAGTAGGGACCTATGGGGAGCAGTAACAAGACTAAGGTGTCTTGGGGTTGCTGGCTTCTCCAGCACCCAATCTAGGATCTATGAGGCAAAAAGAAAACCCAAAGAACTTGTCACCCCTCTCTGCCAGAGAGGAATTGGCTGAAGCCTAGTGGGAAGCTAGAACTCCCACCACCAACCCCCCAAGCTGAATGTCAGAGGCCGAGAGGGGAACCTGGACAACTGCCTACCCCCACCTGGCAGTAATAAGGCCGGTCCCCTTCCCTAGATGGAGCAGGGTCAGAAGAAGTCAGCTAAGAGAAAGTTTAAATAAGATACAGCCAAGATATCCCGGTTTCAGTAGAAAATAACTCATCTTTCCAAGAATAAAAAAAAAAAGAAAAGAAAACAGAAGAAAAAGATGCCAACATCAAAATGACAAATATTAATTTATCTACAATTATTAAAGCATCTATCAATATTATAACAATTATGAACATGCTCAAAATAAAATATAGACTCAGTGAAGAAACAGAAGATATAAAGAACCACCAAATGGAAACTTTAGAACTGAAAAGTGGAATAATCAAAACAAAACACAACAGTGGGCTCAACAGTAGAATGGAGGAGAAAGAGGCAAGAATCAGTGAAATAAAAGACAGAACAGAAATTGCCTAAGCTGAGCAAAAGAGAGAAAATGGACTACAAAAAAAAAAAAAAAAAAAAAAAACCCCCAACAAAAAGAAGTAAACAGAGTCTAAGCTGGACTGTAATGAAAGATTGAACATTCAGGTCTTCCGACTACCAGAAGGACAGGAGAAAGAAGGCTAAGCTTAAAACATTCTCAAAGAAATAAATGCTGAAAACTTCCAGGGTTTGGCAAAAAAACATAAATCTAATTCAAGAAGGTGAGCAAACCCCGAAGAAAATAAATTCAAAGAAATCTACATCAAAACACATCGGAATCCAACTTCTGAAAACTAAATGCTTGAAAGCAGAAAGAGAAAAATGATACTTTAGCCAGTGGGGAGAAAACAATTCAAAAGACAGTAGATTTCTCATTCCAGACCATGTAGATCCCAAAAGTAACAAAACATTTATCAAGTTTTAAAAGAAAACAACTTTAAATGATAAACTTATCCATGGAAAATATCCTTCAGAAATAAAGAGGAAATAAAGACATTTTCAGACGAAGGGAAATCAAAGAGAAGTGGTTGCCAGAAGATTTACCCATAATAATTTTTAAAAATGAAAAAAATTAAAAAGAAAGGTGTGAGAGAGCAACGAGGTGCCTCTCATGAAGCATGAAGCAGAGAGCCTGTGCCAGACACCAAGACTGGAGCCTTGATCTTGGGCTTCCCAGCCTCCAGCAATAAACTTCTGTTGTTTAGAAGTTTTAAAGAAGAAATGAAACCGTCTCTATTTGCAGATGATGACTATCTACGTAGAAAATTGTTAAGAGATCTAAAAAAATTCCTAGAATGAGTGACTTTAGCAAAGTCATAGGATAAGCATACAAACCCAATAATATTTCTGTATATTACCAATGAACGTGAGGACACAGAGAAATAAATAGTATTTATAATCATTCAAAAAATGAAAATATTTAAGTGTAAATCTGGCAAAGCACATACAGAACTTGTAAGCTATAAGATGAAGACCATAAATGGAGAGGTACCGTGTTCATGGATTAAAGATGCAACACAGCAAAGAGGTCAATAATTCCCTAATTGATGTATAGGCTTAATGCAATTCATGTCAGAATTTTAGGATGATTTTTCATAGATATGGGCAAGATTATTCTAAACTACACATATTGAAAGGCAAAGAAACTGGAATGGCTAAAACAACTTTGAAAAAGAAAAATAAACTAGGAGGAATCACTCTTCCCCATTCCAAAATTTATTACGTTAGTCCAGTAATCAAGATTTTGTGGTATTGAGAGACAGAAAAACACACAGATCGATGGAAAACAATAGAGAACTGAGACCAGACCCACACAAATACGCCAACTGATTTGACACAAAAGTACAAAAGCAGTTCAACAAATGACACTAGAATAAATGAACATATACAAGCCAAAAGAAAAAAAAAGTAAACCTCAACCTAAATAACAGGTAAAAAAGTAAACCTAAGTTTCTTAACTTAATCAAAACTTAAATGTAAAATGTCAAACTATCAAACTTTTTCGGGGAAAAAAACCTGAACATTTTCAGGATCTAGAGTAGCGAAGGATTTTTAGATTTAACACCAAAAGCAATAATCCATGAAAGGAACAAAACTGACCCTATTAAGAGGACGAAGAAACAAGCTACAGACTAACATAAAATGTTTCCAAATTGCATACTCAACTAAGGACTAGCATCTGAGACATATAAAGAACTTCTGAAACTCAACAGTAAAAAAAAAATCTGATTAGAAAATGATGACAGAAAATATTACACCAAAGACGATATACAGATGTCAGATAAGCACATGAAAATGCAGGTAGCATGGCTGGAGGAAAACAAATTAAAACCACAATGAGATTACGACACATCATGAAAACAGGACACTGACAATACCAGACGCTGGTTAGGACACAGAGAAACCGGATCACTAAGATGTTCTTACAGTCACTCTGGAAAACTTTTGGCAGTTTCTTAAACAACAACGGATGCAAAACTATACGACCTAGAAATTGCATCCCTCGCCACTTATCCTAAAGCACTAAAAACGTAGGTTCACGTAAAACCCTGTACATAAATGCATACAGCAGTTTTAGTTTTAATAGCCCAAAAAATGGAAAACAGTCCAGGTGTTCTTCAATGGGCAAATGGTTGGACAAGTTATCAATAAAAGGATCGAACCACTGACACATACAGCAACCTAGATCAATCTACTGGGAATAAATGCAAAATGAAAAGGCCAGTCTTAAAAGATTACACACTGCCTGTATGCAACCATTCACGTAACATTCTCAAAATGGAAAAACAGGAGAAATACAGATTTTATTAGTGGCTACCAGGGATTAACAAGAGGGTGGGGCAGAATGGAAGCGGATAGGACCCTTGTAGTGATGGAAATGTTTTGTATCCTGATGGTATCAATCCTAGTATGATGTGGTCCCATGGTTCCGTGGCACGTTACCATTGGGGAAACTGGGCAAAGGCTACCCAGCACCTCCCTCTGTTATTTCTTACAACTGCATGTGAATCCACAAGTACCCAAAATGAATTAAGTTGTGGTTTCTTTTTAAAGGTCCTAGATTAAAGAAATTTGATCAAAACGATACTTACAAAGTGAATACTTCATTAATAAAACACAAAAATACATTTAGAATTTTTTAACCAAAAAGAAAATTGCAAAATAGATTTTTAAAAAATAACTTACAGGATTTATTTCTTTGGGTGGTGAATTATTTCCAATTTTTAATGGCGACACCGAATTTCCTGGGGAGGAAAAATAATTCCTAATAAAAGCCAAACAATACTTTTTATTCCTGATAATATAAAATAGCATCATTAGGTGATATTCAAATTACAGGGCCAAGCCAGAATGGCCATATTAACTATACCATAAATAAGCAGCATCCTATTTTTTCTAGGAAAATAAAGACTTCTCTGAAATTTCCTTAACTACTGTTGCTCTCATGTACATATGTTTCTCTACTCGCTACGGCAGCAGCTCCCAAACTTTTTGGACTGAGAACCCCTCTACATTCTTAAAAATTGAGGACCCCAAAAAGCTATTTCTACATGGCTTATTTCTACCAATATTTACTATATTAGGAGTTCAAACTAAATTTAAAATATTCATTTAAGGCCAGGCATATAATTAAGGCTCACATCTGTAATTCTAGCACTCTGGGAGGCCAAGGCAGGTGGATTGCCTGGGTTCATGAGTTTGAGACCAGCCTGAGCAAGAGTGAGAGCCCCCACACCCATCTCTTAAAAAAAAAAAAAAAAAAAAGGAGCCAGGCACTGTTGCGGGTGCCTGTAGTCCCAACTACTTGGGAGGCTGAGGTAAAAGGATCACTTGAGCCCAAGAGTTTGAGGTTGCTGTGAGCTATGACACCACAGGTGACAAAGAGTCTGTCTCAAAAAAAAAAAAAATAATAAAATATTCATCTAAAAATGAATGCATTACATGTTGACTGTTTTTTAAACTTTATCTTTTTTAAAGTAAAACATAGTAAGAAATTACATTTTTGTGTATCTGTTTAATATTTGGCTCAAGAGACAGATGGATTTACATATACACTTCTGCATTAACTGTCATGATATGTGGTCTTGGTTGATGCACCTGAAAAAAAAAAAATCTAGCCTCACATAGTATTTGCAAAAAGGAGGAATATTTAATGTCCTTCGATGTTTGTAGATAGTCTCCTTTAATATCATATCCAAGCACAAGTAGTACTTTAAGGGTTACAGTAGTTGCAATGCAGATTCTAAAACCACCTCCATGAACTTTTCATGCTGTTACATTAGAATACACTGATTTAACCTGCCCTTTGAGTGATTTTTACCCACACGTGACTGCAAAACCATGCCCTGGTCATTTGGAAACAACTGTCACCAAGTCAGGCAGTTGCCAAATGTTTACACACTCCATTATATGATACCAAAAATTCATGTTAGTATCACCTTGCACCTCAACAGAAAAGTCTAAGTACAGGGAAGTTCTTAAACTCAGGCAGACAAGTTTTTTGAAATCCCAATTTGCTTAAAGACATGAGTTTTACCATTAATGAAATACTGCCAGCTGTTTTCTTTGAAGCAACAGACTCACATTATTAATTTTTGAGAAAATGCTTGCCGGATACAAAAGTCTGGAAAAACATTTTGTCATTCTTTTCAAGTGAAAAGGATGTTTAGAGAAAAAAGTCTCCCCTCAGCTTACAACTCAACTACGACATATGCTTTTCATACTTTCAGATTTCATAAGTTAGGAGTAATTTCCATTGCACAATACTGAAAACAGCTGTACAGAAAGATCAAGACTTTATAAAATTAATAATTTTTACAGCTCCATCAAGGACATATTTAAGTGAAATTGGTATTTCTGGGTTCTGTTTAATTTCAAGAATACGGCAACGAAAAGCTCAAGGACTATTAGCCCAGGTCAGTGCCCCTGCCTGAAGCTGAGCTAGTAAAGCCTTCACCCATCACTATTTGCTTTCGTAGCATTAGTACAAAGTCAGGAGAACAAAAAAGGGAAATCATGTTTTAATGTTATTAAGAGGCCCAAGGGCCACATTCTGAGAATTACATCAGCATAATGTTATATCACCACACGTCACATATAGTCAAAGAGGCCAAATTCTAGCAGATCCTACCCTTCTTAAAAAGCAAGTTTTAGAAGCCAAGCACGACCGCTCATGCCTGTAACCCTAGCAATCTGGGAGGCCAAGGCTGGTGGAAGGCTTGAGCTCAGGAGTTTGAGACCAGCCTAAGGGAAAGTGAGATTCCCCCGTCTCTACTAAAAATAGAAAAAACCAGCTGGGCATTGTGGTGGACTCCTGTAGGCCCAGCTCCTCAGGAGGCCAAGGCAAGAATTTGAGGTTGTGAGCTATAACGCCCTGGCACTCTACCCAGGGCCACGGAGTGAGACTGTCTTAAACAATAAAAATGAAAAAGAAAGTTTTTGGAATTGAGATGAGTGAAATAAGACAAATCACATGAAATCAGTTTAAAATTTTAGATATAGTATTGTGAGTTATTGTATGCATAAAATTTGCATGGAATTTTAAAAACTGGCAAATCCTTAGAATGCCCATTTAAAAAGTCAGAGCATTTCCTTTCCACATTCCTAATATAGCTCTTTGTAGGAGAAAAGCTCATCTGCAGATCCCAAGAATCTTTTCTGTGATCAATCATACCAAAAGTAGCTTCTTGGTCTCTGATTTTTCCTTCTAAACAATGAAATGTAAATACTGTAAAGTACGCATTTGCCTCTTCTGTTAACTTCCCACTTGTGTGTGGTTATATACCAGGGCTGTCCAGAGAGTATTCAGCCATGTAATATAAAAATAGTGTTAACAATGGCTGGATACTCTCTGGGCAGCCCTCATCTACTTGTGCTAAGTGACAGAAACCATCAGAATCAAAAAGGAATAGTAAGTCTGTAGTTTTCACTCACCTGTTGGCAATTTCTTCCTGTCTCCTTTAGATCCAAGCACCTCCCCATTGATGCCATTAAGGTTTGAAGATAGCAAACTGTCTTCTTGAGTAGCCAAATACTGTTTTGTTGGCTCACAAAGCAAAAAATTTTTCTTTTTATTTCCGTTCTCTGGGCTTTTCAACCTGAAATTAGGATGGTTAGGATGTGCTCCAGGACTTCTTAAAGAATCATGTGGCGGAAGCTTGCTTTCATTTTTCTCAAAATTAAATGGTTCTGTCATTTTACAAGTAGATGCTTCCAAATTATTTCTTGACATCATATTAAGTGGCAACTTAACATTCATAGAGGTCTAAGGAAAGAAATGTATTTAAGAGGCAACTTTTAATTTCAAAAGTAGAACTGCAGCAGGCTCAGATGACTTCTTTCAAATACTTATGTAACAGGTAATTCTACAAACAATTCCAAAGCAGACATAACCAGGACATCAAAGTCCACCCTATGAAGCACAAGAAAAGAAAATTCTCTATCAATTAGTACAGACTCCAATTCAGCTGAATTTAACAGACCAATAAGAGATCAACTCAAGAAGAAACCAAAAGAGTAATCCCAGAGTTCAATTCTTTACTTTTAAAATCTTTTGAAGCAACAGCAATAGAAAGGTCTTTCGTGTTTCAAAAGAAATATTTCCAACCTAAACCCTACAGCTTCAAGACAAAATACAGTACAGGTTACTGTTTTGACTGGGTCATCACCTAGCTCAGAACTCTGCTCCCCTCTCCTCTTTATGCTACACTGAGTCCTTGAATATGCTGCACTCACTACCCAGAAGACCCTGCCTCTCTCATCTGCCTGATCATCCCGTCACAATCCCCCTCAGCTGACCATTCCCTTTGGTTTTCCCCAGCTCCCTGCTTTGATAATCTCCAGCTGAACAAGTATAAATTGCAACGTGTACCTACTGCTTTTAAGGGCCTATCTGTGTGCACCTTTCTGCACTATAAGCTTTCTGTGTTTAATCTGTCACAAAACACCTCTGATAATCTCTATCCAGTAAGGATGCTGGTGTGTTGTTTACTCTTAAAGAATACTAAGTGCCCTGCCTAGGGGGAGTAATTAATGTGACAAGCAACTCTTCTTTATGAAGTAGTGACCTCTAGCTTTATCTGCAAACTGCAGGCAAAACTTCTGTTTACTCTCCCAAAACTGCTGGGGGTTGGAGGAGTGAGAAAAAGCTGAAACTAGCATGAGCATTGATATCTAGATATTGTTTAAGATGGTTTTAAATGGAAAATAAATAAACTGCAGACAAACCCTTCCTGTTGATATCCCAAGACTTCTATCTCATTTCTTCTTTTAAATTAGACCTACACTAATCCAGTGACAATACAGAAAACATAATGAAGTTTATGAAAATAGGCACACACCAAAGTGGAGAACTCTCAGTGAACCAGATGCTGGGAAGATCCCTAACAGAAGGACTGCAGGTGGGGAGCAACCGTGAGGGATCCCACAGCTGCCAGAGGAAGAACACCTGTCCTGCTAAGTGTGCCTAAATTGCAGGAACAGACTTAGAACGGCAATGCTTTATGCAATAAGACAGTAATATTGTTAAGTTACAAAAGGAAAATAACCTCCGGCAGAAACTGGCTGGGAATGGGGATGTGAACGCTGAGTAACTCTAGACTCTGAACAAGAAATACAAATAATATGCATTCAAATACTACAGAAACTGCCAGTAGAAGCAGAATGCATATCTTTAAAATCACAGAGTAAAAAAAAAAGTCTTCATCTAACAGAAAAATAAGGTAAATAGAAAACATTAAGATGACAAAACCAAGGTCAAATAAGTTATCAACAGGTTAGTCTCAATCAAAGAAGGAAAAAAAAAAAATTAAAAAGGACAGACCCAAGGAGGAAAGACATTCAGCAACATGTTAGGCACAAAAGGCACACTTTATAACGAAATTATATGGCAGGGCTGAAAATAAAAGGACCAGTTATGTGCTATGCAAATAACTAAAATAAAGGTAGAATGTCAACTGCAGGTAAAATAATAGAAAACACTGAGACAAAGGAAGATATTTTACACCAATTTAAAAAAAAAAAAAACATTCCAAGGACACAGCAAGCAGCCAGGAATCTCTGAGTCACAATAATGGTAAAGCAAAAACCAGTTGAAGAGAAAAAAATTCAATCCACAACATTAAGGACACACCTGCCTTAGACCCTACTGGACAAGCCACAGTAAACACCACCTTAGTAACACAGCACTCTAGATCTAACAGGGACCAATACAACCAAGAACAGTAATTTTTCCAACATTGAGCACATACTGGACTACAAAGACCACTTCAACTAACTTCAGAAAACCACTAGTATGATATAGGCCACACTCAAGCATCGCAATATACAGAAATCTCCAGCGCAGATCATGCTTCCCAGCAATAAGCCCGCAACAACCACAGAGGAGGGGGAGGGGGAGTGGGCTTGGGGGTTGTTTTAATTTAAAAGTGGTTGTAAAAAAAAAAAAATCACTAAAGAAATGATAGCAAAACTGACCACATGAACAATTAAAAGTTTACTAAAAATTGCAAACGGGCCAGAAAATAAGTATTACCATCAAGATGACAAATCTGATACCTTCTCAAAAGTGGATAAATATTGAAAGCATTCTGATACTTCAGCAGACACCATGGTTGACTGACTCAAATGCCATCCAACCTCCGATGTGCCAGCTAGAGTTAGAGGCAATACTGGTCACAATGTGAGTTTTCCTGAGGGGGCCTCGTCTGAAAGCTCTACCCTTTCCCCATGAAAGGGGACAGGTGTGGCTAGCAGGGTGCCTCACTTCTGTCTCCCTGCTGTGTGGCCCCGAGGCCTGGAGACAAACCACCCAGTCAGGAAGCAGTGGGCACACCCTCAGGATGATGGGAGAGAAAATGCAGAGCTGAGTCCCACTGCAGCTCTGGGCTGCCCAGGCTTGCCGCAGCGTCAAATAAGCCCGGGGAGTTTTCTGTGATTTGCAGCCCAATCGGTGCAGATACCAATAAAATAAATGAACAAAAGGCAGAAAGAGACTACAGAAAGCTTGAAGATTAGTTGAGACTGACATCAGAGGGAAAACATCCAACCTCATCTATAGTAAAAAAAATTCCAACCGAAAGGTCTATGTGTTATTTTCTGCCCGGCATGGGTGCAATTAAAAAGGACACTCAAAAAAAAAAAAAAAAAGGAAAAGAGAAAAAGAAAGGTCACTCGTGACTGAAGGGAGTACAAATCATTATAATATGCTCTTTCTCAGAAGCAGTATGGCAATACACATGTGTCTAAAGAGTTTTTAAAAACCTTTTTAGCCGCTGATTTGGTAACTTTATTTCTGGAAATCATTCCAATAAAGTAATCCCAAATGCCAAAAAAGTCCTATATGTATTAATATCCATTTAAAATGGCAAAAAGGAAAAAGAAATAGTTAACTGGGAAGCCTCTATGAAATAAACTATTACACAATCATTCAGAATCCTAGATTTCAAATACACCGTAAAATGTCTGTTACCATGGCAAATGAAAAAAATCAGGAAAAATATCTGTATATTCGATGTGATTTTAACTGTGAAAGAAAATACAGAACTTTGTGAAAAAAAGATGAATTTTTTTTTTTTTTTTTTTGCTGGGGCTGGGTTTGAACCCGCCACCTCGGTCCGGCATACGTGGCTCCCTACTCCTTCGAGCCACAGGTGCCGCTCAAAAATAGATGAATTTTAAATAACAATGAGAATTCTGGGGTAGGTGTGTTGATGAGGAAACTTTCTCACTGTTCTTTTCATCTTCTAAATTATGTTAAAGAATGAATTGCTTTTATAGAAAAAAACATTTTAAAGATTCAAGTATCACTTAATATTATACTATTTCTTCCTCAGAGTGGTTACTTAATTCTAAACCAAGTAAAGAATTATATTAATATTTATACCATACAACTAGGGTATAGTCATTTTCATCTCAAGAGACCAAGTAGGAGGACCCTCAACATGTCACATGTGACTCCTGAGAGTTACTCCCTTTGTGACGCGTCTTTATTTGGTAACTTAGGTTGCAAGTCAATCCACAGTCAGCTCCTCTTCACCCTGTATTACAGTCACCTATAGACAATTCTGTCTTCTGGATTTTAAGTTGCTTGAGTTCAGGAATTCTCATTTTAAAAAATAAACACAGAACACCTCTGATTTCCCACAGCATCCAAGATGGTCCTTTGAACAGCTAGGCAGTCGAAAGATACTTGTATGATAACTACTTAAAAAACACTACTTTGCTGTTTTCATGTCAACTTGGACAGGGAAAACGAAACCCAATGTTAGAAATGACATCTGCCAATCTAAAGTGGAAAATTACATCATGCGGTTTGAGGTTTACTGAAATTTAAGGCCAAAACCTGAACAATACCAACTCTTCTAAAAGCCAAGTGTTAGTAAATGTATTTGCCTTTACAACAACGTCAGTCTTAGAATCATTATAAAGTTTAAGTAGCAAATAAAGAGGATTTCAGCTTAAAATATGGTAGAGTATTTAGGTTTCAAAGACACCTCACTTGCCTCACCCTATTTAGCAATTTTCATTGCCACACCCAGGGCAAATAGATATCTAGACCTGTTCTAGGACTAGAAGTGTCGTCCTCTCATTGCATTCACTTGCACTCCAATCTTCTTTGTGAAATGGGTCTCCTGTCGACAGACTCACTCCTGTTGCTGCCCTGCAACCACAGTCTTCCAAATACCTGAAACCACCTTCAGGTCCCCTTCCTCCAGGTCTTTCACCTACTCATATGACATCTTTTTTTTCTTTGAGACAGAATCTCACTATGTCACTCTTGGTAGAGTGCTGTGTGTCACATTTCACAACAACCTCCAACTCTTGGGCTTAAATGATTCTCTTGCTTCCTCTCAAGTAGCTGGGATTACAGGCGCCCACCACAATGCCTGGCTACCACATGACATCTTCCAGACTCCTCCTGATTGTGCACTTTCTCTAGTTCATCAGAGACCCTCATAAAGATGGGACTCTCATAACAGCACAGGAGCCAGATGTGGGCCGACAACCAGTCACCAGGAGAGTTGAGATATCCCTGACTCTGAACACTACTTCCATTTATGCATTAGTGTTTGGAGCAAGCAGCCAAGAGTCCACATAAAACTTTCAGTCACCTAAAACCTTTCGGAATTTCATGTTTAAAATGTGTAATTATCATATCATTGTATTTACTTTCATTTGCACAGTGCTATGAATTTCAACACTTAATGTTGAAACACTTATGTGCTATGAATGTAAACATACAGATTTATGTAACATATGTAACTGAGATTCAGAGCAGGTTTTTAAGGCTGAATTTTAACATTAAAAACACCTGTAACACTTTGCAGTTATTCATTCCTACCTGGCTTCACCTTGTGCGAATCACTAGGAATATCTGAAACTCAAGTGGACAGGCCCTATGGCATCATGCTATATGATTCCCAGTCTCAGGCTGCAGACCTCATATACACAGGTAAAAAGACGTTACAGAAATTGCTGCAAAGTTCCCAAAACCTCAAGGGCTGACCTCACTCTGTTTTCAAATAAACAATTTCCCCCAGATATAATCTACCTTTTTTTTTTTTGACATGCTATGCTGGTGATGAATAAAAATGCATTTAATGATCTTGGAATCCACCATAATTAGTTATGTGCTTATTTAGTTAAAACAAGAAGTTAATTAGAAGGGTTCCAATACTTCTTTCTATAAAAGGCATCCTTATTTTCTCAGAATTGGGGACCACTCATGTAATAAAAGAGCTGAGGCCTAAAAGTGACTAATTTCTATGGTTCTACAGGTAAAAATGTGGTCTGAGCTTTATGCATCTTTTTGTTCTGTGCTTCATGCTTTGACCCCAGTAAGACCTGACACTCCCTAGAGCAGACCCTCTTTAACTCCTTTGAAATCTTCCCCCCTCTCTCTCCTGCTACTGGGAGCATCCTAGGATACACTGTAAGGTAAGCTATTTCTTTTCCCATCAGGAAACCACAGCCTAAAGTGCTTTTAATATCAAAAGTGCACGCAGAGATAATACTTAGCTGTAGTATTTTTCCTTCTCTAACGTTTTCTTTTGTCTTCCTGATAACCCCATGTAACCAGTGAGAGCCATTCTTTTACTCAAAGGAAACATTCTGTTTTAAAGCTACAAAATTCAATAGTTCGGGCTTTGAAGGCAGCCAGATTCAAGTCTCAACTTCCTCATTTAGCTAAGCTATCTTGGGCAAATCACTTCATCTTTCTAGGATTTAGTGATTGTAAAATGTGCACATCTTGAGGAGAGACGACACGTTAAACCACTTAGCACAGTGGCTTTCTACTCTACCCTTAGACCACTGCTAAACACACACAAAATTTCTTTCATTCATGTGGAACCCATTTGCAAGTTTAGGATAGAAACTACTTGAGGATTAAAGCATTCTTATCTCGTTCCTACAGAAGGGAGATCTGGGGAGCTGAAACAAATTGCCAAGCCCCTCTCTGCCAGCACCACCAGCACCTAACACAGTTGAAATGAATGCAGGCTAGATTTCACCGCCTAGAGGTTTTGATTACAGTACCCTCTGCCTCACTAAGGGAACTGAAATATCAGTTCTCTAGGTTCATAGGCCCCAAAGGGCAAACATTTGTATCAAGGGCCCTAGTGCAAGAAAAGCCAATGGCACACAGCCAACAAGCTATAAACATTAAATGAACCGGTACCAGTTTATCTATATAAGTGAATGAATGCCCTGGTGCATTTTCCTTTCCTATAGGAAGAAAGACGGGTCAGGGGGAAAAGTATCTAATAAAGTATTAATATTGTTTGTACTGTAGCTTTGGGTTAAACGAAGTCACTGAATCTACAAAGTTCCTTCCGTGCATTTTCCTTTCCTATAGAAGGCAAGACGGGTCAGGGGAAAAAGTGTCTAATAAAGTATTAATATTGCTTGTACTGTAGTTTTGAGTTAAACGAAGTCACCGAATCTACAAAGTTCCTTTTAGAGAGGAGAACGCTCACAATTTGCGGAGCCATGCCTGGAAGTGCTATTTCCAAACTCATTGCAGTGCCTCAAGCTTTCCGTGCACCCTAGTTCCTGCACTTCCCGCCCCACCAACCAAAACAGAGTCCTCCCACACCTTAACCTCTAACCCTAGATCTGCCCTTCCCAGCCAAGGCTCCAGAGTCTCTACCTTCCATCCTCCCTCCACTTGCAGGCCCCTAGTACCCGCTCAACGCCCGACTTCAACGCCCGACCTCAACGTCCAGCGCCCAACGTCTGGCCCCCAACGACCCAAACCCCGTAGCCCTCATGCAGCCCCTCGCCCTCCCCTATGACTCTCGAAACACTGACCTGGAAAGAGGCAAAAGGGCCGCTGACCCCGACCTGTCTCTGAAGGCGGGCCGTGGCGGCGACTGCTGGTTCCCCAAGCCCGGCCACCTACGTGCGCTCTCCGGGCTGACTTGGCCTCCAAAGCCCAGCAGGCCCTAGGTCCCAGCGCGGCGCCTGCGCAGTGGGCGCCCACGTGCGCCCCCCGGCGCCCACGTGTGGCGGCTTCTCAGTTCCACTCCAGCTGAGCTCCGGCCCTGGCGGTGCTCTGGGTACTGCACAGTTTGTACTGGGGTGGGGTGCGGAGGCTGCCGGCTCACAGAGTTCCTCTGTGGAAACTACAGTTGGAGCTTCTTCTAGAAAGGTGCGCCAGGGAACTCCATAGGCAGACGAACTTTGAGCGCAAAGAAGCACCCTGCCTCCGCCCTTGGGCCTCTTAGCCACTTATAGGTCCGATTAATCCACTGCCTCTACCTGGTCTTGGGAGCAAAACACAGGTGGTATCTCTTGATCTCTCATTTTCTCTTGCTATGGAACTTTTCTAACAAATTCATAAGATCTCAGTGTACCCACCACTGATTTCCAGCATTATTAGTTTATTATCAGTCTTGTCTACATAGATAGCCCATTCACTCTTCCTGGGATATTTTGAATCGAATCCCAGATTTTTATCTTTCTAATGTATTTTTTAGAACATTTTTAGATAAACAGAATAAATTGAAAAGAAAGTACTGGGCGGTGTCTGTGGCTCAAAGCAGTAGGACGCCAGCCCCATATGCCGGAGGTGGCGAGTTCAAACCTAGCCCTGGGGAAAAAAAAAAAAGAAAAGAAAAAATAAAGTACTATACAGAAAGTTCCCACATACGCTACACCCAGTTTCCGCTATATTAACATGTTCTATTAGTATGGTACATTTACAGTTAAAGAACCAATATGGATATATTGTCAACGAAAGTAATTGATTTGGATTTCTTTAGTTTTTATCTTTTGTCCATTTTCTGAGCCAGGATCCAATCCAAGATATTATGTTACGTTTTTTTTAGCAGTTGTCACGTATCTTTAGGCTTTTCTTGGCTGTGGCCACTTACTCAGACTTTCCTTGTTTTGATGACCTTTACAGCTTCCAGAAGCACAGGTCAGACCTTGTGTTGGATGGGCCACTATTGGAATTTGATGTTTTTCTCATGGTAAGAGTAGAGTTATGGATTCTAGGAAGACCCCAGAGATAAAGTACATCATATCAAGTGTGGGTCTTGACAGAGTGATTCCATGTCGATTGATATTGGACTTGATCATCGGCTGAAGTAGTGTTAGGTTTCTCTGCTGTAAAGTTGCTTTTTCCTCCTCCTTTCCATGCTATACTCTTTAGAAGGAAGCCGTTATTTTGAACCCCCATCAAAGGAGTAGGGAGTTATGCTCTGCCTCCGTGAGCAATTATTTGGGATACTTGTTTGTTTTTTTGATACAGAGCCTCAAGATGTCGCCCTGGGTAGAGTGTCGTGGCGTCTCAGTTCACAGCAACCTCCAACTCCTGGGCTCAAGCGATTCTCTGCCTCGCCTCCCAAGTAGCTGGGACCAGGTGCCTGCCACAACGCCCAGGCAACTTTTTGGTTGCAGCCATCATTGTTGTTTGGTGGGTCTGGGCTGGATTCCAACCCACCAACTCAGGTGTATGTGGCTGGCGCCATCGCTGCTTGAGCCACAGGTGCCACGCCTATTTGGGATACTTGTGCATGAGTTATCTGTTCTCCCTCATTTATTAATTTATTCAATTATCTATTCATATCAGTATAGACTCATAGATATTTATTTTATACTTTATAATCCAATACTATTGTTTTCTGGCTCCAATTTTGTTCTTTGCCCAGTAGGAACTCATTCATTTGGCTTCTGTTCACCTTTCTCCCATGCTCCCATCGATGTGAGGATTTGTTTTTGTTTTCTTGCTTTCTGGAATATTGCATCTTTTCATCCATGCTTAAGCATGTGTCTTTGAGGGACTATGGCTTTTAAATAACATCACCAAAATTTATCCCACCTTTAAAAATAGTTCTTAATATCATAAAGTCAGTATTTAAAATTTCCAGATAGTCTCAAATGTTATTTTTAATAGTTGGTATGTTAGATTCAGGATAAAAACAAGGTCCTGTATTTGCACTGTGTTTTATTTTAAAGAGATTTTTGTTTTTTAATCCTGCACTTTGTGATTTACTTGCTGAAGTAAGTGCAGTTGGTCTCACTTTTGATTTGATTGCATCCCCTTTGGCAAGAATACCTCACACTTAAAATTGGTGTTGTTTCTCTACTGCAGCCTGTCACAAGATACATATCATAATATGTAGTTGTTTCACATTAGGGGATATTAAGATTGATGCAGTAAGTTCAAGTGCTATCAGCCCCCTCCATGCTCTGTAAGGTTTCCCATCAGTTTTTCATCTAATGGATCTAAACTCATATTACCTCCATTATTTCATTAGGGTTTGCAAAATGATGGTAGTCTACCTTTTCCATCTGCGTTTATTACACAGAATTTTATAGAGAAGAAATTTCTCACATAAAGCATTTGATTGAGATTCAGTTTACAACAGGAAAAACAGGATAAATGCTTGATTCTTTACCTTTATCAGTTTTCAAAATGTAATGATTCCTTGGCATCTTCCAAGAGGGTCAATGACATTTTAGAAAATAAATGGGCTCAATTAAAACCAGATTCTGCCCAACTACAAACCACCCTGAACCCTTCCATTACATTGCCCATGATATGAGAACTCAGTAGATTTCTAAGAAATTCAAAGATTTCTAAATAGTTTCACAACTTTCCTAATTCTCCCCCTCAAAATTCTCAAGAATTTCTTGGACTGATTTCTTTTCTCATTATAAAAGCAATTCAGGACTAAGAATTTGCAAAATATTGAGTAGGAAGAAAAGAGTAGAAATAAAACAGTAGAAGAAGAAAAGAAATAGTGGGGTGGTGGCTCAAAGGAGTAGGGTGCTGGCCCCATATGCCAGAGGTGGTGGATTCAAACCCAGCCCTGGCCAAAAAAAAAAAAAAAAAAAAAGAAAGAAATAGTAGAAAGTTACCTAGAAGTAGACCACTATAAAATAACCTATGTTCATATCTAAATATATTTTATCTTCCCTAATAGCCAGGAAAAAAAAGTTCAGAGTGAAAACTATGGAGATTTGAGGCAACGGCTTACATTCCCTAAGTGTAGCAAAGGCAGGCCTTTTCAGAGCTTATTGGCTAGAAAAATGCTCACGTTGGGAGTGTTTAGACCTGGTGGTTTGGAGGAAATGCTGTTAAAATTATCAGGATGTAATTAGATCCAAAGGAATTGTCCAGAGTTCTTTCTGATTATAAAGTATATGCTAATGATCCAGAGAAGGAAAAAAAATTAAATCTTCATTTTGTCCTGTGGGGAAAAAAAGAATAAATGGGCTCATTGACTTTAACGTAGTTGATGTGTATGAATCAATTGCTGTTCTTAGTATTTTTGAATGTTAAATATGTCATATATTTGATACATGTTTGTCATATGTTAGCTTCAGTTGGAACACCTTTGTTTTTCTTTTCTCCTTTCATTTTTTACAACTGATGTGTCTTAGTTTATCTTTTGTATGTCTTGCCATAGATTTCTGCGAACAAAAATTCTCTGAAAAAGAATTTGAAGAAAAGAGGCTATTTCAGTGAACCATGTGCAAACCAGAGACCTAGCCTCCACTGTAAAAAGAACAGTGTGTTCCAGAGACAAAGGGAGGGCTCCGTGACACTGCAAAAGGTCCCACCCAGGTTCCCAGTCCAGTCCTTTTATGCAACTGAAATATTGAAACTTGCTTAGTTCTGATAGATTGTTGCAGCTGGTGGTTGATGCAGTTGAGTTTTGATTGGTCAGTACTAATACCTCTGCAAGTAGACTGAAGCAGTGAGCTTGGTTGTTTGGTAAAGAGAGTGCTGAAAATCGCCAAGTTAAAAAAAGGGCGGGGCGAGTTCTGCACTTGGCCAGGTACACCAGGGCTGGTGGGTTCAAACCTGGCCCAAACCTGCTAAACAACAATGACGACTGCAACAAAAAATAGCCTGGCATTGTGGCGGGCACTTGTGATTCAGCTACTTAGGAGGCTGAAGCCAGAGAATCGCTTAAGCCCAAGAGTTTGAGGTTGCTGTGAACCGTGATGCTATGGCACTATTCCGAGGGTGACATAGTGAGACTTTGTCTATAAATAAACAAGTTTCTGGGACTTTCAAATATGTATGTGAATGAAAGTCAGCAAATGGCCTCTTGGCTTTTTTATTATTTTTTTAATTTTTTTGAGACAGAGTCTCACTTTGTTACCGTTGGTAGAGTACTATGGCATCAAAGCTCACAGCAACCTTCAACTCTCGGGCTCAGCTGATCCTCTTGCTTCATCCTCCCAGAAGCTGGGACTACAGGTGCCTGCCCCAATCCCCAGTTTTTAGAGATGGTTCTCACTGTTGTTCAGGCTGGTCTTGAACTCCTGAGCTCAAGCAAGTGACTCACTTCTGTAATCCAAGCACTTAGGAGGCCGCAGCAGCTGGATCTCTTGGCTTTATTTTAAATTTATGTCCAGTTAGCCACTCAGGATCCATTTTAGCTGTTCCAGGTTAACATTTGTTCGCATTTGAAATCAGTCCTTCCTCTCCAAGAGCAACCTACTTTTACTGGAACATGATATTTAGAGATAATAGTTTGGAGTAGGGGAGCAGTTATTGGTTTGGTCATTTTTCTACGCTTTTTCAGTATACAGACTTTTTTTTTTTTGAGATAGAGTCTCACTCAGTTGCCTTGTTTTAGAATGCTGTGGTGTTTGACAGAGCAACCTCAAACTCTGGGACTCAAGTGAACCCGTTGCCTTGGCCTTCCAAGTAGCTGAGACTACAGGTGCCTGCCCCAAGGCCTGCTAGTTTTTCTATTTTTAGTAGAGATAGTAGGGTCTAGCTCTTGCTCAGGGTGGTCTCCAGTTACAGAGCTCAAGCAATTCACCAGCCTCAGCCTCCCAGAGTGCTAGGATTACAGGCGTGAGCCACTGTGCCCACGCGGACAGACTTGAATTGAAAAAAAAATGCGCCATACATTCATTCTGATTATTTCTACATTGAAATATAGGATTACAGAGTTATTTAATTTCTTTGGTTTTATATTTTTTTATTTCATAATGAAACACTTGGCTCCCAAAAACATTTATATCTTTATGCTAATTATAAATTCAGAAATATTCACAAATAGCTATATCAATATTATTATTGCCACTATGAATGCTGAAATCTGCATAAGGTTTCTTAATATTTTCTCCCCTTTGATTAATACATGTCGCTAGAAATGTTTGGTCGGTTTATTGTTTTAAAGTAAACTAGTTTTTTGTTTGTTTTCGGCCACAAACACTTCAACTGCAAAATGTGTTTCAACGCAGTACCTTCATTTAAGGAGGGAGGTACCATTTCTTGTTGAAAAGGAAAGAGGAACGGTTATAGTTTTCCCTCACCAACAGTACCGAAAAGCTTAACAGAATGGTAGTAAGTTTTCCTTTATATACTCTTGCATTGAAGACTCACGTGAATTAACTATTGTTCTGAATATTTTCATTCATTAATTGTGCTTAATAAGTCCTAAACCAAAGAACATTGTTTTACTGGACTTAAGAGGTTTGCACAACCTCCACAGACTAAAGCTGCTCGCCTTCCTTCTCCCGACCCAGTTAGGCAATTGTACGTACATAATTAATGCTCTTTTTGTTGCCATGCTGCGCGCTGGGACGCTGTGCTACGCAGCCAGAAACGGGCACTCCCTGCCCTCAAGGAGCTCACAGCCGGAGATTAACGCACCAACTGTTTATTCTATACAATGGCAATAGCACCAAACTGAAGATAAGAACTTGGTGTTATGGAATCCAGACCCCATTCCCGACTCCCACCCCCGAGATCTCACCTTGGGATGAATTGCCAAACCGACAGGTAAGCTGTTTTTACTGACTTCGCCTACATTATGGGCAGGGTTTGCCCATCAGAGTCCGGAAGCCACAATTTGGAATTCTCTTTTACTGTTTTATGCCCTGACTCAACCGTAGATAGGACAAGGGTGAGGAGGGATAACATCCAATGATCGCTTCCTACAGAAAGAAACAACCTGCTTGGATTGGGGAGGAGAGGAGAGTGTGAGGCGGGACAGGACTAAAGGCAAGACAGCTGGCCCTTCAGGTTCCCAGGGACACAGAAGCCCAGCACTGCTGAGTGCGGGGCGGGGCCTCCCTGGGCCGAGAGGTAGAAGGCGGTGCTCCTTGGGCCCCGCCCACTGCAGATAGGTAACCGGGGAATTTCTAGGTGCGTCGCGTCACGCCAACTGCGCCGCACCGATTGGCTCCGTCTTGGAGCTCCGCCCCCTCAGCTGTAGCCAAGCCGGCTTCGGCGTCTCCGCCATCTTTGTTGATGTGTCAGCTCCGCGGGTGCTCGGGGAAACTGCGGCGGTGAGAGAAGTGACGGCCCTCTTCCTTGCTGCTATTTCTCCCTCCCACTCCAGTTCTGCCGGACCCCGCTATGAAGAAGTTGGCTCCTAAGGTAGAACTCCAGCGGCTTCGTTAGGGCGTGGCCTGCGGCTGAGAAAAGTGCGGTGAGTGCCAGAGGGGAGCCCGGGAGTGGCGGTGGCGGCCGCCTGGGGCTGCCAACCTCTTGCGCTGTCTGCCCGTCCCGGAGCGGGGGCGAGCCCGTTCCCAGCCTGACTGCTCTGGGGTCAGGGGCGTGAAGGTGAGGGCTGGGGCACGGGATTCGAGACCCTTCCTCTCCCACCCGCGTTCGGGTTCCAGGATGCCAAGGGTGGAAGACGGCAAAGACGGGTCGGCAGGGTCTGGGGGGCTGTATCTCGAGAGCGACGGAATTTGGGCCTGGCATGTGAGTGTGAACTGCTGCCAAGCCCCACCTGCTCGAGAATCTTTCTTAGACTTAATCACCTATTTCACGTTTCGTTTCCGAGTTGACTGTGTTTTATGTTTACTGCTGTGACTACGTGTTACTCCCTTCCATTACTGTGATTTCAAGTTCCTTAGAAATGATTTTTGGAGGTTACGGATAAGAGAGATAATTATTCTTTGTTTTGACGTTGTCTTCCAAGGACATCAGGGCATTTCATAAACTGCGGTTGATAAGGAAGGAATTTCAAATTTATATCTTCATCAAGTGTGTAGAATGTTAAAAACCTCTTTCCACATGTCCCCAAGTAGCAATCCTGGAGAACACTGCAGGTTGAATTATTGCCCAGCTGTTACTAGTTTAACAACTTAGACTGATATTCACGTCTTGATTTTTGTTTTAGCGGGTAAAGGCCTCGATTTGAAGTCAGAGCATCTGGGTTAGAATCTTGCTGCTTTCACTTGTTAAGTCTTGTTGCTACCTGTGGGAATGAGAAGAGAGAGTATAGTAAAAATATGCAGTACGATCCCAAGTACTGGAAAGTTTTCTCTGCATGTGTGTCATGTTCTTTTGATGCCCATCTTTTTTTATTTCTATCGAAATGATAGGCTGGTGATTTTCTAAGGAAAATGTACAGTAAAACAACGTTTCAACAGATGTACTGTGTATGGTCAGCAAAAACAGGTAATCTGTTAAATGGTTAGGTTTGCTAGTTGTGGGTGTGGCCTTCCCAGCTAGTAAACTACACCTTCTTTTTTTTCAGGGTTTTGATCTTGTGAGAGAGATTGAGGTTCCTGAGCCAGTGATAGAGAAACTGAGCTGTCTCTGTGTATAAAAGTACATTGTTCCCTTGCATTGTACTTTTCAATTCTCTACGTATCATTACACAAATAAAACACAGTGTTGATTGGCCCAGTTTTTCTTTTCTTTTTGGTCTTTTCATGCTATTTTAAATTTATTGAAGATACCAAGTAGTTTACAAATCCTGCTGTAATAACAATTAAAACTCCTTTTTACCATATCATAGGCAAGCATTATAATTACTGAAAAATTTTCGTGAAGGTCTGTGGATTTTGTTTATATTGATTTTATTTTTTTAAAGGCCTAGTTAAGATTAACTGCATATGAATTTAGGGATCTTTAAATGGTGGAGATTCAATTAAAGTGTTACTGGCATTTCAGAATTTTATCATTGCTGGCAGATAGGAGTGGCTAGTGTGTAGCACAGTGACCGCTCTAGCCTTTTAGTCCTTTACTCATAAACTAACAAATTGCCCTTTGGTGCTATACAATGGCAACATAACTGATGATGATTGCCTAGTATATTTAGTTTAAAAACATGTATTTATAGCTATCTGCTGACATCACGAAGTGAAGGTAAAATAGTGCCGTATATGCTTTATGAAAGATTTCAGGTTGAAGTAGGAAGCAGCCTTATTTAGGGATTTACAAAATCATTTTTCCTTTGAAGAATAGTAATGTGTACTAGTTTCTCAAATTCATCCAATAGTTTTATGTTAAAGATCCTAAACCTGAAGTTCCAGGTTTATTTTATTGATAAAACTTGGGTTTTTCTCTTGCCTCTTATCTGTATCTTTAATAAAAGCCCATTCTTGAATTTCTCATACACATACCACTGGGCTTACACTATCCAATCTTATATTTAGTATTCATTTTAGGGGCAGCAGTGGGGTCATGGATGATTTAAATCTGTAAATGACCTTCTAATCTTAGGTTGTTTCTGAATTCTTTGAACTTTCTCAGCTACTGAGATTTTAAAAATTTATTTATTAAGAAGTAAACAAAAGGAAAAATATTGGTGTCAAGGGGCAATAGATAAAACATGGAAATCAACCCCACCATAGTTTTGATTAGATTGTGAGTATATTTCTCATGAACATCTGTCATTAAGAGACAGGAAGTGATAGTCTACTATAGGATTGATTAGGTAGTTAGTGCTAATGAATAAGTTTCTTATAAACTACATCCTAACAGTTTACCAAACCCAGGCCAAAGGTAGCTTCACAAAGTAAACATTAACCAAAACCATTTAAGATAAGGCAAACTCACAGCTTATATACCTTTAAAAAATTATTTTTAGTTATTAGCCTTCCTTTCTCAAAAGAACTGTTGACCTGTTTGTTTTATTCGTTTAGTTTTCATATTTCATGATCTGAAAATACTTTCATGTTTTAGTCTTATTAAAGTGCAAATGTTGATCTGTACAAGTAACTTCAAATTAAGATTTCTGTCTTAACTTTCTGCTTTAGTATTTGTTTATTTTTGAGACAGAGTCTCAAGCTGTCACCCTGGGTAAAGTGCTGTGGCATCACAGCTCACAGCAACCTCCAGCTCCTGGACTTAAGTGATTCTCTTGCCTCAGCCTTCCAAGTAGCTGGGACCACAGGCACCTGCCACAACTCCTGGCTATTTTCTGGTTGTAGTTGTCATTATTGTTTGGCAGGCCTGGGCTAGATGCCAACCTGCCAGCTCTGGTATATGTGGCTAGCGCCTTAGCCACTTGAGCTACAGGCGCCGAGCCATGCTTTAGTATTTTAAAATTTTATTTATGTGTGTAAAATTGCATCGATCTAAGGTACCTAACTGGCATTACATATGTGGTATAACTTGATAATGTGCTTTATGATGTGGCTACTGCCCCTCTTTTTCCTGGCATCTTAACCGACCTTGGTTTCTCATTCTTTTGTTACCTTTTCATGGGATTTGATCCTATTGGGAGTTCCAGTAGTATCTTATCTATTTCCCTGGGATCTTTTTTTATGACATTTGTGTGTGTGTGTGATACAATGCATATGCCATAAAACTCACCCTGCCATGAGTCTTAGGTGTAAAGCTAAAAAGTCCCTCACAGGGTTAATTGACCTTGGCCTCAACGTCACACACTTTTAAACTGTTGAACTAAAGACAACTTTTAAAATTCTAGTGTTGCTTTTCACTTAAAAGGAAACTGAACATGTTACATTTTAGTATAAAATTAAGATATGACTATTATAGAAATTGTTTCTTCTTTTTTGTAGAATTAATCTAGAATTCTTTGAAATAGCCAGCTTAATTTTTATTTATTAATTTTAATTTTTAAAAGAAGAATTTGATCTGCATAAATTCACATTACATGAAACTTGAGTGTCAGGTATTTTCATCATGTGAAACAAAATTTTCATGTTTCTTACACAGATTTTTCCAGGAAAGTGTTTGTTTTTTAAAGTAAAAGTCTATCAAAAATCGGAACCAGTGCTGTGGCTTGCAACTATAATCTTAGCACTTTGGGAGATTGAGATAAGAGGATCATTTGAGGTTAGGAGTTTGAGACCAGTCTGAACAAGATTCCATCTCTACCAAAAATAGAAAAAATTAATCTGTGTGGTGGTATGTTCCTGTAATCCCAGCTACTGAGTAGGGAGGCTGAGGCAGGATAGCTTGAGCCCAGGCGTTCGAGGTTGGGTTGCAGTGAGCTGGTAACACCACTGCACTCTGCACTCTTACCTATAAACAACATTGTCTCAAAAATAAAAAAATCAGTAGGGGGTTGTGAGCAGGTTATATTGGACTGTGTGGATACTGTTTTGATTTGATTTTTGCTTCTGACTTTAATAGCCATGTCAGAGTTTTGTTAGAACTAGTCAGGAAGATAACTCATTCTTCTGTTTATGCTGCTTTTGACATGTAGTTGGAGAAATGTTAAAAAAAAAAAAAAAAAAAAAAAACTTTTGACATACTTTTCCTACAGAGGACAGTAAACCATTATGTTGAAGACCAGGAGTGGTCTCACGGGCTCAACTTGCTTGTTGTAGTGGTTGTTACTTGAGGAGTATACAGCTGGTATTGCTTAGGACTTGAATGATAAGTTTATCATTCAAAATTTATAGTTTTACAGCATAATGTTTATTAGACTTAATGTTTTTCTATTAGATTTAAAACACTCATGTATTTTTTTTAATAGCTTCTAATGGAGCACTGGTAGACCTCAAAAGGAAATATAATGTTAAACACTATGTAATCTGTAATGATTTAGTGTTTATTGTAGCAGAACACAAGGAGTAGAAGATTTGACATACAGACTTTATATATTGGCCGGCTGCACCAGAATATAGGCCCCGTGAGGGTGTCTGTTTCATTTCCTTCCATATTCCCAACTCTAAGGATAGTAATAGTTGTTCAGTATATATTTAGTGAATAAATTAATTAACATCTATTTTGGAAGTGTATTCCTGATTTGATGCCATTGTATGAGGCATTGATAACGTATTACCGACTATCTATAGATTGGATTCCTTTGTATTTGCAGTTTATTGAATAAACCTGAGTTTTTTGTTGTTTGTAGTGCCAATTTGTGGAAAAACAGAAAATAAAACCAAAAGCTGTTAAAAAAGTATTTTCATTTATAAGGCTCTTGTATAGAAATAATTTTATAAAAATAAGAGTTCTTTCATAAGAAATAAAATCCAAGGTGGACATGGTGGTTGGCTCTAAGGCAAAGAAGAATTGTTTCTTGACCAGTTGCCTACAGCTGATGAGCTCCAGTAAGAGCGAAACCAGTTCTCACCTACAGAAACAATTTTGAAGTGTGAATTGGTCCTGTAGTACTGTGTCAGAAACAGAAACAACTCTGGGGATTAAAAAACGTGCTTGAATTAAGAGGAGTTTTGTGACTGTGCTGTTTTAAATACAGTATTTCCCTTAATGACTAAATGTTGCTAAAAAGTCAAAGTAACCTGTTTCTTTTTTCCCTCAAAAAAAAAATTGTACTCTATTCTTGTAATTACTGTATATGAGTGTGAATTTAATTTGTACAAGCACTTTTTAAATCAAGACAATCTTGTAAATAAAAGACTAGTTTTACAGCATCCCCCTTTAATCTACTAGTAGGCTATTCTATTCTCAGTATCCTTGATGACAGTTCTCAACCCCATCACCAAGAGAAAAGAGAAAACACTTGGATAGCAATCAGATTACCTGCATCAGCATTGCCAACTGAAGGCCTACAGGACTCAGCTGACTGTTTTTTCTCCCGGTTAATCATAGCCATATAATGCTGATTATTATTATTTTTTTTTGGTCGTCCCCATTTGCTAGCCCTCTGTGCACTTACTTAATCTTGGTAATGGCTTCGTTACGTATATAAACGTAGATCTTTGTTAACTACCTCTCCTTTTCCTCTGATCTTCAAACAGTATTCATATGAGCATCAGAAAACTAACTTTGCAAGCTAAGTGGTTATTAGATGCTAATTTGCATGATTATTTTTTCATCGTGGGCATATTAAAGAAATTATAGAAGGTGCTTGTCTTTAGAACTTAATCTAAGTCTTCCTTAATTTACAGGAGGATAATGTGTAAACTAGATTCTAAGGTTAGGTAATTTGTAAATAGTTTTTAATCTAGGTGAATGTCTTGCAGGATGTGAGGCACGTTTTTGCTCTACATTACCCTGCAGATTACAAGTCTTTCTACAACATATTTCCAGCCCACTAAATGCTGGTCCACGTCTTTGGAACCCTATGGGTCCTACCCTCATTAAGAACCGCTGGATTGGCCATACGCAGTGGCTCACGCCTGTAATCCTAGCACTCTGGGAGGCTGAGGTGGGTGGATTGCTTGAGCTCGAGTTTGAGACCAGCCTGAGCAAAAGCGAGACCCCTGTCTCTACTAAAAATAGAAAAACTGAGGCAGGAGGATCGCTTGAGCCCAAGAGTTAGAGGTTGCTATGAGCTATGATGCCACAGTACTATACCAAGAGTGACGGCTTGAGACTCTATCTCAAAAACAAAAACAAAAACTGGATTACATTTGCCAAACTGAGGGTAAATACAGTAGAAAAATGTATTAGTTATGTTTGTCTGATACTACTGTTTTAGATTTAGGGAGTTTGCTTTAGTTAAGAGTGAGATTCCTTCTTCTTGGAAATACAAAGACCATTTATGTCCATCCAAAAATGTCACAAGAAAGGCTCTGTGTGCTTGACAAGTATGAATGCAGTGTCTTTTAATTTACCCAAGAGATTACTTTTGTGCTCGCAATGAGGGAATTTCGCAGAAGTGTGGTATTAGAATCAGTTCTTTAAAATAATTAGGCTTTAAATAGACTAAAGGGAAGAAGATTGTGGATGGTGCAAAGCCATGGAATTATTTGGGGAAACCTGAATAGACCTGGTCAGGCTAGGAAAATGAAGTGCTAGGATTTTAGGAATGTGTTGAGAGATAAGATTGGAGAAGTGGGACAACCAGTTTATTGAAGAATCTCAATTCTGAAATATAAATATAAAGTAGTTTAATTTTTTCTTTAATGGGCTTCCAGCCATACTGTATAAAACATTCCTGTCCCTTTAACTGTCCTCTGAAGTTTAGTCACTCATTTTGTTACAATTTTTCTCACACTTTTGGTTATTAGAGAAAATTCCAGAAATTAAGATGTGTTCTAATTATTTTTTTTTTTTAAAGCCAAAGTCACAAACTTATCCTTCCTGAAGAAAAGTTAAAGCTGTTAGTTCATACCAGCGTGGTTTGAAGAAGAGGTTTAGTGAAGACATGCTCCTTTTCTCCATGTTCTAGGCAGCCCCTTTCCATCTGGGGGAAGACTAACCAGCACAGGCAGAGCTTTCATTACCTGGGTTCTATACAGGGGTTTTGTTAGAGGCACTGTTGTGGGTCCCTGGCCCCTTTAGTCACTGAAGATGCACTTCACAGGGCAGTCTCACTGTGACAGAGCCAGTGTAGTACACACTGCAACTTCTTGCCTGTTTTAGTGACCTTTGCCATGGTACTGTCTCATCCCTGGGCTGTCCCAAAAAACCTGCCCTTCCGTTAACCTCCTTGCTCCTTTGGAGTGTAGGAGGGAGGAATGGAGAGAGATTGAGAAATCAACAGTTTTAAGTGTTCCAGGTATGTGAAGGGATCACAGGTCTCAGTAGAGGAAAGGGGGAATAGAAATGCAGGAGCCATGAAATTGTTGACTATGAGGGAAACAAAGAGATGACTAAGAAAATTATACCATGGGCAGAATAGAAGGATGAGCTGCTGTTGCTCAATGGTAGGAGCTATAATGATGATTTTGGATTTGGCCATTTTGAGTTTGAGGTTATAGTAGAACCTCCAGAGGAAATGCCTGTATTCACATGGAGATTTTAATACAGAGACAGACATAGTGAAGAAGATGAGATGATTTGGTGTCTATTACTCAAGAGTACAGAACTGAAAATTATTATTATGTAGGCATCAACTCTGAATGTTACTTCAAATTATCTAAATGGAAGGACAAAGACTTGACTGAATCCGGGAACATAAAAGCTGGGTGAGAGCCTAAGCCAGTGTTTGCTTAGTGTTTTTCTGTTGACAAATCACGGCACATAGATAAGAACCATGTTGTTGATAAAGTTTTCTTTTTACTTTACGCTGGGGTGTTTGTAATGACATCTTTGAAGTCTTTTATTTCTTCAAATAGATTATTTATCTGCTCCCTGTTACACTTTGGTCAGGGTTCAACTTATATTGCAGTAGCCTTAGTTATGATGTTTAAGACCAGTTCCTTCATTTGTTTTTAGATTGATTTGCAGGTTTTTGATACAAGTTTAAATTCAACAGCAACATCTTCACAAGTTATATCTTTGAGTTACTTTGGGTAGGGTAATGTAGATGGCAGTACCCTTATTTGAGAATTATTTTACTCTGTCCTAGATTTTGGAATACAGAATACTTATAAAATCTTTTATTATTGCATTTATTTGTATTGTCTACCAGGAGTGTCCAACGTTTTTTCTGCTGCACATTGGAAGAATAAGAGTTGTCTTGAGCCATACAGTAAATACACAAACACTAATGAAACCTGATGAGCAAAAGAAAAGGTCTGTGCATACTTTTCCAGATAGCTGACACTACAGATAAACCAAATAGTCCTTAAATCTGTACGTGGCCATTGGGCCACAGGTTGGAACTCCTGGTTGTAAACCAAGCCTTTAGTAACAGCATGGGCTTTGGTTTGGTTATAAAATATGCACAGCAAGATAATTTCTGTTTGGTTTGGAAATGTATGTTATACAGATAGGTAGTTTAATAGAGTGTTAAGGCCAATGGTTATGTGAGTTGATACCCCAAAGAGCAGTCTCAACTAAAAGAAAGACTATCCTTCTTCCCATTTTCTGCATCCCTAGAACAATGTTTTTCAAATACTAGTATTATGTTTGTGCTTATAGGCAGGCTTTAATTCAACAAATATTTGAGAACCTTTTATATACTAGGAACTCCATAGTATACTACTCCACTATAATTTATTATGATTTGTTCTTAACAAAATTCACTCCTGCTCAGCATTCTGAGGATTCTAGCTGACCAGTCTTCTCACCTTTTTTTTTTTAAATTATCCTTTGACCATCACTTCCATCACAGCCTGATGTAAACATGCATCTTTGTTTTTCAGAATTGTAATTTTTGTTTTGTTTTCCATTGGTATAACTCTCATCTGGAATTACTTCTTTTCTAGGTAGTCAAAACTATATAATCTGCCCACTTTTTTATCTAACCTCACATGGCTTTGGTAACTTACCTACTTTGTACAGGACATCTGACAAAAGAAGTTGACGATTCTTTTTCATTAAGATCACTGAAATATTTTATATTTGTGTCTCATAATTTTTGAGGTTGGCTAATTTTCATAGACCAGAACAATAATCTTCATACATAATATAAAAATATAACACTGTCAAATTAATTTTTTAATTTGGTCTAAGCAGTGCATATGAGCTGATTTGCACTGAACATTGTTTTATTCCTGATGAGAATATTTGAAAATCACGGTGGTACTTTGTAGATCCTCCCTGCCTGGATAAAAAATGAATTTTTGTCAGGGACTCTTTCCACCCTACTTCCTTTTAGCTCAGATCTATATCTCTGGGCTATAGGCAGCTGAGTCTTTAGGGGTTTTTTTGTTTTGTTTTGTTTTGTTTTTTTCTTGAGACAGAGTCTCACTTTGTCACCCTCAGTAGAATGCTGTGGCTTCACAGCTCACAGCAACCTCAGACTCTTCGGCTTAAGTGATTATCTTGCCTCAGCCTCCGGAGTAGCTGGGACTACAGTTGCCTACCACAACACCTGGCTATTTTTAGAGACAGGGTCTTGCTCTTGGCTCAGGCTGGTCTGGATCCTGTGACCTCAGACAGTCCACCTACCTCAGCCTCCTAGAGTGCTGGGGTTACAGGTCTCTCTCAGTAAATTTTTTATCTTCATTAATGTACATTGTTCCATTATTTTGGTTTGTGATTTCTCTTTTAGTGCTTCCATTGGGGTCCTATTCATGAAGTGTTTCTTATAGGTTCTTGAGGTAGTCATTTTTTCCTCACAGAGCTGAAGGACTTCTAAACATTCTTTGGCACTAATTTTCCAGTCACTAGCATTATTTCTTACTTAACATTTTATGGGGATAATTAGGGAATGCCAGACTGTAACTGAGATTAATTAGTGAAACTGTATGCAAAGACACAGAACTTTGCAGTAGCCCTACTGGTTATAGCCAACTTGGATTGGTTTTCCTAGTCTTTTTTCTTTTTGAAAGGGAAAGATTTTTAAAGGAATTATTAGTTTGTGGTCTTAGTTATATCACATCATGGTATATGTGCAAGTATACATGGGATTTTGGCTTAAATTTTTTTTGTTTAATTTTGATGTTTCAATTTCCTAGATGTAAAACGAAGATCAAGAGCAGATTTGAAGACGCCCAAAGTGAACTGGTGCCAGTCAGCATGTCAGAAACAAAGAATGTAGCTGCCATTCCCTGTGATAAAAATACTGGGAGAACATCTGAATTAAAGGACGACTCATGCAGCTCGTTTTCTGGTGATGAAAGCAGCAGATTAGAAAATGAGTTCAAACTATTGTCATTCAACTCTGAAAAAACTTTATGTCAGCCTACCAAACATAATCAAATTGAAGCTCAGGGAAACTATAATCCAGATTATGGTGGAGGAGAGGATTCTTGTGCTAAAATAGACACATGTCCAGAAAATTCTGAACAAACAGGTGATTTTCCTAGTGGAGATTTTGCAAAGCAAATTTCAGAAACAAATGAAACAGAACAGACAGTAACGCAAATACTGGAGAAATTAAGGTCATCTACCTTTACAGAAGCAGCTAATCAAAAGACTTATTCAGAAAGTCCTTATGATACAGACTGCACCAAGAAACTTATTTCAAAGATAAAGAGTGTTTCAGCATCAGAGGATTTGTTGGAAGAAATAGAATCTGAGCTCTTATCTGCAGAGTTTGCGGAAGAACACCGAGTACCAAATGGGATGAAAAAGGGAGAGCATGCATTAGTTCTCTTTGACAAGTGTGTGCAAGACAAGTATTTGCAGCAGGAACACACCATAAAAATGTAAGTTTTTTATTTTAGGTTTTTTTTTCACAGATCACAATTGAATTTTTTAAAGGGAAGTGTCATCTTACCCACTTGTAATTCCACCGGAGAGTCATGCACATAGTAGTTGAGCAAAGAATGTGTACTTACTGAATAATTGAACAAATGTCAAATTTTTGTAGTTATTTAACATCCTAGTTTAATAAATAATAGTGTAAATTCATTAAAGAGCTAGAAATTTTTATAAAGACAACCCAAATTTTTCATTTTTGAAAGAGTATAGAAATATGTTGTTAAAAATGAGAAATTCAAAAGGAAATGAGAAGTCATAAAAAAGTTTTTAAATCCTCCTTCTAAATTCAGTGATTTAAACAATTTAGAGATTACAAGAATTGTTTGTCATTCAGTAATGAGAACTTAGTTCTTTTCAGACTTCTCTTGGATTTGCAAAGCTAATTTTGTTTTAATGACAGTTTAATTTTAGTCTTTTTCATATGTATTATATATTTTTTTTTATAGCATTTATTTATTTATTTATTTTTTTAGACAGAGCCTCAAGCTGTCCCCCTGGGCAGAGTGCCGTGGCATTACAGCTCACAGCAACCTCCAACTCCTGGGCTCAAGCGAGTCTCCTGCCTCAGCCTCCCAAGTAGCTGGGACCACAGGCGCCCGCCACAACGCCCGGCTATTTTTTTTGGTTGCAGCCGTCATTGTTGTTTGGCGGGTCTGGGCCGGGGATTCGAACCTGCCACCTTAGGTGTACGTGGCTGGCGCCTTAGCCGGTTGAGCTATAGGCGCCGAGCCCATATGTATTATATTAACCTGTATTTTTATTCTAGATTTATATAGCTAAGTGACACATTTAGGTACTTTTTGACAAACTTGAAGAAAGTAAAATAAAACTAGCCTTCATTAAAATACAGCTCTTTTCAAAAAATGATATTTAAAAAAATTTTGAGTTGGGGGTGTGTAGAGAAGGAGGCAGGAAGTCAGTGTCTCAGAAGAGGATGACAGAGGAAAATTCACCATAATGGTTATGAAGTTGGCTTTTAATGATCTCCATTCTTCTGGCCTTTACTCCTCCAGGTTATCCTGCTCAGTGGATTAGTCTTCCCCAAAGCAGCTCACATTTCATTGGTTTACCAATGGCCTTTAATCTCTTAGTATCCAGGGCCTTTTTTTCTATTTTTAATTTTTATTTTTAATTGTGATTAGAATATGTATTACATAAAATTTACCATCTTAATTACTTCTAAGTAGACGGTTCCTTTGTGCTAACTATATTGACATTACTATGAAGTCAATCTGCAGATATTTTCACCTTGCAAATCTGAAACTCTGTACCCATTCAACAGTAACTCCCTATTCTCACCTACCCCCAGCCTCTGGCAACTACCATTCTACTTTCTGTGAGTTTGGCTACTCTTGATACTTCATGTAAGTGAAATCATACAGTACTTGTCTTTTTCTGACTGGCTTATTTGATTTAGCATAACTTGAGATTTACCCACGTAGTAAACATGTTGGAATTTTGTTCCTCTTTAAGGAATTTATGGATATGCCACATTTTTATTTATTCATTCATCTGTCATCGAACACCTGGGTTCTGTCTACCTTTTCTGGCTGATATAAATAATGCTGCTATGAACATGGGTGTACAGATGCCTCTTCCAGATGGCAAGGCCTTTCTTAATACTACCCAGAAACCAGTGCCTGCTTCTCTGTGCTCTTAGCCTTACTGGAACACTGATACTAGGTGAATGTATGTTTAGTTACTTGAAACCGTGGTGCTTCTCCTATTCTTGGTTATATAGGGTATCTTCTTCATTTTCCTGGGGTCAGTACTTAGCTTTGTTAGATGTTCCCCTTGAGATTATCTCTGATGTCTTTTCCCACTTTCCTTAGGTCTGGATTCTTAGCACTTTAATACTTCTGTTGTAAATTATAAGATGCTGTATCCTGAATAATAACAGCAAATGCTTATATGCTGTAAATTATGTGCCTGGCACATTAGCTATATTAACTTACAGACTTTTCACTACAACTCTCTGTGGCATGTACTGTTATTATCTCCATTTTACAGATGAGGTAACTGAAGTGCAGAGAGACTAGGTAACTTGTTCAAAGTCATGTGCTAATGAACACACATAAGTTAAAATCTGAACCTCATTAGTTGGATTTCAGAGGTTTGTTAAATGTGGTTATCAGGAATGAATTAGTTATGAGTTCAGTTTAGCTAAAAGTGTAAGGAATATAGTAGAAAATTGATTCCTCTATTTTGTTCCATCCTGTTAGAACAGTGGCAGCATGGGCGAGTGAGGTGAGCATAATTCTGATAGATGCTTGGAGCTGGAAGATCTCACTGCCGTTTGTAAGCTCTGTTATATTCACCAAAGGAACTTGTTTGAGTGAAGAATATTTTATCTAAGTAAGGAGGACAATATCTGATAGAATTGTTTTGTGAATATTAAGGCATTATACTAATAATCAGATATTTTAAATCTAGGTTAATCTTTTGTTATAATATTTTTAATTCCAAATAAAATGGAATAAAATGTGATTCAGGTCAGCTCTAAAACTACATTTTCCCCCCTTTTATCTTCATTTAATTTTCTTTTAATTGTTGAGGGTACCCAGAACCAGGTTACATTGCCTTTGTTAGATAAGGACTACCTTTCAGTTTCGTTGAAATTTTCATGAATGCATGTTTCCAGATAACTTTGTTTGTACATACATTCCCCTATTTTCTTTTTCCTCAACTTTGTTGAGGTATAATTTAAAAAATTGCATATATTGAAGTGCACAGTGTGCTCATTTGATATACATTGTAAAGTTATTACTACAGTCAAGTTGGTTAACATATCCATCACCTCATGTAATATATGTGTGTGTGTGTGTGTGTGTGGTGAGAACACTTCAGATCTACTCTCAACAAAATTTAAGTGTACAGTATGGTGTTATTAACGGTAGTCACTTTGACCAACATCTCCTCATTTCCTTTATACTATCTACCATTCTGTTCTGTTTCTGTTTTCTAAAACGGTATTATTGTCCAAGTTCCAACCAAAATTCTTAATTAAGAACAGTAACCTGTGTATAGGATGTGCATTTGGTGTGTAAGAAGAACAATTTGAGTGCTTAACTGCTCTTCTCTCCCCCCTCCCTGAGTTGTTTACTTGTGACCTGCAGCCAGTATTCTTGTGGCTCCTGTAGTTTTCTGTAACAAATTGAGTATACACCTTAGCATAAGTTAAACCACTGCACATAAAAGGCTCAATAAACGTGCATACTTTTGCCTCTTTCCCAAGCATTTGTATTATGGCTTCCTCACTGCATTCCTGGGCTTTGCTGCTGCCGCCTCAACGAGGCCTGCCTTGGCTACTTTTCTAAGACTGCAGCTCAAGTTATTCTGTGTCCTCTTGCTGTCCTTTACTTTTCTTGATAGGACTCAATCACTCCCTGACATTTTATTTATATTTCTTCATTGCCCGTTTTCATTTTCTCTATTAGAATGTAAGCTCCATGAGGGCAGGTACTGTTTGCTGACACAGTCCCCACAGATGATAGGTACTTGCTGCAAGCATTGGTTGAGTGAATAAGTGATCTTCAAAGTAGAAGGTAGAGAGGCCTGGGCTTTGGAATTAGACCTGCATCCAAAACAAAATTCAACCATTTCCTCCCTGTATAGTCTGGAACAAATTGTAGGCTAGTTTTATTTATTTACTTATTTTTAAGTAGTAAAAAACAGAAGTGATAATTTCATAGATTTATTTTCAATATTAAACAATGTGCTTTTGAAAAAGAAGGCTAACCTTAGCCAATAGTAAGTGTGCAAGAAATATTAGCTAACTATTGCTATTAATAATCCTATAATATTAGCTGTGAACCTTCTAAGGTACCTTATATTTCTGAGTACTTTGCATGCAGTTTGTGTAATTTCTCTTTTCCTAGGAGGCTCAGAATTGCTGCTTAAACTCTTGTTAGTTTACATAGACTACACATAATAACTATTAGAAAGCCATTTTGGACAGATTACTCTTTGCCACTGTTGGGGCTGTGTTGTGCTTTGCAGGGTGTTCCGCAGCATCCCTGGCCTCCACCGCTAGATGCCAGTAGCAACCCCTACCCCTGGTGTTACATCTAGGTATATCTCCAGACAAATGCCTGATGGGGCAACATTACCCTTGGATGAGAACCACTTACCTGAAAGGTTCCAATGCCAAGGGATAGGGTTTATAATTGAAATGCCCAAAGGCATAACTTTAGAAGGGTATGATTATATTTCACTTGAAATATGCGCATTTCTAGGAAAAAGATAATAGTGTCATTGACCAGCAGTTATTTTACAGAGTATCAGGTTTCATTATAAAAGGATTACCTAGGAATTCTAGTTTATTATAATCATAGGTTTCTACCCCTAATCTATAAACAGATTCTATCCCACCTGTCATTTTATCTTCATTTTTAATTATGTTTTACTTATACTGCCCTTTTTGTATTTAGGTTAATTAAAGAAAATAAGAAGCATCAGGATCTCATCTTAGACATTTGTTCAGAAAAAGACAATTTAAGAGAAGAACTAAAAAAAAGAACAGAAACAGAGAAGCAACATATGAGCACAATTAAACAGGTAAAAGGACAAAAATCTTTAAAGATCATCCTTCAATTTATAAAATAAATACGTTCCTGAAAAATTGTGTATAAATTGAAGCTCTGTAATAGAAATCATTTTGTTTTCCTTTTTTTTTTTTCTTTTTGAGGCAGAGTCTTGCTCTGTTGCATGAGCTAGAGTGCAATGGCGTGAGCCTAGCTCACAGCAATCTCAAACACCTGGACTCAAGCTATTCTCCTGCCTCCCTAGTAGCTGGTACTACAGGTACCTACCACAACGCCTGGCTAGTTTTTCTATTTTTTAGTACAGATAGGATCTTGTTCTTGCTTAGGCTAGTCTCTAGCTTCTAAACCCAAGTAATCCACTCACCTCAGCCTCCCAGAGTGCTAGGATTACAGACATGAGCAACTGTGCCCAACTAATTAACCGTATTTTAAATGCAGAGAATTGCATAGTATTTAAAGCAATTCTTATTTCCTTTTATGTAAATTTATAATTTTATGATATGCCTGACTGCTATATATAAGTTTTTGCTCAAAATAATCAAAAAGGCAGTTTGATTTGACAGTCAGCTTAGACTGTTTTTACCAATAGACAAGAAACAATAGATACATAAAAGTTTATGTATCTGGCTTATGGTTTAGTATGATTCTGTTCTCAGTATTTTTGTAAATACACTGTGAGCAGTGGCTCTCAATGGTTTACGTTTGGATTATGTGTGGCTAACTAGCTTTCCAAGCCTATTCTTCTCTCCTTTTCTTTTTAATGAACCAGTCTGATGCATGGATCAGCAAAGTGAATATTTTAACAGCAAAGCTGAGTTGCTCTTTGACAGCGATCTTTTCTGAGCTGCTTTTCTTCTGTGGACAGGATTAGAAGGATAAACTTAGAAGTATTTTCCATTGCTCCCACCTAACTGGCACCATGAAAGGGTATATGCCACATTTGGGTGTGGGACACAGCTACAACAGGGACTTTACCTAAAAAATGCAAACATTGTAACCTAATTGTTTGTACCCTCATATTAATTTGAAATAAAAAAATTAAAAAGTATTTCCTTGTCTTATTTTTCATAAAACGAGGCAATGAAAATAACAGTAAACAATTGGTAATAACATAAAAAATTAAATCAGGTGTCACTTATGACTTGGTATACTTAATGCACCTTTACATAATTCAAAGGTGACTATATTTGTAAAACTGTATGTATTTAATCCTGTATTTTATGTGTCTTAGGGCCACCACAAGTAAACCAAATTTAGAATGTTAAAGTGTGAGGGATCCTTAATGATAGATTGAGTCTGTATTTTGATAATGAAGTTACTCCTCATGACCCCTTCACACTGAACAGATAGGATAGAGCCAGTAAACTTCTCACAAGTTTTTTAGTGGTTGTGCTCCTTAGAAAGAGAAAATTGGGTTCACCTTCTTTTGCTAGCATTTAGAGAACTTGGTACTTCTAAATAGAAAACAAGTACAGCAGGATTTTCTTTCTTAATTTTATCTCTAGATCTGCAATATGGCAATCACATACATATAGGTGGCTGGTGGTTGCCATGCTGAGCACTTCAGAGGTGGCTAGTCTAAACTGAGAGGTGATGGAATGGAAAGGACATGCTTAATTTGGAAGACTTAATACCCAAGGAAGAGTAGAACTCCTCATTTTTTCATGTTAATTATATATCGAAATGGTAATATTTTGAATATATTTGGTTTAATAAACTATTACCTGTTTTCTTTCTGCTCTTTAAAATATGAGTTTTAGAAACTTTAAAATTACACATGGCTTATATCTCTTTTGGACAGTGTTGGGTTTTTTTTTTTCTTTTTTTTAGTGTTCATCTTTTTTTTTTTTTTTCCTTCAGTTTTTGGCCAGAGCCAGGTTTGAACCACCACCTCTGGTATATGGGGCTGGTACCCTTTGAGCCACAGGCACCACTCCAATCTTTTTTTTTTTTAATAGCTTTACTGAGATATAATTCACATGCCATACAGTTCAGTTATTTCAGGCATACATTTTAATGGCTTTTAATTGTACAACCATTGCCACAATTTTAGACATTTTATCACCCCGAAAGAAACTCTCTACCCATTAGTGGTCACATTTCTTCCCCCAACCCCCACCCCCAAGACAGAGTCTCACTTTGTTGCACTTGGCAGAGTGCCATAGCATCACGCATCACAGTTCACAGCAACCTCCAACTCTTGGGCTCACGCAATTCTCTTGCCTCACCCTCCCAAGTAGCTGAGACTACAGATGCCCGCCACAATGCCTGGCTATTTTTAGAAGCGATGTCTCGCTCTGGCTCAGGCTGGTCTTGAACCTGTGGACTCAGGCAGTCCACCTGCCTCGGCCTCCCAAGTGCTGAGATTACAGGTGTGAGCTACTGCGCCCAGCCAGGGGTCACATTTCTTTTCCTTCCAACTTGACCCTCCCTGCTCTGCCCTAGGGAACAACCAGTTTATTTTCTGACTCTATAATTTGCCTATTCTGAACATTTCATAGGAATAAAATCATATAAGAAGTAGCCTTTTGTATCTTCTTTGACTTAGCATGTGTTTAAGGTTTCATATAAATTGTAACATATCTCAGTACTTCATTCTTTTTAATGATTAATCCATTATATACATATACAACATTTTGTTTATCCCTTCATCGGTTGATAGACATTAGGTTGTTGTCACCATTTGCCTATTAGAATCATGTCTTTGTGAAAATTCACATACACGTTTTTAGGTTTATGTACGCTTTCGTTTCTATGGGGGTATACCCAGGAGTGAAGAGAACAAATTGGGAAGTGTTCTCTTTATTTGAGGGGCAAAGATTTGTGAAGAATTGATATTAATTTTTCAATGTTTGGTAGAATTTAACCTGTGTGTCCATCTGGGCCTGAACTTTTTGTGGGCAGTTTCTATTGTTTTTTAATTATTAAATCAGTCTCTACTTGTCATAAATCTATTCAGAACTTCTATTTCTTCTTGTGAGAGTTTGATAGTTTACATCTTTCTGGGAATTTTCTATTTCATCTAGGTTCATAGTATTCATTCATAATTATTTTTAATTCTTGTAAAGTCAGTAGTAATGTCTTTCTTTCCCTGCAATTCTAGTAATTTTGAGCCAAGGCTTTTTTTTTTTGTCCTCAGTCTAGCTCAGTGGTTCTCAACCTTCCTAATGCTGCAGTGTATTTTCATTGTTAAAAAAGGTTTACAACCCACAGGTTGAAAACCGCTGGTCTCGCTAAATATTTGTCAATTTTATTTATTTTTTTCAAAGAACCAGTTTTTTGGTTTTGTTGTCTGTTTTTCTGTTCTCTAGTTCATTAATTTCCACACTTTTTTATTTTTCCTTCTGTTCTTTTCCTGGTGTCCTAAGGTAGAAGTTTAGGTTATTGATTCGATATCATTTCTTCTTTTTTAACATAGGTGTTTTTAGTTATAAATTTCCCTCCAAGCGTTGCTTTAGATGTATCCCCTAAGTTCTGGTATATTACATGTTCATCTTTATTCATTACTTAGTACTTTCTAATTTCTCATGTTATTTCTTCCATCAGATATTAGGGAGTGTGTTTAATTTTTACAAATACATGTATTTCTCAAATTTCATTCTTTACTGAGTTCTCATTTCAACTTGTGGTTGGAGAACATACATGGGTCATTAGGAAAGTTTTGAGATACACAGCAATCAAATACAAAATCCATGTGGATGGAAACAAATGAAGCCCTCCTAGCACCAGTAAGCTGAGCGAGTTGAAACTTGTACAGGTGAATCTGAAAGGACACTGTCAACTATGTTTCCTAGAAGTGAAATAATAAACCATAACATACTCTGTCTCAAAACTGTAGCAGTGACCCACTTTGTATGATTTCAGTCTTCTAAATTTATTGAGGTTTGTTTATAACCTAGCAAATGTTTTATCCTGGAGAATATTTCACATCACTTGATGAGAATGTGTATACACTGTTATTGCCCAGTATAGTGTGTTCTATATATAGATTAGATTCCGTTGTTTTATAGTGTTGTTAAAGTCCCCGATTTCCTTGTTAATCCTCTCATTCTATCCATTATTGAAAGTAGGATATCGAGGTCTCCAGCTGTTGTTGGCTTGTCTCTTTCCCCCTTCATTTCTGTTGGGTTTTGTCTCAGTATTTTGGTGCTATGTTGTTAGGTGCCTGTATACTATATGTATAACTGTCACATTTTTCTGGTGGATGGATCCCTTTTATCATTATGAAATACTCTTTATCTCTTGTAACGTTTTTTATGTCAATCTGTTTTGCGTGATACTAGGCCAGCCACTCCTGCTCTCTGCGTGCCATATCTTTGGCCATCTTTTTACTTTCAATGTATTTGTATCTTTGAACCTAAAGTACCTCCTGTAGACAGCATACAGTTGAATCTTTTAAATATATATATTTTTGGACAATTTTAGATTTATCCTGTTTTCCACAAATAAAGAATGTTCCTATTTAATCTTTTGAGTATCTCATTGATTTTTGAAATACTATGTATATAAATAAGAGATCTCTATAAGACTCTGATATTTTATTTTTCTAGAATATGAAATAGGCACTAATTAACTTTTGGTGAGCACTAACTTTTAAGTTAAATTCTTTTGTTTCCCAAAAAACAATTAAGGGGGGTACAAATGTTTTAGGTTCATGAATTGCAGGTCTTGAGTCTCAGCTGTTGGTGTGCCCATCACCCAAATAATGTTCACTGTATCCATTAGATAGGTTTTTGCCTCTCTCCTCTCCCTCCCCTGATGACTTTTACTTCTCTCTGTGTATATATGTGCTCATGGGTTAGTTCTAATTTAGTAATGAGTTGAGTACATGTAGTGTTTGTTTTTTCATTCTTGAGATACTTTACTTAGGAGAATAGTCTTTAGTTCATCCAGATTATTGCAGAAGGTATTAATTGATCATTTTTATGGCTGAGTAGTATACATGGTATACATATACCACATCTTACCATTCCACTCATTAATTGATGGGCACTTGTGTTGATTCCGCATCTTTGCAGTTGTGCTGCAGTTAACAATCAAGTGCAGGTGTCTTTTTGATGTAGTCATTTTTTTCCTTTGTGTAGATACCTAATAGCGGGACTGCTATTCAAATGGTCAAATGGTAGGTATTTTAGTTCTTTGAGGCATCTCCATACTGTTTTCTGCGGGGGTTACTAATTTGCAGACCCACCAACAATGTGTAAGTGCATTCCTTCCTCTTCTGTGTTCATACCAGCATCTGTTGATTTGGGGCTTTTAAATTAAAAACAATTCTAACTGGGGGAAGGTAGTAGGCATATCTCATTGTGGTTTTAATTTGCATTTCCCTGATGATTAGTGACAAATCTTATTTTTCATTTCAGTCTCACTTTCTGCCTTTTGGTAGGATTGTTTGGTCCACTTTCATTTAACATTAAGACAGTTGGATTTATGTCCACCATTTTACCTTTTCATATATAGAGAGATCTCGTGTTGTTTGGTTCCCTTATTCCTCCTTCAGTGCTTTCTTTTTTTGCTTAAAGTGAATATTTTCTAATAAAATACCTAAGTTTTTTCATGATGTTTTCACTATACATTAACTTCCCTCTATCCAAGGGGGTATGTTCTAAGACTCCCAGTAGATACCTAAAACTGCAGATAATATTGAACCCATCTTCACTAGTCACTTATCACATACTAACGCCATAACTTTTCCAGTTCGAGCCAAATTTCTTTTTCCTTCTTAATTTCACAGTTAGAAAATAAGTTCTTACTATGGATGTAGCAAACTCAGAGTACTTGTCTTTCTTTGTTGAGAACTTTCCCTGTTTCACTTAAATGAAACACTTTAGGGCCATTAAGTAAAAAAGTATAGGTTGCTTGAATACAAGCCCTGTAATACCTTGACAGTTTTTCTGATAACTGAGGTGGCTACTATGAAGAACTTAAGAAGTTAAAGCTTCCAGAGATAAACTGCTTGCTCAAGCCCTTGCAGCAAAAAATGTAATTCAGCAATACATACAGAGATGGCTCAAGAGAGAGACTAGGTATTTTTCACATCGTTAGTGTTATTAACTTGATACTCTGGTGACTAACTGGCAGGGGGTATATAGGTCGTGCATATGCGGGACAAAGGTTATGATTGAGGGCAGTGCCCATAGCTCAGCGGGTAGGGCGCTGGCCTCATACACCTAGGCTGGGGGGTTCGAACCCAGCCCAGGCCAGCTAGAACAACAGTGACAACTGCAACAACAACAAAAAATAGCTGGGTGTTGTGGCAGGTGCCTGTAGTCCCAGGTACTTAGGAGGCTGAGGCAAGAGAATCGCTTAGGCCTGAGAGTTTGAGGTTGCTGTGAGCTGTGATGCCATGGCACTCTACCAGGGCAAAAGCTGGAGACTCTGTCTCAAAACAAACAAACAAAAAACCAGATGACTGACAGCCTGGGCGCAAGGCTAGCAGGACAGCATGAGCTTTCATCATGCTGCTCAGAAAATGGCATGCAGCTTAAAACTTAGGAGTTGTTCATTTCTGGCATTTTCCATTTAATATTTTTGGATCCCGGTTGACCACAGGTAACAGAAATCATGGAAAGCAAAACTGTGTGAGGGGGGACTGCTATATTTGCCTTAGTTATTTCTCAGAGCATACTCTAGGCCAGGGCTTACCGCGTACTCCCTGTCTCATCAGAATCTCTTCAGATTTACACTAAATTAATTCCAATGAGATACAGAAACATTGCTAATAGTTAGTGATTTCTATGGTTGCAGTATATTCATTGTGCTCTTTATTTTTTTTTTTTTGAGATATTGGTGATCTGCTTGGTATAGTTATAAAAATAATATGGAAATAATTTTTTTTACAGTTAGAATCAAGAATAGAGGAACTTAACATGGAAGTTAAAGTTTCCAAAGATAAACTAGTAGTTCAAGACCTTGCAGCAAAAAATGCAATTCAGCAGTTACACAAAGAGATGGCCCAACGGATGGAACAGGTATTTTTCATATCATTCTCTTTAGTAACTTGATACTCTGGTGACTCTTGTTTGTGATAAGAAACCAAGCATGTTAGACTGTTTTGGACATCAGTGTTGTACTAAGAATAGGTCATTTTGTCTCGGTGTGTGACGCACCTTATAGGGGCAAGACACAGTTATATGAGGGACTTCACCTAACATATGTAATCAGTGTAACCTGGTTTCTTGGGCAAGACACAGTTATATGAGGGACTTTACCTAACATGTAATCAGCGTAACCTGGTTTCTGGTACCCTCAATGAATCCCCAATAATAAAAAAAAAGGTCATTTTATTTATGTAAAAGCAGCCTTTCGAAAAATGATAAGGTGATACATAAATATATGGTAATTATTTTGAAAAATTAAAGTATATGAGATAAAAAATGAAAATACTTCCTCTTCTCCTGCCTCTAATCCCTCTATATCCCATACTTTGTTCCACAGCTAATTATTGATGTTTTGGTTATATAGCCTACATCTGCATATACAAGTCACATGTGCTTTTTGTACATATTCATATACTTCCCCCACTTGATTGGAATTTTATTGTATAACTTTTTTAAAACCTTTTCTTTCCTGTTTAACATACCTTGGTAATCTTTTTGAGTTGGTGTATGATTCTCAGAAGAGGTCATTTTAAGTAGTCATTTTCTACATTACTTGCCTGAACTCTTTAAGGTTTAGGTCTTTTCTCATTTTTATTCCTTTACCCACAGAATTTTGCACAACTAACAATTAGTCCTCATAGTGAATTGAATCAGAGAGGGTTAACTCACTGCTTAACCCTCTAAATCCCATCCTTCTTGCCCTGAAGCTACTACCATGAGTGACATGCTGGCAGTAAATAAACAGGTTGTCCTCAACCTTTATTTGGGCGATTCTGTACAGTATACTCACCCTTTGTATTAGAAACATTGTTTAAAACTCTATCAGGCCTTAATCCTTTTGTAGTAATTCAAGGGAAATAATCTTAAGTTTCTGGTTTTAATGAAAACATAGCTGATCATTAGAGTTACCTAGTAAGATTTTTTAAAACAAACTGATAAAAATAAAAACAAAATAATAGGTAGATGTGCATGATAATAGTTCAAACAGTTTCAAGAGTTAGAGACCAGGGCCAGGCGCAGTGGCTCCTGCCTGTAATCCTAGCACTCTGGGAGGCGGAGGTGGGTGGATTGCCTGAGCTCACAAGTTTGAGACCAGCTTGAGCCAGAGTGAGATCCCATCCCTAAAAATAGCTGAGCATTGCAGTGGGTACCTGTAGTCCCAGCTACTCAGGAGGCTGAGGCCAGATAATTGCTTGAGCCCAAGAATTGGAGATTGCTGTGAGCTATGGTGCTACAGCACTCTACTGAGAGTGACAAAGTAAGACTCTGTCTCCAAAAAAAAAAAAAAAGTTTGAGACCAGCCTGAGCAAAGTGAGCCCCTGTCTCTACTGAGATTAGAAAAACTAGCCAGCATTGTGGGGGTCCCAGGTACTCGGGAGGCTGAGGCAAGTGGATTGTTTGAACCCAAGAATTTAAGGTTTCTGTGAGCTACAGTGATGCCCCAGCAATTTACCCAAGGTGACAAGGTGTCTTTAAAAAAAAAATTCTAACAATTAAAAAGTCCTTTTCCAATGATTTCACCCCTTTCTTGAAGGTAATCACCGATGCCAGTTTCCTGAAGCTGTGTCTTATGTGGACATCTATTTATTTTTAACAAATGGGCAACATGCTACTCATTTCCATGTACCCTTCTCTAGTAACGAAGAATACAGATGATGGAAATAGTAAATAACGGATTGAGGTTTAAAAGTTTCATTCATGGGAATGTTTTGCAAAAAAAACCCAAAAAATGTATTGGTAATATTAGAGGAAAATATTTATTTTGATATATTTCTACTTGGAAAAATATTTGTTATCTATGGCAGATGTGTTTGTTTTTTAAAGGCTAACAAGAAATGTGAAGAGGCACGCCAGGAAAAAGAAGCAATGGTAATGAAGTATGTAAGAGGTGAGAAGGAATCTTTAGACCTTCGAAAGGAAAAAGAGATACTTGAGAGAAAACTTAGAGATGCAAATAAGGAATTTGAGAAAAACACTAACAAAATTAAGCAGCTTTCTCAAGAGAAAGGACGGTTACACCAGCTGTATGAAACAAAGGTATAACTTGTGCCATTGGAGCTTATATGAAATTTGTTCTCTTTGCTTTTCCTTATTTAATCAAATAATCATAACTTAGCATGGCTAAATACTCAATTTTTATTTACCTTCTAAGAGCATGAATGTTTAATAATTCTAGTATTTTATTACTTGTCTGAAAAAGAAAGGTTTGCTGGGGAAAAGATAAAGTATTGGCACATGTTGTTTAGTAGATAACCTTTTCATTATCTTCTCTAAAACTTTTAAAATCTCTATGTTGAATAAAACAGTTTGTACCTCAAAGGAAGATTATACTGTATTTTAGTAAAATATGCACACGGTAGTGTCAAATGTGAATAGTTTTAGAGCCTCGGGTACCATTTGATAATAGTCTTAATGTAACTCTCTCTATAGACCAAAATTTATATTTTTCTCGGGGAACAACATGTCCTTCAATGCTGAGCTGGCTGTTGAGAACTTTTGCTGTTAACTAGCAGCCTCTTGACATAGTTAGATTTCTAGTTCACTATTATTTCTCAGTGATATTATTTTTAATTCATTAACTTTTAGTTCAGAAATACTGTCATTGTTCTGAGGAATTCTGACAGAACCATAGTTGTTCATATTTGACTTTAATGCCAGCCAAAGAAGAGTGATAAAGGTATAGCTCACACCTGTAATCCTAGCACTCTGGGAGGCCGAGGTGGGCGGATTGCCTGAGGTCACAAGTTCAAGACCAGCCTGAGCAAGAGCGAGATCCTATCTCTTAAAAATAGCCTGGCATTGTGGCAGGCTCTTGTAGTCCCCGCTACTCAGGAGGCTGAGGCAAGAGAATTGCTTGAGCCCAAGATTTGGAGGTTGCTGTGAACTGTGACACCATTGCATTCTAACGAAGGTGACAAAGTGAGACTTTGTCTCAAATAAGGAAAAAAAAGTCATAAAGGTATACCTGTGTTGACAATACATCCAGTTGTTTAAGATTTGAAAGTTAATCATCTTCATGTCTGTTGATTGGGTTTAGCATTTCACTGCCCTCTTATCATTTGAACTTTAGGTCAGTTTTATGGCCATAGTGTGCCAGCTCTTGAATTAACAATGTTATTGCACTGATTACTTTGAGGGAGTATAAAAGACACGTAACTAATTTGTTAATTGTTTAAATGAAAAAATATAACCAAGTGATATTATTTTAGGAAGGTGAAACAACCAGACTCATCAGAGAAATAGACAAATTAAAGGAAGATATCAACTCTCACATCATTAAAGTAAAATGGGCACAAAACAAATTAAAAGCTGAAATAGATTCACACAAGGTGAGTGACAACTTCTAGTAATTTCCTGAAACTATCAAATTTAACTTTACTTAATGGCAGACCATTTCAATTTTTTGTCTGAAAAAAACATTGCTAGACTAGTGTCTGGCCCCTCAGTGGCAGTGCTAGGAAGAGAACTTCCTGCTCACTGAGTACTTCTAACCACGCACATCCTTGTGGCCAGCTGTGTCTCTTTTTTGTCCATGCAGGAAACCAGAGATAAGCTGAAAGAAACAACAACAAAATTAACACAAGCAAAGGAAGAAGCAGATCAGATACGAAAAAACTGTCAGGATATGATAAAAACATATCAGGTATACTTTTCAAATAGATTTGTGTCAAATTATACTAAGTATCAGTTCTTTGTTTCATTAAATTTCTATATTTCCAGTATTTGAATTATAGAATGGATTGGATAGAGCAGTTAAAAAAATATAGGTTATTTCTTATTTTAAATTGCCTGCAACTTAAATGGGATCTTATTAGAGAAATTCCCAACCTCATAAAAACCCTAGAAAATGTTAGAAGAGTACAGAGATATGTGTAACTTTAAAAAAACTGCTCTGTATTATCTTAATATATATTAAGTGTGTTACTCTTATTCATGCGGAATAGACATTTAAAATCTTTCAATGAAATCTTCAGCTTTAGATGCAGTAGTATATTTCACAGTTAGTAAACTTAATTGCAAAGCTTTATTTACTTTTCAGAGTATAAAACTTTAAAAAATTTTCATGTTTTTTTTTTTCATTTCCTTTTCACTAGGAGTCAGAAGAAATTAAATCACACGAGCTTGATGCGAAACTTAGAGTCACAAAAGGAGAACTTGAAAAACAAATGCAAGAAAAATCTGACCAGCTAGAGGTGAGTACTTTTGTTCTTTGTAGATCCTAGTTGTATAATAAATACAGAAAGAGAAATAATGAGTACTTACTGCCATCTACTTTTAAGGCCTTTTGGAAGGCATAGGCAATAACTTTTAGATCTTGTTTAGTACATTATGATTTGTGGTTTCTTTTAAACTTTTTAAAAGATGCATCATGCCAAAATAAAAGAACTAGAAGATCTGAAGAGGACGTTTAAGGAGGGTATGGATGAGCTACGAACACTCAGAACAAAGGTAATTAAATCTTTAGTTGTGACTCTGGGGGAAGGGTAAATATCTTTAATTTTGGATTCATTTCTGATTTTTAAAGTGGCAGAGAAAGGAAATTTACGTAAAAATTTTCCAAAATTAAAGAACTCAGGAATAGAATAGCAATTCCTTAGAAGTATCATCAGCTTTTTTGTTGAAATGAAAATGTCTTTTACATTAGTCCCTTTGAAGTGCTTGCCAAACATTCCTATCTGACAGCACATTTGCTGTATCTATAACTTATTCTTGGCCTCTGATCTAAAGACAGCAAATCAGTTAGAGAGATAGTTGGACCTTAGAACTGTGAGTGTCAGAAAATAATAGAAAGACTTTTTATTTCTCTTGGGTTTATTTAATGGTCTCAGATGGATACAATTTTAATTTCTATTTATCTATTAAATTTTTTCCAGTATAGATAGTCTTTATTGTAAGAATAGTTATCTCTTTTAACTTAAATATGAAGGTGATCCATGCTGTCACTATGTATCATTCGGTTATTCAGAATGAGTAACAGGCTTTTAAGTAACCACCTTGAATTTAAGATCACTTACTAATTTTCAAAGTGTTTTTTGGGGGTACCTTCCTATTTGTTCTTGGCCAGTTCTTTGAGGTAGGTGGGGAAAGCATATTCTTTTTCAGGTGAAGAAATAGAGGTTCAATAAAAATAAAATGACATGCTAAAACTTCCATGACTAAACTTTTAAGAAATCTGAGACTACAACCCAGGGCTGTTAACTTCCCATTGTATTTTCTTCACGTTACCTAATACTGTTCTAGAAGTCAGCTTATATTATTAACACGGAACCACTATGTGAAATAGTTCATAAGGAGCAAGAAAATATTGTTTGTAGTTTAACTTGGTTATGATCATTTTTGATAGACGAAATGTCTGGAAGATGAACGATTAAGAACAGAAGAAGAACTATCAAAATATAAGGAAATTATTAATCGCCAGAAAGCTGAAATTCAGAATTTACTGGACAAAGTGAAAATTGTAGATCAAATACAAGAGCAGCTTCAAAGGTATAAAATGAGCAACTTTTGTTTGTGTTTAATAAATAGGCATTTTAATTCTATCTCTATTTTTAAAAGCAATTATTGCATTAAATGATAACAATTTTTACAATTTTACTATCTAAAGAAATTAAAATTTTTCTCTTCATTTGAACTTTTTTGGGTTCCCATCATGGCTTCTAAAAATCAAAGTTTATATTTTTTAAGGATTTGCAGTAGCCATTTATAAGACAAATGATTTATTTCGTTTTGTGATTCATTGCTTAGCTTTCAAATTTTGTTAGTTGTATATAATTCTTTCTCTTCCATCGAAAAAGTAAATCTAGATCTAGATCCTTGCATATGTATAGTTAGGTCGGGAGGAGGTAATATGCCTTGGCTTTTTTGAAACCACTTAACTCAACTTTACTTGTGACATTACCTGATTCCATTAGCCTGGATTTAGGTTGAATTCAAATATCTTCTTTTCCACACCTTACCTAAGCTGCTTACTGTTGCTAAAGAAATCTTCCCTATCATCCAGATTGATACTGCTATAAATTCATGGTTGCCAACCCTACTGAAATTTTTTTTTTTTTTTTTTT
>NW_003852416.1:7659120-7679795 GCF_000181295.1 Otolemur garnettii
GGAGACAGTCTCACTCTGCCACCCTGGGTAGAGTGCTGTGACATCATACCTCACTTCAACCTCAAACTCTTGGGCTCAAGCAGTCCTCTTGCCTCAGCCTCCCCAGTAGCTGGGACCACAGGAGCCCACCACAACACCTGGATATTTTTTCTATTTTTAGTAGAGTTGGGGTTTGGCTCCCAACTGGGGATATTAATGCATCTCTAATCCTGCCATATGTTTGGTCAGAGTGTCGTCTCCCCCACATCTTCTTAGCATCTATTCCATACCTTACTACTTTTTACTTACTGCTTGCTTCCCACTGTGGTCTTTCCCTTTACCTCTCCATGTGCTCTTGGCCTATGATTACTTCTTCATGGAAAAAATGAGAGTTATTGGCTATCAGTCCTATGAACTGCCTGCATCTGCAACCATATTTTCTTTCTGAGCGTGGAAGAAATGTTCTCGCTCTTCTCTGAACCAAAAATTTATTCTTTCTGCTTCTGCTGTGATCCCAAGTTCTTCTACCCTCTCAGGGTCTTTCTTGATTATTCCTTCTTCATCCTTAAGATGTCTCTCCATTGACTTACTTTTTTTTTCTACATTTAAATATGATTGTGTCTTTAAAAAAGCCAAAACTCCTATGAACTTCCCTTCCCAGCTTTTCTTTTCAATGAAACTTCTTTATAGGATCATACTCACTCTTTGTTTCTTCACTTCCTATGTTCTAGTCCCCTCCATTCATTCTAGCCTGTACCCCAACATTTCATTACAAACTACTACTGCTTCCTAACATAGGGTGGGCATACTTCAGACCCAGCTTTGCTTGAGTTTGTAGTATTGTTCAACACCACTGAACTTTCTTGATTTGCTCTGTTCCTTTGGCTTCATTTTCATCTTGCTCTCCTAGTATTACTCTTTCTCAGCCTCCTTGGTGGGATTCTCTTTGTGTCATAAAGCCCTGTCTTAACTTTATTGTACCCTTAGGTGATCCCAACTTTTTTTTTTTGGAGACAGTCTCACTCTGTCACCCTCGGTAGAGAGCCGTGGTGTCACAGCTTATAGCAACCTCAAACTCTTGGGCTTAAGTGATTCTTTTGCCTGAGCCTTCCAGATAGCTGGGAATACAGGCACCCACCACAACATCCGGCTATTTTTGTTGTTGTTGTTGCAGTTGTCATTATTTAGCAGTCCCAGGCTGGGTTCAAATCCACCAGCCCCTGTGTATGTGGCCGATACCCTAACCACAGTGCATCGCTTGGTTGGAGTGCCAAGCCAATCCCAACTATTTTTATAGTATGAGAACTTTTGAACTATTATGTTTAGCATTTTTGCTGAACTCCAGGCACATAAGTATCAAAGACACCTCAAACTTTAACATATCCAGAATTGATTTTTCTATCTTGCTTCTCCTCTTCTGTTCCTGGGATGAATAGTAACCATAGCATCCACACAACTGTCTAGCCCGGGATTCTGGGGGTCATCCTTGGTTCTTCCTTCCTTCCCCTCAGACATCTAGCTAGTCATAAAGTATTATCAATGTGACTCTTTAATATCTGTCAAATCTACTTACTTTTTACACCCTCACTGCTGCTGCCATAGTCCAAGCCAAGCTCTTGATGCAAATTCAGTCCACTGCCTCTTTTTGTAAATTAAGTTCTTTTGGAATGATCCACACTCATTCATTGATGTAATATCCATGGCAGCTCTCGCACACTGTGACGGCAGAGTGGAACAGTCACAGCAAAACTGTATGACCCAAAAGCCTAACTGATTTACTGTCTGGTCTGTTGTAGGAAAAGATTGCCGACTTCTGCTTTAGGTACTAGTTTGAGACTCACACTAGTTTAGGTGATCTGCTCTGTGCTTTTAGCATCAAAAATGTTTTTTCACACTTGTATAATTTCCCTACTTGACGAAAAGCTCTTTGAAAACTGAGGCCATGTTGGTCTTGCTCATTTATGTCCCCAGCTCTTAGTTCCTAGCATATATTAGGCATTCACAAATATTTGCATGAATAAAAGTACTTTTGTGGAAGCATTTGATTAGATGAAAATTCCCAAACCATTAATTTTATGTCTTTTAATAGTTTAATTTTTTCTTAAATATAAACTTTGTTTTTTAGAGGTAAACAAGAAATTGAAAATTTGAAGGAAGAAGTGGAAAGTCTTAATTCTTTGATTAATGACCTACAAAAAGACATCGAAGGCAGTAGGAAAAGAGAATCTGAGCTACTACTATTTACAGAAAAGCTCACTAGTAAGAATGCACAGCTTCAGTCTGAATCTAATTCTTTGCAGTCACAGTTTGATAAACTTTCCTGTAGTGAAAGTCAGTTACAAAGCCAATGTGAACAAATGAAACAGACAAATACTAACTTGGTAAGTATAAATGTGCATTTAACTTTCAAAGCAGCATAGTAAGAAGCACAAATTAATTTACCTAATAATATAAATAATCACTAATATAAAAGTGATCCCAGTTGATTTCAAGCTCTTTTCTGTGGGTACTAACATTCTGGTAATTTCAGATGCTATAAGGAACTTTGGTTTTGGCCAGGTGCAGTGGCTTATGCCTGTAATCCTAACACTCTGGCATACCAAAGTAGGAAGATCACTTGAGATCAGAAGTTCAAGATCAGCCTGAGCAACCAAGACTCATCTCTAATAAAAATAGAAAAATTAGTAGTCCCAGCTGCTCAGGTTGCTGAGGCAGGAAGATTGCTCTAGCCCAGGAGTTTGAAGTTGCTATGAGCTAGACTAAGGCGATGGTACTCTAGTCTGGGTGACAGACTGAGACTCTGGGGAGAAAAAAAAGTTTTGTCCTTTAACTGCTGTAATTCATAATAAAATTTCTTCCTAAAGTAATGATGAAGACTATTTCACTTTCAAAACAAGAAAACCACAATTTATGTCATCCCTAATTGGAATCAGTTCATATTTTTTATAGCTTAAAAATGGTTTAATATTTTCAAGTTATGTGTTGTATGAAAGGAGAGAAGGTTAGCACTCCCCTTGACAAGGATGGAAGAGGCCCTCAGGCCTGACAACACGCATACGGTTAAGGCATTGCCACCTACTTCAGGGCATCTAACCATCGTTTTTTCGCAAGAATGTAAGAAAAAGTATCCAATGTACTCAGCCCTACTATGAAACTAATTTATAGCTTTCATATGAAAGCTATAACCCAATTTCAGCCCAAGAATATAGGGAAAGGGGAGCAGGAGGGGAGGGGAGGGGGGAGAATGGGTGGAGGGAGGGTGATTGGTGGAACCACACTTATGGTCCATCTTACAAGGGTACATGTGAATCTTTCTAAATGTAGAATATAAATGTCTTAACACAATAACTAAGAGGATGCCATGAAGGCTATGCTAACCAGTTTGGTGGAAGTATTTTAAATTGTATATAAAACCAGCACACTGTACCCCGTGACTACATTAATGTACACAGCTATGATTTAATAAAATAAATGTTTTCAAGTTATGAGGGTATCTTCAAGTTACTCATAGAAGTAATTTGAGCCTTTAGCCCCAAAATTCAGAGATCCCTATCACATGTTGTTTTGCATGTGTAGAATTTGCTATATAAGGAATTTGAGGAATTCAATAAAGAAAATGTGGTGAGAAATAATACCATCAAGGATTATGTTAACCAGTTTGATGAAAATATTTCAAATTGTATATAAAACCAGCACATTGTACCCCATGATTGCAGCTATGATTTAAAAAAAAAAAAGGACTTTTATTTTTAAAGTTTTAAAGTGTGAGCTTTAACAGAAACAAACATATTAAAATTGGTGGTTTTGTTTGATTTAAAATTTAGGAAAGTAAATTGTTGAAAGAGGAGGAGCTACGAAAAGAAGAAGTTCAAACTTTGCAAGCTGAACTTACTTGTAGGCAAACAGAAATTACAGCGCTGAGTACCCAGGTAGAAGAATTAAAAGATGAGTTAGTAACTCAAAGACGTAAACACGCCTCTAGTATCAAGGATCTTACCAAACAGCTTCAGCAAGGTATAACCTTCTTTAGTACTTGGACCTTGAATGGGTTTTGTTTCCTTTAATCATTAAGAATTTTTTGGAAAAATTATATTTTACATTAGATTCTATCACATTTATGTGCACAAACCAAATTGCTAACCTTCTTACAATTCCATTAAAAGTCTGACTTCCTTGCTAAAGGATGTTTATTCAGACTCATAAAGTTTGAGAATTAGGGAATTATTTTAGGAAAGTAGTATCTAAACTTTCGTGATCACATACTCCCAGTAATAAAAATCTATTTAAGCATTTGTCCTCCAAATTATAAATGTTTACTTATAAATTTTAAACATGTATTACTCTTGCACGGTATATGCATTAGAAAAAATCAAAGATAGAATTTTAAAAAGCTCTATATTTAAATATAAGTATAAATAGCAGTTCCAATATCTTCTTTTTTCACATGCCAGTGAATTGTTCTGTGCGGCATCTTGGGTACCTGCACTCTAGATGCAGGGCTCTTAGAGACTGTCCAGAACTACCCTTCAAGTAGGTTTGGGGAAACAGACCTCAAAAGGTTGTAAAGTACCCAGACACAATTGACAACTAAAACTATAACCCACATTTCTTTCGTTTAAAAATTTATATGATTATTGGGTATCTTGTGTTATATGCTTAGGATACAAAGCATAAAATTAAGATATGTCTTCCAACTTCCTATTCTTTATTCTTCCCTACTGTTTTATCTGTGTTTAAAGTAGAGTAAAACATAGTAATGATATAAAAGAGACTTTGTATTTACTTCATATGAAGATAATTCAGATATTTGCCATTAAATTTAGTTTGTTTCTCAAGATGTAATTATAGAGAAATGGGGGAGAAATTTCTAGTACTATATAAGGACACTAAAAGTTAAGTGCGATGTAATTAAGTGATTCTGGTACCAGTTACCATGGTTTTATTTGTATATATTTTGTATTTGACCTATATAGTTCCAGATGTCATTTTATATGAATGTTACCTACAGACCTATATCTAAAGTGTGTGTTCAATAACTTACTCTTACCTATGCCGTTTTTGCCTAGATGATTTTAGCAATTAAAATCAGAGATGACGTGGGCAAATGATCATGATAATTTTCACAAGTGATCCATTTCTTTTTCCTATAGCAAGAAGAAAATTAGATCAAATTGAGAATGGAAATTATGATAAAGAAGTCAGCAGCATGGGAAGTCGTTCTAGTTCATCTGGTAAAAAACGAATGGCTTTAGTTGTTTAGTGATTGATTATAAACATACGTTGCATTTTTTATTTTAAAAAGTATTGATATGCTTTGTTCCATTTGAAGTATTATAAATGGGGGTTACGCCTCAGTGCCTGTAGCTCAGGCGGCTAGGATGCTAGCCACTACACTAGAGCTGGCAGGTTCAAATCCAGTCCAGGCCAAAAAATAGCTGGGCACTGTGGCAAGTGCCTATAGTCCCAGCCAGTTGGGAGGCTGAGGCAAGAGAATAGCTTGGGCCCAGGAGTTTGAGGTTGCCGTGAGCTATGATGCCACAGCACTCTACCCAGGGCGACAGAGTGAGACTCTCATTAAAAAAAAAAAAAAAAATGGGGGTTACCTGTAACATTTTGTAAATAATGTCTGATTTGCTATTTAATTCTATGAACCACCCAGGATTGCAGCCTTATTACAGGGTTCTGTTTGCCCCGTCTCCCCACCTTCTTTTTTCTTACCTACTACTGCTTTATTTTGTGCCACAGTGTACATTTTCTTTAAATTTCTATCCATCCATATAGAGAGATTTGGTGTAGTCTGCTGTCTTTTACTTGTATATTACTTTTACTACCTGAGAACTAATAAAATGATCATCATTCTATATCAAATTTATATACAAGGTGGCCATAAAGTTTGTGTACAATTTAATTGTGTTTAAGTACATGTATGAGATCAGACAATTAAGTTTGCAAACTAATCTTGGAAAAAGGATTACATACTTGGGTGGCGCCTGTGGCTCGGTGAGTAGGGCACCAGCCCCGTATATGGAGGGTGGCGGGTTCGAACCTGACTCCAGCCAGACTACAACAGAAAAATAGCCAGGCATTATGGCAGGCACCTGTAGTCCCAGCTACTCAGAGGCTGAGGCAAGAGAATCACCTAAGCCTAGGAGTTGGAGGTTGTTATGAGCTGTGATGCTATGGCACTCTACTGAGGGCGATAAAGTGAGACTCTCTTAAAAAAAAAAAAAAAAAGAAAGAAAAGGCTCCATACTTCATTACTGAATGTCGCTATGATCACCTTCAAAGTTCTCTCTCTCTGGGAAGCTAAGCACCAATGTCAGTGCCTCGTCCACCTTTCAAAGCACTTTTTCTAGGAAGAGTTCACGAACTTCATTGTCAGACCTCATATGACAAAAGCTCTAATGGCCATTTCGGCAAAGTGTTTCAGAATTGCTTTGAAGGGTGGACTAGGCACTGGCATCAGTGCAGAGCTTCCCAGGGGGAGTGCTTTGGAGGTGATGTGACATTCAGCCATGAGGTATATAATAACACTTTTTCTAGGATAAGTTTGTGAACTTAATTGTCTAACCATATGTATTTTTTAATCTTTGGCTTTTCTCATGATAGATATGCCTGTGGTCTAAAGTAAAATGTATATACTATAAAATCAATTAATGCTATTGTAAAAGTGATAATTGGCAAAGTATTAGCGTAGTCATACCAAGTTTTGAAATACCAGGAACGTATCATTTACTCTGCAGAACAGTAATGCAAGTTAAGTATTATAATTTCCATTTTTAAATGAGGACACCAAGATTCAGAGAGGTTACGGGATTTGCCCAAAATCTGCAATGACAGAATTCTCCAACTAGAGTCCTTGCTTGCCACGACACTTTACTGCCTCCAAAAGTTGCACATTAAGGGAAAAAACATCACAACTGTTACAATAGTGGGGGAAAAATGTGTAGGAGAAAGACCGTGGATTTGAAATTACAGATAGGTATTTAGATCCCAGCTTAGCCATTTATTAGTTGTATAACATTGGATAAGATACTTTACTTGCCTTTAATCTACAAAATGGAGTTGGAAAAAAAACATATCTTTGTAAAGAGGATCAGAAATTCTTCTCACCAAAGTATGGGTAAAAATAATGCCTGACAATTACCTAGTGCTTACTGTATACACTGTTCTAAGTGCTGTACACATTCTAACTTACTCAAATGAGGATAACAGTCCTGTGAGGTGAGTAATGTTATTATTCCTGTTTTAAGAAGAAGTAAAGGCACAGAGTATTAAATAACTAGTCCAGAGTCACGTAACCAGTAAGTGGAGAAGGAGGATTTGAATGCAGGTTGGCTGAAGCCAGAGCTTAACCCTCCATGTTCTGTCCTCTCTCTCATATACTGCCCTTCCCCCTCACTCTCTATGCTTTTTCCTATTCTCTCATATTTAATAGTTAAATTTTAGTATCAATGTAGACTTTTTATTCTGACTTACGAGGAAAACGTATTTCAGTTATCAGTATATTCAGAAACAAGAACTCAGACTGCATATGATCTGTGTTGTATTCTGTGTCCAGCACTGTTAGGGCGAATGTTTGAAAGTGATGCTGGAATAAATAATATATGAGAGAGGATTCTAAACTAAACATGATATCTAAACTACCTTCTTTTTCTTCAGGGTCCCTTAATGCTCGAAGCAGTGCAGAAGATAGATCTCCAGAAAATACCAGGTCATCAGTAGCTGTGGATAACTTTCCAGAAGTAGACAAGGCCATGTTGATTGAGAGGATAGTTAGGCTGCAGAAAGCACATGCCCGGAAAAATGAAAAGATAGAATTTATGGAAGACCATATCAAACAATTGGTGGAAGAAATTAGGAAAAAAACAAAGTATGTATTATTATGGTAGCATAGTCTGTATTTAAAATACTGTTATCCGTATGTTAAAGTTACTGTTTTCAAAATTAATCATATCAAAAGCCTACTTTTCAAAAAATCTTATTTAGTCATTTGGTTCCCAGTCTTTTGTGATTACTATTGTGTTGCAGGTTTAGGGAATATAGAGATGAAGGAAAACTGTCACCTTGAAGGGCTTTCCTCCAAGGTATAGAGAGTTCAAAAGGTATTTTTTAAAGATACTAAACTGACTTTGAATTAAGAAAAGATAGTGCTTTACCTTTTTTCTATTTCCCTGAGACAGAGTCTTACTTTGTCACCCACGGTAGGGTGCTGCGGCAGCACAGCTCACCACAACCTCCAACTCTTGGGCTTAAGCGATTCTCTTGCCTCAGCTTCCCAAGTAGCTAAGAGTACAGCACCTGCCACAATGCCCGGCTTTTTTCTTTTTTTTAAAGAGATGAGGTCTTGCTCTGACTCAGGCTGGTCTCCAATTCCTGAGCTCAGGCAATCCACCCACCTCGGCCTTCCAGAGTGCTAGGATTCAGGTATGAGCCGCCAGGCCTGGTCATGCTCTACTTTTTATTTTAGTGCCACAGCACCAAGAGATTTATATGGAGTTGTAGGCCACAGTCAACTGTGTACCTTCTAGTACCAGGCACAATGCATGTAGTATAGAATAGCTCATTGATTCCTTACAACTATTCAGAGAGTGCGTTCTCTGATTTACAGAGACGTTAACTAGGGTTCAGGTTAAATCACTAAATGATCCAGGATTACCACTCATCCTGTAAGGGATGGAGCTGGAGACCCAGACACTGCTCTGACTGAATCTAGAGCTGTGCTGTGCCAATTTCCCCTCACAAAAACTGTGTTAATATAAATAAGAGTAGTGGTTTTATATTGCAGGTCTTTTTCCCTGACTTTTCCCCCCTCTGTATGTGGCTTTTATTTATTAATACAATATAGCATCAATGCTGAGTAGCGTGATTACGTGCAGTACGTAAATGTGAACTATCTGTACACATCTACAGGTCTAACTCAGAACTAAAGTACATAAAAGTAAAACTGAATGCTTGGAAGAATAAAAGTAAAAACTAGAACTGAACACTGCAATAATCAGAAGTGGAGCCTCATGTACATACTTAACTATTTACAGGTAAAAAGAGGCATCACCACCACACTAATCTAACTGTACTCATTTATATATAAAACATATTCATCACACAAAACCTTCCATTATAATATCGGAGTGATATTGCCAGATAAGCATCAGTGCAATGTTGTGTCTTCTCTAATTCTTACTGTACAATGCTGTATATAATGCAGCCCATGCAGTATACCCAGAACACCAGAGACCTACACCCAAGTATATTTAATATGGTAAGGCAGACTTTTTGATTTTTAGTTTGAAATAATTTTAGACTTACAAAAAAATTTGCCTATGGCTTTTCAAAGAGTAAAATACAGAGTTCTAAGTTTAATAATAGGAAAATAGAGAATATTAACAGAAATTAGAACAATAAAGAAACTGCTCACATATTTTGATTAAAGTAATAAGGATAGAAATAGAAAAGCAGTGTTTTTGTATCTTTAAGTGCCATGATAGAACAAAAATGGGATGGTTTAATAAAAACCCAGCAAAATTCCTTTTCTTTCTAATACATTGGTTATTAATCTAATATTTATTTCATGCTAATCTTTATGCTTACAATTAGTTGACTCTTGTAAATTCCAGTGTTTATAATTGGCAGGTATACTACTGATAATGTCATTTTGTTTTACAGAATAATTCAGAGTTACATTTTACGGGAAGAATCAGGCACACTTTCTTCAGAGGCATCCGATTATAACAAAGTCCATTTAAGTAGACGGGGTGGCATTATGGCATCTTTATATACATCCCATCCAGCTGATAGTGGATTAACATTGGAACTCTCCCTGGAGATCAACCGAAAATTACAGGCTGTTTTGGAGGATACATTACTAAAAAATATTACTTTGAAGGTATCTGTATTTGTCATTCACTTACCAACCAATAAACATGGCAAAATGGTGCCTGTATCATAGTCTGAGTTAGCTCTTAAAAGGGCTATTTCTATATTACCCTGAAATAATGTTTTAGTATTTTCCATGTTTTACCCTGAAATAATGTTTTAGTATTTTTCTCTCTGTCACCTAGGCTGGAGTGCAGTGGTCTAATTACAGCTCACTGTAACCTCCAGTTCTTGAGCTCAAGCAATCATCCCACCTCAGCCTCTTATGTGGCTATGACTGTATGTTTGTAGCACCATGCCCAGCTGTTTTGTATTTTTGTAAAGACAGTCTTGCTTTGTTACCCAGGCAGGTCTCAAACTCCTGAGCTCAAGCAATCCTCCTGCCTTGGTCTCTCAAAGCACTGAGACTATAGGTGTGAGCTGCTATACCTGGCCTAAAAATAATTTTTTAAGCTAGAGAGAAAAGATGATGAAATAGCAAAATTAGGTTAGCCATTTGACACCAAGATGAGTTGGGTACTTGCATTGGATGGCCTTTGACCTATACTTGGTTAGAATTAATTCCTGAAACACAATTTTTTAAGATTATAGCTTTTTTTTTTTTTTTTGCAGTTTTTGGCCAGGGCTGGGTTTGAACCCGCCACCTCTGGCATATGGGGCTGGCATCCTACTCCTTTGAGCCACAGGTACTGCCTAGATTATAGCATTTTTAATGTATTTTCTAGCTTTATTTTTTGCAGTTATTATCTGCCCCAACTATTTTATTTTTCCTGTGTTTGGGCCTTGATAATTAGTAATGGTTTTAAAAAATGATTTTTAAATCTAGTAAGCAATCATTTTATGTACTCAAAATTAATGGAAGATTGAGTGTGACTTTGAAAGGAACAGAACTGCTTTACTAAAACTGTGTGTGCTTAGTTAATCTCACGTGGCATTTGGGACTATTTCAGTTTCAAAATTTAGGCAGAAATAGTTCAAACAGAGTCTTTTTATTTATTATTTGTTATAATTGGTACTTCTGTTTTTCTCTTCCCTTTCTTCTTCAATTTTTAAAGGAAAATCTGCAAACACTTGGAACAGAAATAGAACGTCTTATTAAGCACCAGCATGAACTAGAACAGAGGATAGAGAAGACCTAACACAAAGCTCTTGCTCAGTGAACAGACAAAAGCCACACCAGAGCGGGTGCCACTCACAGTATTGTTGGGAACTTTTCCCTGCTTTGTGTGTTAGCCAGTAAACTTGTTTCGCTTCGTCTGTACAAAAAAAGTATCCTTTTACAATATGAATGCATTGCTGTATATACTGTAAGAGTGTAAGCTTTGATGAAAATTGGTTTTGTACAGTATAATAGCCTGCCATTGATTCTAAACTACTTAATTTGCTCATAGTCATATGAAGTGTTGAACATTACTAAAGGGCTTTTTAAAAAACCCTTGTCCATATTTCTTCTTTTTAAAATATAGAATGTCAAAAATGATTCAAGTTTTTGAAAGTATGCATGAAAAGACAGGTGTTAATCATTCAGTACTATGCTATTTCTCCAATATCGACAAATAAAGAAATAATAAAAATTTGTGTTTTGACATTCCACTATAACATTTGGTTGTATTTTAGGGATACGTAAGATTATTTAAATCTTTTAATTTCAATTTTAATGAAAATCGGACTTAACTAGGAAAGCTAGCGATTGGTAACTAGCAGTGATTAGGCATTATATGCCTTGGTCAGGAATATATTTTCTTACCTGTGTTAGGTACATTGTTTTCAGATTCAGATTGAGTTATTAGTTGAATTTTTTTAATCTCTAGTTATTTATAATATGATTTTAGTAACATGCTTATTTAGAAAATTCCTGTGGGCTTCCAGTTGTATCTTAAAATGTGAAGCGTAACTAATCATTAGAACAGAGAGATGAATAATTCTTTGAAAGTGAAGTCTTCAGCTTTATTGACATTGTGCATAAATAAATGTAATAGTGTTTAAGATATTTATAAAGATCCAGTTCCCAAGAAAAATCAGTATATGGCACTATGAATCATTTCAGTTGAGCACCATTCTTTACTATTGATATAATTAACTATGTAATAGAGTGAAGTAATCATACAGTTCCCCTAAATGTAATGTTTTGCTGTATTTATTTAAAACACAAAATAATTATATCTCTGTAACCAAAGGAATTTTAGAGCCAAATTTTTGTATCTTGTTGGATTTTTGCAATATTTATTTAAGATGTACACTTCAGTGTTGGCAGCCATAGTATTTTTATGTCATTGAAATTTTTCTCACCTTTTATAATTTCTCACTTTAGTTCCTGAGTATGATATTTCATATTTCATTACATTCAGAGAATTACTTTAATAAGTTACCTTGTCTGCATACACATGGTACAGCAATTCTCATTTTTTTCCTCCCCTTAAAGGAATTAATCTTTAGGATGATAGATTAAAAGCCCTTAAAGAATTATATGGGCTCTTAAAGTCAAATTCATGGTAGCAGTGTCCTTTTAATGTGTTTTAACCTTTTTTTAACAACATTGTTTTCAAAGATAATTTCCTAGGGATGAGGCACTCTAATGTAGTGGTTTTTTTTTTTTTTTTTTTTGTATTTAGAGTCAGATGTTGTCATCCAAAAAGAAATGCCATTTTTTTCACTTCAAAATGAAAATAACACATGTGCATATTTTTAAAATAGTTGTGAAAAGTACTAGTACTACCACAGTGCATCTTGCTCTTTTTACAAATAATTTATCAAAATAAAATGAGAGGGAAAGTGTAACCAGAATCATTTTTCCACTTGTTTCTAACATCCTACTGATACTCCTAATGTAGGGAACATAACTGAATTTTTCTGCTTCTCATATGATACAGATTGATAAACTACAATTTTTTTTCTTGAGACACAAAGTGTATAATGGAGACCAAGTAGATCAGATTAATAGTGTCCTGTTCCTTTATACTTTAAATTAAATATATACATTTACTACAGACACAAACAGGACATTTCAGTATTAATGTTTGTGCCACCATTTACTTTAAGAGCTTTAATAGTGAGCCAATTTTAGAAGAAAATTGCTATAAACCATATATTGGCTATGTTACCATTTTCTCCATAAATGTAAGAAACTATGAAGAAAATGCCTCATTTCCCTTTTGCTGAGTATCTACCATATCTTTTTGTGTGTGGATCAGTACTGAGCAAAGTAAAATGAGCGTATATCAGATACCTGTCTAGACTGATTCACAAACAGCTCCTGATGGGGGAGGCTCTCGAGGGCCTCCTGCCTGTTACTGTATTGAAGATGTAGAGCAAAGAAAGGTATGTGTGGAAAAGGAAGACTGGTCTGGATAAATCTGCAGTCTCCGGAGAAGTTTTATGTTTATTATTATACACATTACAGGTTATTCTGATTAGTTAGCAACCTTTTGGTATCTTTGAGCAGGAAATTATTTGTGTGTGTGTATAATAGTGAGCCAATTTTAGAAGAAAATTGCTCCAAATTAGACCTTCACTAGGGTCTAATTTGAATACTTAGTGTGACTCCCTTTGTCCCATACTTCCTCAGATGTTGAGCCTATTCAGTTTTAAAGATCAGATCGAAAGTGATGAGATTGGCAGAAAAATGTGTTTGAACTTCGGTGGCTTTTGGTTTTTTGCTTTTACTTTCTATGTAATGATTTAAAGTTACTTAGCTTGAAATTAAATTTTATCAGACTACCAACATGTTATTTAATCACTGAATAAACACATTTATTGAAAACCTATACTATTGTATAGGCACCATGCAAGGTAAGGTAGTTACATGGGTGAGCAGACCAGCATGGGAAGTTCTGTCCTCTTGGAACTTAAGATCTAATGAAAATAGCTGGGAGACAGTAGGAGCAGGTATTGGGCCTCTGTAGCTCATAACCAGCCCCTTAAAACTGGGCTGAGAAGGTTAATTGACTTTTAATGGGCAAGTACATGGCCCAGATACCTCATCCTGGCTCAGAGCTTTGGAAAACTGAATCTTTGCTGAGGTATGCTGAGAACAAATTGGTGTTCTTATGGTGGCCCTGCACATTTTGTAACTTTTGTCATAATTCCGTCTTTAATTCTTTTTAAGAAAAAGGAAAAAGAAACCGTAAAATGACATTAGGTTTTTACCATTTTAGTAAATAATCAACACCTAATTAATGCTCATAAAAATGGATCTAACCATGTTGTCATGTGTTTCTCCGAACTTCAGTTTGCAATATTATTTTCTTAAAACGTTTACATGCAAATTTAGACAAAGATTTATCACTAGAAGGAAAAAGTTAGAAACCATTAATATTATAGATGTTATATATGCTACCCTGGTAAAAATATTTTTAAAAATCATGTCATTCATGCTTGATAAATGTTGCCTCCAGCCGTCTATTTTTCAAAAATGTTTTTTTAAAAAAACAAAGCAGTTTTTGTTAGACTAAGATTGTTAATTTTTCACTAACACCAGTTGGTGGCACTAGAAACCTGAAATTTTCCAAGAATGAACGAGAAAAATAAGGAAGTCTGCAAACACGAGGAATCTTCAGGAAAATAAATGAAAATTGTATATAAAAGATGTATTTTTCTTCTGGAATGGAATTCTTTTTTCAAATGCACATGGCTGTCCATTTTGACTGCAGTGGTGAAACTTGTTTATCTCCCAGAGGGCGTATATAGACGTGTGTGTGTGCTCTGTACAGATAACATTTAATTTGATTACACTGTTCATTTTGTAAATGTTTCTGTATAAAAATGAAGCTTTTCAAGAGGATTCTGTGTATATATTGTACTTATTAAATAGGTAATGCCTGTTTACCCAGTTGTATTTTAATGACATCTTAAATTATTTCTTTACATACACCACTTGCTAAACAGACTGATTCTGCAGACTTTTGGCAAAGCTAATTCAAATTGCTTGAAGTTTACTTTTTAATTTAGACGGGGAATTTTTGCTTTCCATATTTGTCTTTATTCTATCAATATAATTAGAAGTCCGTGAACAATTATAAACAGATTAAGTTAAAAGTCAGGTAGTATTTTAAATTTTTGTTTAAATTATTATTATTATTTTTATTTTTTTTTTTTTTTTATTGAACGGTAACTATGTACATTAATGCACTTCTAGGGTACAGTGTGGGGTTTTCACATGCAATCTGAAATACTTCCATCAACTGGTCAACACAGCCTTCATGTCATTTTCTTAGTTATTGCTTTAAAACATTCACATTCTACTCTTAGAAAGATTCACCTGTACCCCTATAAGGTAAACCTCAGAAGTAATCCCTCCTAACTCCCTCCCTCCACCCATTCCCCACTCCCTTCACCCTAAATTATTATTTTGAGACAGAGTCTCAAGTTGTTGCTCTGTGTTGAGTGCTATGGCATCATAGCTCACAGCAAGTTCCCATAGCTCACAGCAAGTTCCAACTCTTGGGCTCAAGTCATCTTCTTGCCATAGTATTTTCTATTTAGTAGAGACAGGGTCTCACTTTTTGCTCAGGCTAGCCTCAAACTCGTGAGCTCAAGCAATCCACCCACCTTGGCACCCCGAGACTGCTAGGATTATAGGTGTGAGCCACTGAGCCCAGCCTGTATAAATTATTGATAGCAAAACTTAGCCTTTTGCAAAAGGCAAAGCCAGGGCCAGACATGGCGGTTCATGCCTGTAATCCTAGCCCTCTAGGAGGCTAACACAGGATGACTGCTTGTTGAGGCCCAAAGTCCAAGACCAGCCTGAGCAAGAGCGAAACCCATTTCTACAAAAAATACAAAATTAGCCAAATAAGGTGTTGTGTGCTCTCCTGTAGCCCCAGCTAATTGGGAGGCTGAAGTAGGAGAATTGCTTGAGCCCAGGAATTTGCGGTGGCAGTGAGCTATGGCGATGGGACACCACTACATCCTACCTAGCTCAAGTGACAGAATGAGACTCTGTCTTAAATAAAAGGGGGGAGTGGTAAGCTGATAGACATGTGACAATTTCTTATTGAATTTGATGAGCCAGTGATGTGTCCTAGGATCCATAAAACGGTGGGACTTGTCCAGGATATCTGATTTTAATAATAAAGAACCAAGTATATTCAGTAAGAAGGTACAAAAATGGCATTCATTTAATCACATTAGCACATGTGATGGTGTATATTGTATAACAAGGTGTTGGTTCCCAGTTCTCTAATGGTTCTGGTACATTTAAATTATGCCATGTAACTTAATGAGTTCAGCATTGGAAAGAATCCCCTGAAGTTAGGATCTGTTGAATAAAGGGAACATTAATAGAACAGAGAAAGCTTTCCTGACTTCCTTAGTAGTCAGCTTTCAGAAATATGAAGAATTGTTTGCAAGAGAAAGGAGTTTTTAGGGGAAGAGGGCAGATTGAGGGGATGCTGGCTTGTGGTTCTTAATTTAGCTCCATGTAGCAGGAGAATAGTAGCTTGAACTAGAGGTGGTAATTGTGAACAGAGGCTTTTAGTAGCTCCTTTATGTTCTTTTAACTGTGTCAGCATACCATACAGTCAGTATGACTGGAAGTCGTGAGATTGGAAGGCCATTCCAACAAATTGACCTAAGTCTGTTTTTTCTTAATAAAGTCAGCTTAAATTAATGAACACAGGATATGCTGTTTCTTCCCCTATATAGATGCTCTATTAATTATTCTTAAGAGATTTGATTCTTACATATATTTTTAAAAGTCAAAGTGGAGGGAAGCATGTATAAGAAGTATTTTATTGCTGAGGACTTTTGGGGGGGTGGGATTTGGCAAAAGGCCGGACTCTTTGCCAGTCTGACTACCTTCCACTAATTGCACTCCAGCAAAAGGGGATAGGATGTTATTTTCAAGAAAGGAGTCTTTACCCTCTAACCCAATGCCAAAAATGTTCTGTTGACAGTTTAGGGTCCATTGACATAAAGAACCCAGCTGTCAATAGTCAACTTGTAGTTAAGGCAATACAGGAAATATATTAAATACTAGAACTTCCACATCATGCATTAGTGCCGTTTTTGTTAATTTTTAAGGATAGGAAAGGGGGTTGTCTTCAGCACCGTCCCACTTTACTTGTCCTAAGCAGTCTTGGTTAGACTTGCCGTGCTAATGCCTTGTAGGGCTCCCCGTGTGAGTTCTGACTAGGGAAGACGCTGCCAACACTCCCCAGCCCTCTACCCTTGCTCCAGGTCAGGAGATGGAGGGCTGGCCACCTCAGGGGAGAAACATTTTCTGTGTCTTGGTTCTGCTTTTGCTAGAGCCCTCTTTTAGAGCCAGTCCATCTCCTTCCCCCAAACCAAGTCCACAGATGTCAATGCCAACATTTGCTAGATACTGTGTTTCATTTTTGTGCGAAGGCCAGGGTGGAAGAGACTGGATTGCAGTAAGAAGGTCTGTTCTGGCATCTCTAAGTGGAATTCAGAACTCTCATTGGAATCGTATTTTTAAAAGTGGATATTTTCTTAAGAACTAGTTGGCAATTTAAGAGTTAAAGGGGCTTTGTGTGCTTTTTTCTTTAGGATGGTTAAATGCCTCCTAAGCTCAGAGGCATCAACTTTCAAAAAAGTTGAAGCAGAAGTACCAAGTGTCTCCCAAGAAACTGGATGGCCCAGTCTCACAGAGGCGCTCTCAAGTCCAAGGGGTTAATATTAATAACTTGTATGTCAAAGCCCAAGCTGGTAAACACAAGTGTTGCTTTTAAAGATCATACTTGACCCACAGGTATACTACAGTTCCCATTGCAACAACAATGGGAGAAAGTATTCTCCTTTCGCCTGCTCACCACACCCACAGAACAGACGAGCATCCAGACAGCAAGCAGAACCCTGCACCGGTCCTGAGTGAGTGTGGCCGTGCCTGGGTTTCCACCTTCATCAGCTCCTTCATCTTCCCGTCAGGTGGGCTTTTATATGCTGGGTCAGTCAAGTGAGTGAGCAGTGAAAGGGAATAAAGTCCAGCAAGATTCCTTGTCTCGTTTGTCAAATTCCAATTTAGGTGACAGGAGGACTCCATCTCACAGACGGGCTTTTTTATGCTGTGGACCGTCTGCCACATGAAGTGGGAGATGACGCCCTCGGGCCTGATGTAGTTTCACAGAGGATGTTCCATGGTGATTCCCAGTGTCACTTTGTACCTTTTTATAAGTCAGCCTGGAACATACTAGCTTATTATGTATGCATGTACTTCTAAAGGAGGGGTTCTGGAAAGATCAAGTCCTAGCAATGGTTACCTGGTGTATATGTGTATGTCTTGGGGGAGGGAACAGCAGGTAAGGGAGGGGGTCGTGGGATGGTTCAAGGGCTGCTCTTAATTTTTTAAAAAGTATAGGTTATACATTAAAAGTTGACTTTCATGAAAGTTTTTTTTAAACATCAGTCCATCTTAAATGGTTACTCAGAGTATACTGAAATAGTTTTTCCAGATTAATCTCTGTTTTTAGCGGTTCATTAACATATAAGTATGTGGTGTAGGGTGTTGTAGTGTGTGGAAATGAAAGGCATACACCTTACCAGTTTGGGCAGGGGTGGGTGGGGTATGAATGGGGCTGGGGAGGTAGAATAGGGTAAGGACCAAGTTCAAATACAGGTGAGGTCTGGAGGGCCATGGTTCTCACCTCCCGGGGTTCTGGGTATTTGTTCTCAACATAAGAAAAGTAGCTATATCATATATGGACATAGTTTGTCCTGGGAGGTGCTATTACGTGCTTTGCATGTTTTCAAAATGCTATAGTTATTGAGAAAGTTTCTAGCATTTAGGGGCTATTCCAATCAGAAATCAAATACAGCATACTGTGTTTCTTTTGTATTTTAAGAATGTTTGTTTTCCCTTTGAAGTGATAAGTTAAAACAATTAAATTAAAAGACGAACATATTAAGGGGAGGGACGGAGAACATGGTGGGACGTAGGCTCAGACAACCTTATAAGGTAGGAAAACTGAGGCTTAAAGTAATTTTCCCAGGATCTTTGTGCTAGGGATTTGTTGACCTGAAATTTAAATGGAGTGGTTTTTTTTTTTTGGGGGGGGGGAGTCCTTTCACTATCCTCTCTGCCTCCCAAGAGTCAAAAGTTCTAATACTTAAGTGGAGCAAAGTCATATTCAGATACCTTTTCTTTCCATTAATGGTTTTAACAAACACACCAATAAGCTATCAGTCTAAAGAACATGTGTGCGTGTGCCTCTTTTTCTTTGTGTCTTCTGACTTAGCTTTTCCTCTAACTGCAGTTGGAGAAGAAGAGAAATAAAATCAGTGTGTTCCCTGTTAACTCTGCAAAGGTTTGGTGGGGGAGTCACAGTGAGTTAACATCATTTTCTTGACCGCCTGAGCAGTGAATATGTTCTCCCTAAGCATTTAAATTGCCTGTGGGTACACCTCCCCACCCTCTGCGGGGGACGGCTGTGACTGACTCCCTTTCCGGCCCCATCGCCCTTAAATGCAACCAAAGACCAGAATGCTCTTCACTTGGACTTGTAAGACCCCACCTAGCCCCTTACTGTGAAACCCCAGATAAGTAAATTTACCTCTGGGAGCTTCAGTTTTCTCATCTGTGAAATGGGGATGATAAATTCTCCCTTGCAGGGCCATGTGAATAGACTAAGGCCCGGGAAAGAATTTTGAAAACTGCAAAGATCTGTGATACAGATATATTATTAAGTTAAATCTTCAAAAATAAAGTAGTCATTTCTGTTTTTAAAAAATATTTAAAATGTTAAGATGCATATATATATGTTAAGATGCAGTATATATAAGATATATATACTGTTAGAAACATTGCTTTAATAGCATAGCCTTTGCAACAAAGTGAAAGATTTCTGTTACACCCATTCGGACCTCTATATGTAAACAAAAAGCTCTGAATGGATGTATATTGGACTCAGTGGTTTTCTTCTGGAGGGGTGGACTTTCATAATTTACTTTATATTCTGCTTTTGAAAGTTTTTTGTGCTATAGTTAGCTTTTCAAATTTTAAGAGTCTTCTGACATGCCTGGCACTACGGGAATGTGATGAGGGAGAGCATGGAGACAATGGGTACATGGATATATCTATTATCTGAAAAGATCCTATTGTTCAATTTTCTGATTCCCTTGGAAGAGACTGAGCTTGGAAAGAGGTAGGAGAAAGGGATGTGTGATGATGAGACAGGTAGCACCCCCAGGAGATTTACAATCCACTTCCAGTTCAAACCTTGGTTTCACTTTGTGACAGCCACCTAGAAACACCTGTACCCTAATTCCCCCATTTCTGCAAGCAGATTGGTGGGTGCAGCAGCTACATCAGGAGAATACACATCAGGGAGGAATGAAAGCACCTTGTGTACTTGCCACTCTTCTCAGCCCAGCACCATCCTCCCATGCACAACCACACCCTGCCAGCTGGGGCAGTGTTCAGATGGCTGGAGCTTTAAAATTAGTAGCTGATATTCCCCTGGTCCTATTGTACACGTATAGTTGGGAGTTTACTAAGGTGACCAGACGTCCTGCTTTTGGCTGGACAGTCCCAATTTTTAGCAATTTGTCCTGCGTCCCGCAGCGTTTTTAAAAAGTCCTGATTTTTGGAAAGAATGCACGACAAGCTAGGGAACAGCAGGAGAATGGGAAGGGAATATACAGTAGCTGCTGAAAAGGTTAATGTAACTCCATTTGGGAATGAAGAGGTTAATGTAACTTCATTTGGAAATGAAAAGGCTAATGTAAACTCCCTACTCCCCTCCTGGGCAAGGTCGCCCAGGTGGAATCAGTATCAGAAAGAGACTGGGTCCCTCCCTTGCTTCTAGGCAAGGACAATTAGCTCAGAAGGAGCCAAACTGTCTGGAACAAACAAGTAGCCTCCCCCC
>NW_003852416.1:7679815-7695010 GCF_000181295.1 Otolemur garnettii
CCCCAGTAAGGTGACCAGACATCCCGCTTTTGATGGGACAGTCCCAATTTTTAACAATTTGTCCCATGTCCTGTGGCTTTTTTAAAAAGTCCCGATTTTTGGAAAGAATGCATGACAAGCTAGGGAATGTGGGAGAACAGGAAGGGAATATACGGTTTTTGGCTGCCATGTGGCTATTTCGCCAGGATATGAGTTTTATATTATTTTTGTTAATTTTATAATGTTAAACGTTAATAATAACAAATAAGTGTTAAGAACTGATTTTCGAGAACTGCTTATCAAAGTTTGCATTGTTGTCAGGCCCCGCCCCCCAGACCCCACCCCGTCAATGGTGTCCTGCTTTACCAATGTTAAAATCTGGTCACCTTAGAGTTTACCCATTTGTAGGAACAGAGAAGAAAAAGGAGGAAAAGCACTATAGAGATGGGATCTTTGTTAATTCCAACAGAAGGGAGGCATGAATTGTGTCTGCAGCCTCCCTTGGAAGGGAGGTCTAAGCAAAGGTCCAACAACCCTTTGCTGAGCACACCAGCAGCCCTGTGCTGTCAAAATAAGCAGTCAAGTGGCTGGCATCATCACACCTGCCACCCCACATGGTTGGGTCTCATTTTATGAGATATAATAAAGCTTCATCATTGATATTTGGCTGAGGCTATGTGGTGCTTTCAAAGCAATGTGGATGACTCAGGCAGGGCTCTGAACTCAAATGGTTTGTGTTTTGATAGAACTGCCACTCTGACTGGGCCATTGTGCTCAGCAAGACACACAGGTAAATTGGTTTTTCCATTCTTTTCTAGATCTTCTGCCTGCCTTGGGATTAATCAAGTATTTTATATAATTCAATTATATTTCCACTGTGGATCAATGCATGAGTGTCTTAGGGGTTGCCCTAGAGTTTACGAAATATCTTAACAGGAAACGCTCCAGGTACCTGTGAGGCCTCACTGTGCAGGGGCTGCTCCCCTGTCCACTGCACGTGCTGCCGGAGCAGGCACCTTTCCAGACTGTCTGCTGCCTTCTTTGGAGTTGAATCACAGAAGCAAAGGCCAACAGGCTGCTTAGACTGATGTCAGACATGAAAGAGCCCTTTCAAACAGAACATCTAGTTCCAGAGTGACCAGACTTTCAGGTTCCACAGACTAGTAAAATGTTGAGAACAAAACTCTGAGCATGCCCACTTCTATTTTGCTAAGCAAGGATAAAGATAAAAAAGAATTCCCATTTATTATCACCACACTTTCAGAAAAGATGGGCTGTTTTAGCACTAAAAGCAAAGGTCGGAACATTCGACTTTGAAATGGAACAGGTTCAGATCTATAAAATACTGCATTTGTTTTTCTTACCTCACTCAAGCCTGGTAATTGAAAAGCCTGGCCTGGTCCAGCCGCTCATTCTAAGATGAGGGAAGAGCCCACAAGAGGAAGCGACTTGCCTGAATGACATGGAGCCACCTTTTCCAGGCTCTGCAGGGCACTGATGACCCTGAGGGCCAGAACATAGCAGCACCCTTGCATTCTGTGGGTCCTTGGAATGAGTGGATGGAGGAAGTGCTGAAGATGGGAGATGTGTTGATTATTGATTTCTTGCCCCGAAAGCCCAAATGTGCTCTTCAATATCAGCTGTGTAATAAACAAGAGAATTCCTTTAAGCCTTTCTCCACTAAAGGGAGCAGGATGTTAAGCTTTCTCAGCAGAGGGAGATGGAGACATGTGACAGGATGAAGAGGCTTTCAGAGGTTTTTGGTAGAACCCAAGTGTCAGCCTTGTATGTGAGGACCTCCAGGGGAGCCTGCCTCAGCCATGGGCCCACAACACTCACCCTCTGCTGGTGACGACCTTGACAGGGAAACCAAAGCCGGGGCCTGGCCTACACACAGCTACTTGTGGCCCAGAAGGTCACACACAGAATAGCCATTCCCTCTGCGTGCATCCGTGTGGCCTGAGCGTCTCAGAGTCCATGCAGGTGTCTGCTTTCCCTAGCCTGCTCTCCAGCCAGCACTTTTATTTATTTATTTATTTTTATTAAACCATAGCTGTGTACATTAATGCAATCATGGGGTACAATGTGCTGGTTTTATATACAATTTGAAATGCTTTCATCAAACTGGTTAACATAGCCCTCACGCCATTTTCTTAGTTATTGTGTTAAGACATTTATATTCTACCTAGTAACTTTCAATCTTTTTATCTCATGGTCCACTTGAACTTATAGTTAGACTTCCACAGCACGATTTATGTTGATAAAAAAAAAAAAAGAATATACTTACTGTAATTTGAACTTCTTTCAGAAATGTTTGAGGCACACGTAAGATCTACTCACGGCACCCAATTGTGCTGCTGCACTCTGGTTGGAAATCACCGCTCTAGAGGGGGCCTATTGCTTCTCCAGCCACTGCAGACCAGCCCTGGCCTGGCTAAACCGTCTAACATCTCTGCTTATGCAGTGGGCTGAATTCCCTCCATCTTGGTTCTTCCTTGGGTACTCTCCCTTAACCCTAGCGTATTGTATAGAATTTCCTTTATCATAGTTCCAGAATCCTTTGTACAGAACTTCAGTTTAATCCACTGTGTGGTTTCATTCTCCTGATTAGACCTAGACTGCTACTCGAAGCTGAGCCCAAAGAGCATTGTGCAACCTGAAAAGGCACAAAGACAAGAGGCTACTGTTGGACACGTACAAGCTTGATGTTTAACAAACTTTAAAGCTGATTTCTTCTCATCCTGTTATTTAACAAACTCACACAACATCACTATATGTGAGGTATGATGGGAGCTAGGACAAATACGTGGAAGCAGGTTGGAAGACACCAGGGCCCTGAGACAGCACTGACGGAGTGGGATTTTGGCTGCAAGAGACACCTGAGAAGGACCTTCATAGGCAGGTGGGAACTAAACATAATTGAAAGGAAATGAGACGGGGAAACACAGATGGAATAAATCTCCATGTCTTTTGCTTGGGGCAACGCAGTTGCCGCAGAGGTGGTAATGTGGAATGTGTGGAGGGGGCAGCGGCAAGGTCTGTTTGGCCAGTACTTGATATGGGTCATGTTTTTGGCACAAAGAGATGGCATCTATTTTGCCATTGCCAACGTTTACCATGTTCAGGAAGAAATGGTAAGACCCATAGAAACGGAAGACACCTTAGGAAGGTGTCTAATCAGCAGTCAGGTGTGAACAGCTCTGAGTGTCGCACGTAGTGAACTGGGTACTGCCTTTGCCAGAAGAGCTGCTTAGTAGGAGGCCACAGATGAGGGTCCATCCACGGGTGCGCTGACGATTTGCTCATTCTGTTACTACTTCAGGGAAGGGTAACTTTTAAATAGTTTGGGAAATTATTGTGAAATATTTTTCCCTAGAGAGGAATTTCTTCTAAATTGAACTGAGGAACTAATTGTCACTCTGTGTTAAGGGGACTGTTCCCTGGCATCTCTGCCAGTCGCTAATGGACGTGCCAAGAAATCGTGAGCTCTGAATGCCCAGCGGTTTTCCACCATTGAAGTGGCACGTTATGTGAGAGAGGGATGAGGAAAGATGAGGGGAGAAAGTAAATAAGGTAACAGGATGATGACAAAGTGACTGGGGCCTGGGCTGCAGGGACCTCCCTAGCATAAGAGACTCCAGATGGCCTGGTTCACAAACTCTTCTGCCAGTCTCTCACAAAGCATCTGTCGGCCTCACAGTTTTCTCAAGGACCATGGAAAAAAATAACAGAGTGCAGGTTACTCCATACAGTTAGGGGGTTCAATGGAGATGTGCTGAAGGAAGTCATCGTGCTTAGCAACTATCGTGCCTCAGAGATAAAAGACACAGCAAAGTGTAACACAGAACAAGCGACACCCCAGACCAATTAGAGAAGACATCTGTCAACTGAGCAAAGTACAGCCAGTTAATTACATGCATTAAAACAGGGCTCATGGGCTGCTCTAAGAGACTCCGTGAGGTCGGAGTTTCAGTGGTATTGATTGTGAACTTGATTGTAAATGTTTTGTAAATCACTAAGTGTAACACCCTAGCAAACAAATGTCTCCCAGACCATAGACTAGGAGAAATTTCACACTTAACCTCTCTCTTTTGATGACTTACCTAAGGGCAGAGACGGTGTGTCCTTTTCAGCTGTGTTAATGCACGGCTGTATTATTGGAAATGCTTAAGATCAACCAGGTACTATTTTAGATGACTTAGATTGATTCATTTGATTCTTTGAAAAGATTTTTTTTTAGAGATAAACTAACATCAAGCAGCGTGCTTGAGGTCAGTCTTAGTAAGCAGCGGGCTAGATTTTAAACCTGGGTTATCTGCCTTACCTGACTCTTGGGTTTAACACCAAATTCCTAGTCACCAGGGTCTGCAGCCCTAACACAGGGCCAGGCAATAAGAGAATATACAGTCACCACTTACTGAATGAGTGAATGAGTTGTGAATTATTTGGTGTTCTTTTAACCACTATTTGTCTAAGCAGTTCTAAGGCCAAATTACGCAGTAGCTAAGAAAAATTATGATATCATGGTAATCACAATATTATGATTAAATGATATCATAATAGATATCTGTGCTGGTCACATTTTCCCTGGGTAGTTCAGATTAATTTGTGCAGCCCATGATATAATTTACTCCATAGATCATTGAAAAAGAATATACCATGCTGAGATTATTAATACAAAAGTGGCGTGTATTTCCTACCAGAGTGTCTAGGAAAGCTTTGTCTCCTTTGCCAGTTGTTTTTAGCAAGCAGAATATAAGAGTAGAAATGATCTTTAAGCAAAGACAAAAAAACTCTCCCAATAGTGGCCACATTCTAGCTCAAAAGCAGCAGCACTTTGACATCACATATTAATAACCAGTGGAAAACAGCACTGCCTTAAGGACTGCTTTGATCATATTTTTAAATGTAGCATATAAATGTGTTTTTATATTTTTAGAGATTTTGTTTCCGGTACTGAAGAGTTCCCTTGGCAGACATTTGCTAAAAGCAATGATATATAAAAGATTGATGCATTAACTAACTGCTTTGGTTGGCTGATTTGCCAAGAGGCAATGTAAAAGCTCTCTTGAGTTTCAGTGTTCATAGGGTAGGAAAGGATTATAGTTTGTCATTTTTTAAATTCCATTACATACTGTAAGATACTGCCCATATAGACCCAAGATTTCAAGGCCAATTACAATTGTTGGCTTACTGACATTGTGTATTCTAATCTAATTAATTGAACTATATCTGATCAATAGAAGGTACAAAGAGATATTCAAGTAGAGAGCTGTCAAATTTAATCATGGGTACAATCAATCACTGCCTTGTACATAATCATTAAAAAGGAAAATTGCAAAAAATCTTTAAAGAACCTCAAATGACTGAGCACAAGGTTTTCTAGAATTTAATATTATTAATTTTTACCATTTATCATCACTCTATCCTCAGCAGACTGTACTTTCTCTAAGTGAAAACCAATGTAAAACTATTTATGAAGCACCTTGGGATGAAGACCATGTAACAGAGTTAGCAACACTTAGCATTAAAACCTCAAATGGCTTTAAAATACCAGAGCCACAAAACTGAATTTCATTCAAATCAAATCATTAAAAGATAATGCTCACTTGAAAATTTGTAAATAAGATGATTATTCTTATGCTGTCATTTTTAGCTTAAGATCTTCAATTTCAACATTTATTTCTATTTTGGGAAGTTTTGCTGAAAGAATGATTTTTATTGATTTAGTAAAGGTAGGTTCTTAATTCATGTGATCACATTACAAGGGGCACAGTGTTTTGACGTTGGATCTGGACTCATGTTCACTGGGTTACACCATCTACCACGGAATATTTCTGGGAAATCTTCACCAAGATTTGCTGGTCTGAAATGTGCTACAAGTCCTTCACACGTGCAATTTACTTCCAGGCCTCTGCTTTGGTGCTAAGTCATTGATACGCTGTAATAAGCAATGAAACTATGACAGCCGCCTCCTGAAATAAGGCTGGTAGTTTTTTGTTTTATTTGTTTTTTTTTTTTTTTTTTTGAGACAGAGTCTCACTATGTCGCCCTCGGTAGAGTGCCATGGCATCACAGCTTACAGCAACCTCCAACTCCTGGGCTTAAGTGATTCTCTTGCCTTAGCCTCCCAAATAGCTGGGACTACAGGCACCCACCACAACACCTGGTTATTTTTTTTATTGTTGTTGTTGCAGTTGTCGTTGTTTAGCAGGCCCAGGGCTGGGTCCAAACCGCCCCCTCAATGTATGTGGCTGGTGCTGTAACCACTCTATGGGGGCCAAGCCAGGCTGGTAGATTTTTATTGTTTGTTTTTCTTTATTAAATCATAGCTGTGTACATTAATGTAATCATGGGGTACAGTGTGGTGTTTTTATATACAATTTGAAATATTTTCATCAAACTGGTTAACATAGCCTTTATGTCTTTTCTTAGTTATTGTTTTAAGACATGTATATTCTACTTTTAGAAAGATTCACTTGTACCCTTGAAAGATAAACCATAGAGGTGATCCCTCCAATCACCCTTCCTCCGCCCATCCACCCCCTCCCCTCTCCTCCCCCTCTTCCCTCCCCTCTCCTCCCCCTCTTCCCTCCCCACAGGCTGGTAGATTTTTATTATGGTAGGAGACTCTATTGATGTGTGTTGACAACTTGAATTATTTATCAATCAGGTTGTGTGCCATCAAAAACTCCAGTGGCAGGAATACAATATGAACTGTATTAAGCTGTGGCAGAATGGCCAAAAGTGGACATTCTGGAAGCAGAATGCCTGATTTGAGTCCTGGTTCCATCATTTGACCAAACAGCTTGATTTTTTTGGTGTCTTACTTTCCTCATCCTCGACATGATGGTGACAGTACGTACCTTCCTCATACCATTGTTGCGATATACAAATGGGACAACACCACACTGTGTATCCAATCACACAGCAGGAATACTGTGTAAATGTCCATGATACCAATGGCAGACAGTTCAGAACTCCAGCAGTGAACTTGGCTCTTTGGCTCTTTGAGGCTTGGGGACAGTACAAAGTCACAGTCACAAGGCAGAAGACTGGGGTCACACAAGAGGTGTGATGTTATTACAGACTCAGCCACATTCTTAAACAAGAACTCTCAAAGCAATACAAATAGTTAAGGCACAGTCAGAGAACACCTTATCTCCAGTGATGAGGATTACCTGTGTATGTGTAGCTTTGGTGCTGTGGATCACACTGTATGAAGGAACAAGCTGTCACCTGTCATAAATTATCAGTCAGAGTGTCCACGGAAGCGGTTTCCGGTCATCACCCAATTCACAGACTCCAAGTCAGTTCCTATCGATATTCTTCTCTCTGATGAGCCCCTCGTGAGTTACAATGTGTTCAAGCGGAAAAAAAAGAACGGATTGTCTTACAGGAGCGCCTAGAAACTGAGAGTTAAGTTCAGACTTGGAATGCCACTAGATGGCAGAGGAATGTTATTAAACCAGCCAATTTTCGCGGGCTCCTTCCATCAGACCCTCGCCCCCAGAGCAGCCTGTGACCCCGGGTGGCAGGCTCTGGCATAATCCAACATATCACAACTGTGATTTTACTATTGCCCAAACTCCTGATGCAGAAAATATCAAAAGCTTTCCAGCCTTTGAAAATAACATTTCCAAGCCTTTCAGAGCCAGGCACTTGGAAGAAAAGACAAGATTCTTACAGGGGCTTTGTGGAGCCTGGCATGCTGTGATGCTGTCTCTCTGCCATGCATTGGCCAGATCTACTTCCCACTCTGCTTGCCCCCAAAAGGGCAAACAACACCACTGCTATCTAAATGTTTAACTTCTTAATCTCAGAAATATTTTCCCCCTGTGGAATAGTTATCACAGTTGCAAGTACTCCAAAACTTGGGAGGCTAGCTTGGATTAAACTTGAGTGAGCTTATCAAAGGATCTTATTTTTCATTTTTTAAGAGATAAAGTTCTGAGTTTGAGCTGGCTCAGTGATATCCTTTCTGGATCGAGTTCAGGATGGGGTTGATCAAGCAGTCTCATAAACAGAGATGAAAGTGTCCTCTTGGAAAAAGAGCTGCTTTCATGTCGTGTTATCAATACATAAAGCAGAAACTAGCAGACTTTGTTATATGAAGTAGAGTTTTATGATATTCAACATAATTTGCTAAGTACGGCAAAAGCAGCCCCCATCATTTATAGTTGTCCAAATTAATTGTTCTGTTTAAGAACCAAGTTCCCCCTTCTGCCCCCACACGGCAGGTGCTGATCAAAGGCTGTAGTAGGACCTGCTGACGGGGGTGTGGGGCCTGTGGCCTGGAAAGGATTCACGTGAAGAGACAAGAAGCAGATGCCATGTGGAGAAGATGGGCTGAGTTCTGAGATGGCATCTGAGGAAGGAACTGTCCTGTTGTGGGATCCTCCTCTTCCTACCTGGGCCCTAAGCTGCTTCCCATCCCAGGGCTGTTGAAGGTTCTGTTTTCAACATAGCTGTGATTTTTCTCCCCAATGACTGCTGGCCTTGGTTGTTGGCTGAGATGTTGGCGAAACATCTTCTATCTACTCAGCCCCTCTACAAGTGGTAACTTGATGGCCAAAAGCTCTGACCAACGGTGGGGCTTTCTAGCAAAGGATCCTTTTCCTGTCTCTGGGAGAAAGTATGCAAGAACCTCCCCCCCCCCGCCCCCATTTCTCCTAGTCCCAGCATTTCCAAATTAAGTTGACACAAATATTTCCTTCTTTTAAGAAACTCTACCTCCTTTAAGTGCCAGAGCTGGATGCTTCAGCCTCTCTTGGAAAGGGCCCCTGGAAACAGGGGACGCAGAGTGAGAGGGGCTGCGGGTAGTGGGGGGAGGGGCAGCGAGGGCGGAATCCAGGCCTTGGAGAGTTGAAAGGTGGGTGGCGGGAGCCAGGCTGTCATATCTTTGTCCCAGGATCTGCCAGGTTTCAGACGGTGCTCATGGAAGCAGAGAGGGAGCTCCCCTTAGGGCTTCCAGCTGCTTCCTTCTGCCTGGGGTTGCAAACCCCTCTGATTTCCCCATCATCACTCCCTCAGCCTCAAACTACTGCCCTGCCCTTCGTCCTCCTTCACTGGCGCCCAGGGGGCACCGCTCTTCCTGGGCCCCCCACTGTCCCCATGCCTTCCTTCACCCCGGGGCCTCTGGCCGGGTGTGTGCGGGACCAGGTTTTCTCTCCCACTCCCCTCCCCCCACGGACTCTGGTCCCTCCTTGGTGCTTTCCTCTCTGGTTGGCCCTCTCCTCTTCTAAATAGGATCGAGCTTGACAGAAACGTTTCTCACAGAGCCTGGTCCATTGACGTGGCAGAACATTTGCTTGCCTATTGGGTCCCATTTCTGGAGGTTTGATAATAAACACACTGGAGCATATCTAGAAATGTGCGGACTTGTTTTCTGGTTTTTTTTTTTTTTTTGAGCCGGAGCCTCAAGCTGTCCCCCTGGGTAGAGGGCCATGGCATCACACTCACAGCAACCTCCAACTCCTGGGCTCAAGCGAGTCTCCTGCCTCCGCCTCCCAAGTAGCTGGGACTACAGGCGCCCGCCACAACACCTGGCCATTTTTTGGCTGCAGCCATCGTTGTTGTTTGGCGGGCCCGGGCTGGGGATTCGAGCCCGCCACCTTAGGTGTATGTGGCTGGCGCCTTAGCCGCTTGAGCCACAGGTGCCGAGCCCGGACTTGTTTTCAATGGTGAGTGAAAAATATGACTTTTCCTATAAAAGCCTCTGTCGTGCTGAGAACTGAGTCCTCCTTTGGGGACTGTTATGAGGGTGGGTGGTCACCCACCACACTGGTCACTCCCCACACCTCATTTTATTATGACGCTTGCTTGGGGATCATCGGAATTAAATTTGCCTTACTTCAAAGGTCCTTAGGAAGGATGTAAGGACTGTGTCACAGTCTGGCATAGGCAAGATTCACACATCTCCCAGGCCACCAGGGCACAGTCTGCGTGGAGCACAAACCTCTCCACGCAGCATGGGCAGTTTCGAGGGTGACTTCTGTTGGCACAACTGGAACTGTTTGTGTATTGATAAGGATGTAGTGATCATCGAAAACTACAAAGATGGTAATAATGGAGGCACAAAGGCGTATCTAAATTCACATGTATTATGGAAATTAATAAACAAACTTGAATTCTCAGAACTCTGAAGTTTTGGTGCTGGAGCTGGGCAGGGTGCAGAATCATCACCCAGGGCGGTCCTTGGGAGGACGGAGCCTGGCTGGGGAACTCAGAATGTGACCCACCATCCTGGCGGCTGCACACATGGATTATGTCACTGTCGCCTTTGGCAGTTACTATTTTAACCAGGTAGCTCCTGATCTCTGCCTGCTGGGAAAGTCAGCCTCGACCTCCTGCCCCCCACCCTAGCTCTGTCAGCAGTGGGGCGTCTCCTTAGCCACCAGGTCTTGAGCTGTCTTCAGGAATGACGGACTCCTGTTCTCTCTGTTTTGTGTAACTTCCCTGAGAGGTCAGGCCCAGGTGGGACACAGTGAGCCAGGAAAAGGGGAAATGGGCTCCTGATGCAAAACATTGCACTTGCCGCAGTTTCAGTTCTGTGTCAGGATGCAAAGCAAAACAGCCCCTCCAACCTCAGACTCTGTGGGGTTGGGAGCCTGGGGAGGGACAAACAGTGGAAGTCGATAGTTGGCCCCCTGTGGGTGAATACAGCCACTCTCAGCTCTGGTGTGAGTGGGAAGGGGCAGTTAGCCCCAAAGAAAACGAATCAGGGTCAAAGGGCTGTTTGAATTGGAATTAGATCTACCCGAAGAAGACTAATTTGTCTCAGAATCATTCTCTGTGTGTTACTCAAATAGGGCAGGTAAATCCTGGACTGATAAGGACAGATAAGGAGGGATGTTTCCACTTTCCTGGGACGGGGGTGGGGAGCAGGGACTGGGGACTCTGAATTATTTTCCAGTGCTGGTAGGTAAATACTAATTGAATCAAAGTTACCTGAAATCAAAGGAACATTATCGTTCCTGGAGGTGTGGGTATAATAACCCTCGGGCAATTAGACAGTATGGAGGTCAGTCGATCACCCACTCTGCAGTACCAGGTGTGAGGCAGCGTTTGTCTTCCTCCTCCTAAGTAAATTGTTTTATTTGATAAAGAATTTTAAAACTGGGCTATGTAGACAAAAGGTCACTCTCCCTTACTGGATGTGAGACCGCAGGCAAACCACTTAACCTCTTGTAGCCTACACCAGTTTACCAGGGCAGCCACAACAAAATACCACACAGCGATAGTGTAAACAACAGAAATTTATTTCCTTACAGTGCTGGAGTCCACAAGTCCAAGATCAAGGTGTCAGCTGGTCTGGTTTCTCCCAAGGCCTCGCTCCTTGCCTTACCCACGGCTAGTTTCTTACTGTGTGTTCGTATGTTCACATCCCTCTGTGTGTGTCCGGGTCCTAATCTCTCCTTAGAAGGACACCAGTCAGACTGCATTACAGCCCACCCTAATTAACCCCATTTTAATTAAATTATGTATTTAGTGGCTCCTATCTCCAAATACAGTCACATTCTGAGGTATTGGGGATTCAGGTTTCAACATGTGAATTTTGGAAGGACACAGTTCAGCCCATAGCAAAGCCCTAGTTTCTTCATTGCTAAAACTGGGGGTGGGGGGGAACTTGCCCTCCTTTCTTATGTTGAGACTCAAATGAGATAAAGTAAGAAAAAGGACTTTGGGTTAGACAAAGGAAACATGCCATCCCGCAGAGGTGGGATGGACCAACTCTAACGATGCCTTTTGTGGATGTGTAAAGGTCTCATTCTCTGTACACATCCAAGGTTTGGAGGCCAAGTTCCTTATGAAGGATAAATTTTTAAAGATACTGCAAAATGTCATGCCTTCTTAGAAACTTGAGCCTGACAGTCATGTTGCAAGTAACTTGGTCATTTATTTATCCATCATCACCAGCTGCACAGCTGCTCTGCGCTGGGCACCGCAGTCGGACATTATCTGTAAATAATGCAAAATGGCAAGGGGGCTGGAGGACAGGAAAGCAGAGGGTGAGGCCTCCCAGTTTGCCTCCCTATACAGCTTGCAGGGAGCTTCGCCGAAAATATCTCTTGCCTTCTTCAACAACTTCCCCCAACTCTTCCTTCCTCAATCACAGAAGGCTTGTCAGGATCTGGATGTTCAGAAGAACTTGGAGGTCACCCTGGTTCTGGAACTGGGGTCACATGGGTCATACTTGGGCTGGGATAAAATTCCCATTCTGTCCCTCTTAGGGACTGGATGTCTGATACTATGAGATAAACCTGGCTTCTAGGAAAAACGTCACACTCACACACACACATATGCACACGCATGTGCACACACACACACAAGCACACAGAGGCCAGAAGAGTTTGCACCTATCCTTGGGTACAGAAAGCAACATCAATAGTTTTTACTGTCAGGCATTTCCAACCCTTGCTGAAAAGTGTCCTTAGTTCATAGAGGGAAAAATAATACCTTTATGACCTCCCTCTCTTGCATTTTGAAATTTCAAGCTGAATGAGGAGCCCGGTGTCCAAGCCTCCTTCCTCAGCTCCAACCCCTTCTCTGTTGGATTTTACAGTGAGGTGTAAGGGAGATGGAAAGTATAGCCATACCTTACATGGGCATCAAAGAGTAATGTAGTGACACCTTCATTTCTTTCTGCCACCAAATCCCAAATTTGAAGTCTCATAGTGCCAGAGAGGGGCCCAGAGGAAATAAGTCAACAGCTAGAAAACGAACACTGACGTAAATCACGGACAAACAGCCTGCAGTCCTAAGGCAGGGAGGGAGGAAAAGGACAACAGAAAAGTACAGCTTGCTACATGGGAAAAGTAAACTCCAAAGAATGGGAAAAGGGACCCCAGGAATTTAATGTCTTAAACCTTGGAGAACCAGACTCTCTTATAGCTGAGAAACTCTTTTTCTTCAGACTTCAATCTTGCTTGATTTCCAAATCGGGACTGGACATGGGAATGATAAAGCCAAAAATATCAAACTGTCTTAGATCTTTGGTTAAAAACATCAGCAGCAACACAGGACAGAGCTTACCTCCCCCATTCTTGACACTTCATTATAAGAGGAAAACCACAAGCTGAACTTAGAGAAGGTTGTTATAATTAACTCCCAAGCGCTCTTATGCTTACTAGTGGTTTTGGGGTCTCTGAGGTTTAGAAATAATAATGTGAGATGGTGTTATTTAATACACATTATGGAAGGAGGAAACAAAAACACATTTTTTGTTCTCTTTTGCTAAACAGCAGCCTGGTTCGTTTGCATCCATTTAACTTAACGTTTCCAGGCTCACGGGAATGATTACCATGTGACATTTATCTATATCAAATTCAGGATACAGGAGCTAAGCATGTGTCAATCAGGGTTCTTAATGGCAAATAACAGCAGAGACCAAGTCCGGCCCCATGAAGTAGGAAAGGAATTTATTACAGTACTTTAGGTGACTTCTAGAATTCCAGGAGGGCTGGAGAGTAAAGCTTGGAGGCTTCAGCAACGGCTCAGAATCAGTTCTCAAGACAGCCAGGTGGACACTCCCCAGCCTTCACTCTCGGTACAGACACTGCAGCTTGCCCTGAGACCACCCTCACGTGGACAGGCTGGTGGATCCTCTGTAAACCAGCCGTTGTGGCTGCCATCCTGCCAGTGAGCCCTCAAATCCTGACCAGGCCCTTGGGCTTCCAACTTGTGTCTCTTCTGCATGGTCCTCCTCCTCCTGAGATCTCTGTGGGAATCTCCCCACACCTGTTCTGGTTATCCATACCCAATGGGAATGGGCTCGTGCTCTGGGTCTATACACACAAACACACAGTGCCCCGCAGGTGCTTCTGTCCAGGTGGGGGTTGTTCTGTCCGGAGTGGCTTTGGAGGCTTCAGCTTAATGGTCAGTGATGTTTCAAGAGGTGACTCAGATCATGCAGTGACTGGGTGCTCCAGGCTGGGACTCCTTGTTCCCCGGTTCTGCTGTGAGCATGGAAGGCACTCCTGATCCTTTTATTTCACTGGCTAGGGCGAGTTCACACATGTCCCAGAGGAAGGAGAATGCCACGCCTGGGGACAGTGTGGTCCTGTCTCTTATCAAGAAAGCAAATTCTCACACATATTTCAAGCCTCTTTTCTGGCATGGTTCTGTGTGCCTTACTTTTAGGCCAAGGGGTCACTCTGTTGCCCCCCGAGACAGGAAAGCACCCACACTGTTCTCAGTCGGTTACTCTGGGTGGCCAGCCTGGCCGGGGCTCCCGGCTGACCGTTTATGGCAAGGACTCTCTCGTCCTTCATTTTGCCTCATCTCCCTCTTGGGGGTGGAGGACAGACAGGGCATGGTGCCAATGCTTCCCACCATCATGTAATGTGTCACTCTCTGCGTGTGAGCGGGGCAAGGCCGTATATTGGGCATTTAAAGTGCTGAGCATTAACTCTGCCTATGTTTCCTCAGCGGCGAACTCATCAGGAAAGAATGAGAGGTATTTTTTCCTCTCCTTCTCAAGGAGCCAGGTTCTGTGTCCTGGTGTCTGGATTTCCCTCATCTCAGAGGAGTGTTAGCGGCCTTTGTTTTCAGCACCCTGGGCTCCTGCAGGAGACAGAACTGAGCCCAGGGGTTTGAGGGCTCTGCAGGTTGAAAGGGAGGGTGGGGAGAGCAGAGCCCTATGGCTGGCCAGATAGGAGGTGAGGTTCTGGAATGAGGAGAACTCTTTACCACTTACGGGCACTACCTGGTGGAAGGCGATACCTTGGATGAAAACTGCTTACCTAGAGGCCAGTGAAGCACTAGGTGCTGACAGGCAGAGTCCTGACTGCCAAGGCAACCGTCTCCTGGTACCCAGCCCGGCATGCCGGGGGTGGTGCATTCAGCATTAACTGCCTTTGGGTGCCAAGAGCAGGCTAGCCCGGACTCACATAGCAGGGAGGGAGGCTCGCTGCAGACAGAGCACTACACTGGACAAGACAACAGTAGGGTGGCTTTGCCTGTAGCTCAAGTGGCTGAGGCACCAGCCACATACAGAGGTGACAGGTTCGAATCCAGCCGGGGCCTGCCAAACAACAATGACAACTACAACCAAAAAATAGCTGGGCACTGTGGTGGGTGCCTACAGTTCCAGCTACTTGGGAGGCTGAGGCAAGAGAGTCGCTTAAGCCCAGGAGTTGGAGGTTGCTGTGAGCTGTGATGCCACAGCACTCTACCCAAGGTGACAGCTTGAGGCTCTGTCTCAAAAAAAAAAAA
>NW_003852416.1:7695030-7700080 GCF_000181295.1 Otolemur garnettii
TTGAAAATGGCTGGGAATGAGGATCATGTGACCGGTAATGCCACGGCACTCTACCCAGGGGGACAGCTTGAGGCTCTGTCTGTCTCAAAAAAAAAAAAAAAAAAAAGGCAGTGGTGGGCTCCACCTGGAGAGCCGGAGGTGATGCAGGGTGAACTAGCTGAGTATTGACCCCACACTTAGAGAACTGTCTAGGGCACCTCTTAATTGCCAGGGTTCCTGCACAGCCCAACTGTGGGCAGCAGCCCCAGAGAATAAAATGGATGTTGGGCTTCTCCCTGACCCTTCAAATAATAATAATAAAACAAACCCCACCTTATTTTGGAATGATTTGAGATTTATAGAAGTGTTGTGAAGACGGTACAGAAAGTTTACCGTCTGCCCCTCACCCAGTTTTTACCACGGTTAACATGCTGCCTCTCTGATGCACTTGTCAAAACTCCAGTCCCATCATTCACACATTGTATTATTGACTAACCGCCAAACTTTATTTAGGTGTCACCAGTTTTCCTATTGATGCCTTCTTTCTGTTCCAGGATCCAATCCAGGGTACCACACCACATCTCGCTGGCTCACGTCCCCAGGCTGTCTGGTCAGTGACCATTTCTCAGGCTTCCCTAGTTTGGTTGTGACCTTGACAGTGTTGAGTAGCGCTCACCAGCTATCCCTGTGGCCTGTCTCGCAAACTGGGTTTGTAGATATTTTTCTCATGATTAGACTGGAGCTGCGGGATTTGGGGGAGACTAACTAGCACGGTGCCCTTTTCATCATGTCCTGTCAGAAAGGACATGACACCCACACACCCTCATTGTCACGTCAGCTCTCACCAGGGGTGAACGTGCTGTCTTCGGATATTCCCGCTGTAAAGGGTGATGTTCCCTGTTCTACTTACAAGCCACCGAACTCTTTTTAATTTAATAGAAAAAGAAGACTGTGATGCTACTTGCAACTGAGTGTCACGGAACGATTCTTGCCTGTTCTATTTGTATTTGAGCAAGGGTTTTCTTAAAGCCCTCTGCCTCTACCAAAAGTAGTAACTCTAATGGTAGGAATTTCGGGCTCTGTGACAGTTGGGTGTGGGCGTGTGGGCTTAGGCGACAAACGTAAGCAGCGTTCTCAGTCCTGCCACTCCGGCAGTGAGCGCCCTGCTCCACCTAGATACAGGGCCAGACCACGGAGTCGTCTGTTTATAAAAGCCTGGTACAGATTTGAAAACTTAGCACTCCTACACAGAATGAGGATCCATCCCACCCATTATTGCCTAATGCAGCGTGCGAGTGCAGATTTAGAGGGGCTGTTGCTTGTTTACCCAGGACAAATTAAGCATCTTGGGTGGAGGGCATAACGAAAGAGAATATGGTCCTTTTCTATTTCAAATCCCATGAGACAGTCGCTCAATTTCAAGAGCAAGATCTTTCCCACATCTTCCGAATTGGAAGCGACACGAAGGTAGATACGGAAATGAGAACCTAACCCCACCTCAGTGCGCGAGATCGTCAAATCGAAAGATGCCCCCTCCGGAGTCCTCTAGCTGCTAATTCCATCTCTTATTTTCCCAGCTTGTTCTGATGACCCTGAGAGTTCTGGATTGAAGTTCAGGTTTAATGCTTTGGACAGAAAGTACTTTTGTGGTTGGCGTCAGTAGAGAGACTCTGTGAATCATTCAGTATATATGAAATGACAGTCAAAGTAGTTATTGGAACATTATGGAAGTTGTTTATTGGGCTTCTGACTCGTGGCGAAGCCAGGGATTTAGCAACAGATTGAGAGCAGTGAAGTATGATGATGTTTATTCACACGTTGTTCTGTCGAAATTAAAATTCAGTTCCATAAGTCTTTGGCTTGGCTCCTTCCCAGGAATCATCTCATAATATCCCTTGAACGTGGGTTGTGTCACAGAAGTTCTGCAGAAGCCTGAAGCAAGGTGGAGATTGGATGGGAGTCTTCTGAAGAGACGGTGCAGATAACGATGGGGCCTGGAGGGGGTCTGAGTTCAGGAAGGCCCAGCTAAGCTCCCCAAGGCCAAGGCTTTGACTTAAAGATCAAGGCTGGACTAGACATGGTGGATCCCATATGTGTAATCCCAGCACTTTGGGAAACTGAGGTAAGAGGATCCCTTGAGTCTAGGTGCTCAAAACCAGCCTGGACAACCTAGGGAGACCCCAGTCTGTACAAAAAATTTAGAAATTAGACAGGCATGGTGGTGGGTGCCTGTAGTCTCAGCAGCTATTCAGGACCACCTGAGCCTGGGAATTGAAGACCACAGTGAGCTGCGGTGGTGCCACTGCACCCCAGCCTGAGGGACAGAGCAAGATTCCATCTCTTAGAAAAGAACCCGGCTGAAGCTCACCTCCCACATCCACCTCTACCTTGCTCCATTTCCACCTTCTCTTTTATTCCTCCCTTTTTGTGTCTGTTGGGCTGCTGGGCAGAGGATAAGAAGAAGATGCTGCCTCTGCTCTGGAAAGCCTCCTGGTTTAGAGGTGGCGAAGCGCGGGGAGGTGGAAGAAGCAAAGAACCACTAACGGATTAAAATCAGTGGCTGGGCTTGCCCAGGAGACCTGGGGGATGGGACGGAAGGGCATTCCAGGCAAAGACAGAGTGGGCCCCAAGGCCCCAAGGCAGACACGGGGAGCTGCAGGTAATTAATGCAGCCAGCCCCCATCCAGATGACAACAATGGGATGTTTCTTCTCTTGGAAAAAATGATATAATGATTTTACACTTTATTTGAAAAAATGAACATGCTAGCAGCGCTAAGAAACTTTTGGGGCTCGGCGCCTATAGCTCAACCGGCTAAGGCGCCAGCCACATACACCTAAGGTGGCGGGTTCGAATCCCCAGCCCGGACCTGCCAAACAACAATGACGGCTGCAACCAAAAAATAGCCAGGCGTTGTGGCGAGCGCCTGTAGTCCCAGCTACTTGGGAGGCGGAGGCAGGAGACTCGCTTGAGCCCAGGAGTTGGAGGTTGCTGTGAGCTGTAATGCCACGACACTCTACCCAGGGGGACAGCTTGAGGCTCTGTCTCAAAAAAAAAAAAAAAAGAAACTTTTGGAAAAGGGTAGTGGGGAGAGTAAAGATAATTAAGTGTTAAAGGAGATGGAAGCACTACTAGGCTGTGGGGAAAAGCCTGGATAAATGGGTAGACACAACAGAACCGGTAACCTAACAGACACTCAGGACCACAGAAGTGCTTAACAAAAGAACCAAGGGGGGAGATTTGGCTTATTCAACAAGTGATGGAAAAATGTTGGGTTTTTTTGTAAAAAGATTAAAATTACAGTCTTGCCGGATTTATTAAAAAACATTACAGATGGACAAGCTAAAAGGAAAACACGATGACTTTTAGAAGTGGAAGAAAATATCAAAGTTGAACACATTGTAAGTACCGCAGCAATAGAGTGAACCATCATGGAAAAAAATGAGATTCAAGTATCTAAGGAAACACTAAGAGTGCAAAAGACAAACTGGCGAAAATATTTTAACATTATGACAAGTGGTCACTATCCTTATTTTACAAAGAAACCCTTACCCAATACTCAGGGAAAAGTGAGGCATAAAAGACGCAGACAGAGGTGCAGGTGCCCAATAAACCCCAGTGTTCACCCTTGGTGATAAAGAAGGAATGTGTGATAAAATGACAAAAGACCCTGTTTCCCCTGTCAACTGGGCCAAGACTTTAAAAGAAGAAGGGGTGTGGCAATAGGTACCACCGGTATGTGCTTGAAAAAATGTTCATCGCCTTTGACTCCAAATTCCGTTCTCAGGATTCCATCTGAAGGCTAGAATTTTGAAAACAACAACCCTGTTTTTGAAAGCACACTTCCTCTGTCCGGGTTTGCTAACTGTGAACTAAACCCACAAGTTACAGCAGGGGCCTTCCTCTTTTACACCAGTTTACAATATTGTAAAGGGGGTAAAAAGATTTGCAGGCAGCTCCTTGTCATTAACCCTATGGCAGCAGGCAAGTTATTTCATCTCTCTCAACCTCAGTTTCTTAATCTTCAGAAGAGGATATTGCCGTTAGTGGGGGGTAATGACTGCTCGAGAAGTGGGGACATCTTCACCTTCTCACCATCCTGTCCTGGGCCCCACTCTTTTCTGTAGGTGCTGATTTGATTTGAATGAGCAGTTTTCAGGGTGCATCTATCTTGTAGGAAGTCACCTGTGTATTGCTCCATTTGAGCCTGAACAAAACTGGCCCGAGGTCCTGCCATGTGCCTGTGTTCCCACTTGACACTCATCATTTGTGTCAGCAAAACCCCACTGGTGCTTTTGCCTAACGGAAATATTAGTTTGCCAGGGAACTTAGGCTGTGGTGACTTCCAGCTCCCTCTCTGATTCCCACTAAAAAATGGGAACAGCCCATCTTAAAGATGGAAGTTAGGGTGGACAGACCAGCACATGCCGGGAACATGGAGGAATGTCTGTCATCCGTAGTGTAGACCTGACCGGATTAAAGGCAAGGATGATCTGATCCAGGGCTGACTCCAAGATGCAGACATCAGATAAACTCCCTCCACCCAGAGGCCACTGCCTGCTCAACTTCAAAGCCCCACCCGCCATGTCTCCGGATTGCTGGGGTTTATATTCTCACGATCCCATCATCTCTGGCCCCTCCAGCCCACAGGCAGCCTCTGATCAGCCTGGCTAGAAATGCAAACCCTTCAACACTTTGCACAAAGAATTCACTCATATCAGGAGGCTCAGTTGTCTTAGCTCTGTGGTCCTCCACTGGAGCAATTTTGCCTCCAAGGGGTCATTTGGCAACATCTAGAGACATTTTTGGTCATCACAACTGGAGGGGGGTGCTACAGGCATCTGTCTAGTGGGTAGAGACCAGGGATGCAACATACACAGGATGGCCCCCACCGCAAAGAACCCCAAATGTCTATAGTGCTGACGTGAGAAATTCTGCCTGACTGAAAGGCCATCGAGCTGGTGACCTCCCAAAGGAAACGGTTTCCACCAGCTCCGCAACAACTTCCTTTTTCCCCACTCAGTCTCTCTCTCTCTCTCTCTCTCTCTCTCTCTCTCTCTCTCTCTCTCTCT
>NW_003852416.1:7700100-7727384 GCF_000181295.1 Otolemur garnettii
TCTCTCTCTCTCTCTCTCTCTCTCTCTCTCTCTCTCTCTCTCTCTTTCTCTTACTTCTCTGGAGCACAACAAATCCCTCTTCCCGTGGTAGGCCCTGCAGTTAAGCAATCACGTTTAATAACAAGGTTTTGGTGTCTCACCCACTCTAACCAAGCAGTTTGTCCAATTACTTCTTCCAAACACAGTGTGCTCCCTAAGAGGAATTCTGTTACATACAATTTCACTACATTCCCTCTCTCATTACACACAGGTAAAGGCACCACATACGTGGGAAATGGAAGAGGCTTAGACTTTCCAGTATCCACCAAATTTGAGGGTCAGGGCTGGGGACATGAGTGCCTTTGGGGTGGGGGCAGGCAAGGGAAGGAGAGAAACACTGAGATTCCACCAACATTCTAGAGGCTTTGGGGAGCAATTATTTGCAGCTCTTACCCTTGCAGTGGACACTGTGCCAGGCAGAGCCAGGAACTGGGGGGCTGCTTTCTCCGATGACAGTTGCATGAGGGAAAGCGTGTTTGTTGCTGTGAACATGAGCAGAGACCCCTGGTGCATAGGTGAAGCCCCTCCCTGAGGGCCTATGGTACTGCCTTCTTCTGGCCCCTACCCTCCAATCCCTCTTTGCAGAGGCTGCCAGACTTCTGACCCACCAGAGTGACGCTGAAGTCAGTCATTTTTACTTGCTTAAAAAAAAAATTCAAACAGGAGGCATCATCATTTTGAAAGATTAACCCTTACATTCCAGTAGCAGAGGAGGACCCATATTCATCTCTCTCTGGTCAAGGTCATCATTGCTAGTCCATCAGTCCATTGAAAGTACGGTCTTCACACCAAAACTGCTGCCTATCACCCGTGAGTGACCTCTCAGCCCTGCCCTGCACTTGCTTGTTCTGGGACGTGATATTTAGCTCTTTAGAGTGTGCAAATACTGTGCCAACAAAATGGGTTAATATTGCTCTATTTGATGGGGAAAATAGCTCAGCTCAGACAGGCACATCGAAGATCTTGCAATTCTGAACAGGGCAGCCTCTCCCAGGCGTGGAGCAAATAGCTCCTGGTGAAATAGACTCAGGGCAACAAATCTATGTTTTCAGTAAGATTCAAGATGCCATTGCAATCGGGGAAAGAGTCCAAGTGATCTTGAGGCCTCCACCTCTGAGAGCAAGAAGGCAGTGCGGAGACGAAAAAAGTGATTGCCAAATTGCAAACCCCAATGGAGGCACTGGATACCACAGAAATGTAAATCAGCAGAGCAGAAGATGAGATTGAGAAATTCTCCCAGAACCCTGAGGAAAAATAAAAATGAGATGACGCGGTGAGCTTAATAATAATAAATATTACCTCAAAAAGAGATTGGGAGATATATGGCGGCACGGAAGGGGAAAGGGACTCTGAACTGCTGTAGTTTCAGTACAAAGTATATGGCAGGTTAGAGGAGGGGAAGAGGCTCTTCCTAGAAAGGGTGAGTTCTGACTTTTCTAGGAAATAAGCTGCATGAAAGAGCCAGCACAGAGAGACGCTGGCTGCACCTTGCCCTCTGTGGCCACGGGCATCTTGACAGTGATGTGTGGACAGTCTACCCCACACATTTCCCTCCAATAGTACCATTGGAGCTCACCAATCGGGGACTTCAGGAAGACAATAAAAAATAATGAGAATTTACTGAAACCACTCTTATTCGATGAGGATTGCAGTTTATTGCAATTAATTGAAGAATACTTGATATCATGCATATGCATTTCCTGTACCTATGTAACCCGCACTTTGGATGGAGATGACCGTGACGTTGATTTTCTGAGCATAGGAGAGTTGGTGAAAGCCGACTAGTGGGGCTGAGCAAATGGCATTTGTACTGCTCTGCTGTGGGCTCCTCTGCTGCCTGTATCCAGGCATAGCTGCTCCCCTTCAACAGGCCCCATGCTGGTCCTAGAGGCCAAGGTCATCATTGCTATCTCAACAGTTCATTGGAAGTATGGTGTTCACACCACGGCTGTTGCCTGTCACCTGTGCGTGACCTCTTAGAGCCCTGTCCTGCACTTGCTTGCTCTGGGGTGTGATATTTAGCTCTCTAGAGTGTGCATATATACTATGCCAGAGAAATGGGTTAATACTGCTCTATTTGATGGGGAAAATTAATTCCTCATTAGAATGTGAGATGAGAATGTATCAGGTGGTGAAAACCTGGGCTTAACCTAGTCCCCATGTAAAACCTTAGAACCTCCTCCAGGGTGCTGCAGCTCAAGGGCTGCCCACTGAGGAAGTCCAGGCCTGTGCTCACGTGGGTGTGGAAGCGTTGCTCAGGGCGTGGAAGCGTTGCTCAGTGCCGCACCGTACTCAGCACCAGCAGCCTCGGGGAAGTTTGCCACCAGCCCCTAGAGAGGCAGCTCCCAAGTGATAGAGGTGACCCCTTGCCCCGGAGCTCTGAAGTTAACAGACACAGAGTTAATGGTCAATCGCAAGGGCTTATCCAGGAGCTTGCAGAATATCTCCAGAAGCTGAGCAGCCCACTTGACCCCTGCCCAGTTTTGCAGGTCCAAAGCATCCCTGTAGCTTTGGAGTTCTAAGTGGGAAATGAGAAGGATTAGAAAGCCCAGGTAATGCTGAAATGCCTTCAGAAGTAAAATCTAGAAGAGCAGATTATGAAAATGGGGTTGAAGAACTCTTATTTTCACTTGTTTATTCTATGTACCATTTAGATTTTTTACAAGGTACACATTTTATTTTATTAAACTTGTAAACTAGTTAAAACAAAACAGAAATAAAACAAACTAGGACTGCTGGTCAGGAGCAGAAGGGTGCGAGGCTCAGAGACTAGGAGATATTCCTCAGACGTCTGAGTCAACTGAGGCCTGACGTGAATAGCATGCTGACCAGGACATTGGAGGTAGGCTGTGAGGATAGAGAGAGGGCAGGGCAGGAGAAAGCCTTGGGGCCTTGAGAAGCCTGAGCAAACCTTGTACTGTGGCTTTGAGTTTAACACATATTGCCTATCTCTTTACAAGACTCTCTGTGGCAGATTATCACAGTAACTGTCCCCAGCGAATCCTACATCCCTGCCCCTAGTGGTCTCCTCCTGTAGGGACTCTGTGGGGTTTGGCCATGTGACTTTCTGTGGCCAATGGGATATTAGAACAAGAAAGATATAAGAAGAAGCTTGCATAATGCTTGCATTTGGGGGCTTGCCCTTCCAGAATGCTGCCTCCATGTGAAGACCCAGTTGACGGCCAATGCCAACCTCCAGACACGTGTGTGAGGTTTTGCTAGACCCAACCCCAGATGAACTGCCAGGTAGATGACTTCCACATCATGAGTGACTGCAGACATGACCAGCAGAAGAACCACCAGCTAAGCCCAGCCCAACTGCTGACCCACAGCAATCCTGAACAATGTGGTGTGGTTTATGATGCAGCAACCTAGGACTGAGACACCATATCAAATGCTTCTTTTTACACTTGCATCTAGCACCTTGCCCTGCACACAATATGTGATCAGTAAATGACTCCTTCTATAGCTTTTAGTTGAGGAGAATCAGAGTAAGAGACTGAAAACCCTATGGAATAGCCAGATTTAGAACTCATGCTATAATTTGGAGTTGGGCATTTAATCTCCTTGTGAGTGTAGTTCATGTCTAGATTGGAGATCTGAGATGGAAGAAATGGAAAATGTGGATGAGTGCTGTTTTCATATTAGGAGGTCCTTCATTCCAAGGAGAGTTTACCCAGTTCTCCACCTATAATCCCCTCTCCAGTGAGATGGTGTGAGGGCTGTAGGGAGAAGCCTGGGTGCCAGCTGAACTACTGAAGGGTTCTATCACAGCAGCCCCAGGCTACTGGACTGAGATGCCTGCTGGGGAACCAGCCAAGCAGCCCCCCCTCCCCATGCACTGCTGGTATGAGGCTCTTGGCAAAGTACATTCAGAGATGCTGCCCATGAGCTTGCTCATAGTTTCTTCCTCTCCCGTGGAGAGGAAAGGAGGAAAATCATGCTTAGCGTATGGAACTGCATCCGAATTTCTTGGGAAAAACAGCTTTGTCGTTTCAAGGTATTGTCTTTGACCCTCAGAAAAGTAGTTTGTCTCTTGGCCCTGGGTTTGTGTGTTATAGTCAATTACGTGAACAATCTGTTAGTGATTTTATTTACAATGACTGATAAATATAATTTAAAACAAAACAATTAGACTCTGTATTAAATAGAACCTCCTTTTCTCAGAATTATTTGTTTAATGAATCATATTTTTTTAATCTCTTCTCCACAGACAGGCCAACTTGCTTTCGTTTCGGTTGCCAGGCTTCTCAAAAATAGGTGTCCGGTTTGCACCCAAGAAAGGCAGTGTATGCAGAGATCTGTTTTAGCTTCTAAAGAGCGTTGTTAACCTTTTCTTCTTCCCTGTAGCCTTGCCCACCGTGAAAGGAGCAGCAGTCCTCTGAAAGGCTTTTTGTGGGGTTTTGCTTCTAACTTTCAAAGTCTACTACCACACCAAAGAAAGCCCCAGGACACATTTCTCCGGGGTATCATTGACTGGCATCCTGGATGGACTACCTTTCCTTTGGGGCACCACAGGGCTGCCTGCCACCTGAATAGACACCCTTGGATAGCTGGAGGGTTTAGGGCACATCAGGCTTTGCCATGATTGAATATCAAAGGCACGAGCTTACAGGACCTCCATGTAAGGCCTCCTCATTAATGCTCATCTCTGCAATACACAATTTCCAACTATCTATTCAGTAATTAGTCAACTAGAAAACAACTACTATTGCATCTTATGAATGGTCCAGTTAGCTACTAAATATGTACAAAGTCAAGTCTCCGGTCAAACCCGTGAATATTCTACATTAAAAAAATAAAGGGAAAAACGCAAACCTAAGGCAAATAGAAACACATGAACCAAGATGTATTTCAAAAGCATAAGGGTGTGGCGGGGGAGAATTGATCCAAGTAATTTTTCTCGGATCAATTTTTCTTTCTCATAGTACTATAACTATGAGACTCTCATCCCAGGCAAACAAATAAACAAAAAGAACTGCAAGCATCTTGAGAGTCTTTTAATATGTTTGTTTTGTGTACACATAGTATGTGAAGCTGGCAATGGGTGTTGTAGAACAGAGTAAATGAGTAAATATGGCCATGTTTTGGAAGTCTGAGTCCTCTCTGTAGAAGAAGGGAGGAGAGAACACGGGAGGGAGAAAAGCAAGGAAGAACCCCAGGAAACTAAACTGGAACCAGAGAGATCAGCGAGACTCAAGAGTTCTGTTCTTCACCTGGCTGAGTTGTAGCTTCTGTTCTTTGATTTTCTGTATCTCTGCCCATCTTGTCCTACTCATGGAGAATTTCCTCTGCATAACTTCGGTCTATTAAAATCCCACCTCTTCTCCATGAGGCCTTCTATCCTCCCTCTCCCCAGATCAGAGCAATTTCTTTTCCTCTGGACATCCGTGGTATTGTAACTGAGATTCAGTAAAAGTGCATTAATGTTCATCTCAGAATAAAATTCTTTGTGGATGTCTTATCTGTCTTATTAGAGTCACTTTCTGATAAAGGATGAACTTCTAATTCATCCTTGTTTTGCGCTGAGTTCCAAAGTGTTCAGTAATGACTCACTGGATGAAAGAAAGAAGATATTATTCTAATGAGATAGATGCAGCATTTTGCAAAAAAATCTGAAAATATAACTGCACACATACTAAAGAGGGAAAATGAACCTTGATGACAAATCTTGGTTTTTACAAGCTCATTGTGGATCTTCAGTGTGATATGATCTTGGAAAGCTAGTGAGGTTGCAGGATAGAGCAATAGAGGTGTACTATTTAGGACAAAGGAGGTGACTGGGCCGCTCTACTCAGCCTTCAACAGATTGTGGCCCTATGTTCAAACTTTTGTGTTCCATACTTCTTGGCCATAGTTAAAGAATATTATGTGCAGCATATGAAAACCAGAGTGGGCAGAATGGGCTGGATGGATGATTTGCACTGGAAGAGAGACTCCTGGGAAGGGCTGAGAGAAGGGAAGATACCCCAAAATTATCTTTAAACATATGAAAAGATGCTATATGGAAAAGGAGTTTGATTTATTCTGTATCAGTCTGGAGAACAGAAGCAGGTCAGTTTTGGTGGAGATTGGTGGGAGGGAGACTTTGTCTCAACATAAAGAAGGACAACGTGACCAGCAGAGCTGTCTAACTTGGATTGGGTGGTTAGGGATCGGGTCTTCCTTTTCTCCTTGGTGGCTGGGAGCGCTTGTCAGCAAGTGGGACAGAACAATCATGTAATCGGTATGGCGTCAAACTGGAGGACTTCTAGATACCTTCCACCTCCAATTTCCCATGACTCTATGATGCTAACTGAACAGAAAAGATCCGAGAAACACTTACTGAGCAAAAGAGCAGCTGATGGAATGCCAGCCGTGAGGTTCAGACAGTGAATGCAGAAGGAGCCGGGAGGGAGCATTAGAGTTTTGGGGCTGGGCTTTGTGGACAAGTGGAATGAAGAACAGAGAAGAGGGTGGGGAGCTTTTAGCAGACACTAAGGGCTGGAGGAGGGGCAGGGGACAGTCTCTGCAGGGAGGGGGGAGGAGCTGGGAGCTCTGGGTAGAGAAACAATGTTCCGTAGGAATGTGGGATCAAATTGTGCTTTGAAAAGCTTATCAGAGGAATTAAGGCAGACAAAAACCTCATGTCCTGGATTTGAAGTTCTAGTTCTTATTTCTGTCAATTACTAGTGGAATGACCATGAGTAAACCACCTTTTCTGGTCCTGCAGGCCTCTCCTCTGCAAATAAGGCATGCCTGAGATTCCTTCTGCTCCACAAGGCCCGGCTCTCCGAGACGCATTAAGGGCTGTCATTGCAGATTCATGAGCAAGAGAGGGACACGATAGGAGAGGAGTATTTTAGGAAGATCAATTTAATATGCAGGGTAGATGGAAGTCGGGAGAGAGTGAAGGTGGGAAGAACAGCTCAGAAGCGATTCCAGTAACTGTTTCTCAAAATAATGTCATTCAACTTTAATATTGTTTACTCAGAGTTTTATGTCGAAGTGGCAGGAAGTACCAAGTTTGGTACCTCTGTACGACAGCTTTGTGTCTAGGTCAAATTAATTTCCTATATTCTTGAGTAGTTTTGTAAAAACTGCAACGCCGATACTATCACTAAAAGCACAACATCCAAGACCTAAGTCTGGTGAATATTCCCTTTACTTATACTTCTATGAGGATGGTTTAAATAATGGCTCTCATAGCAGAGAATTTCTGTTATCACGTCCTACAAAATATCCACCACCCTCCCTCTGTTAAAGTGTTGAGACGGACGGAGGGAATTTTTGCCCATCATGTTTTCCCAGCCAGTCTGGCTGGCCGTAAAGTTGGTGGTGCTGATGTCTCATTCCCGTCCTTTTTCAGCAGGCACTTTGTTTTATGATGACGTTTCATTCCAAGCTGTGGAAGAGTTCTTACAATGACAGTCTTCTGTGTCTTAAAATAAAATACTTTCCACAGAGAGCTGAATGCCAGGGCTGCTCAGGGGAGCCAGCCACTCCTCTCCAGGTCGCTAGGTCCCTGTCAGTTGGCCACACGCTGAGAGGGAAAGAGAATCACAGCCACCTTGGGGTGACCTAAGCTGGCAGGGGTGGGGATGAGGTGGGAGGGGAGCAGAGGTGTCTTTGATTGTAGGGGGCTGGATGCTTCAGTGAGCAAGAAACACCGATTAGAAAACCATAAGGCCATAAGTCAGGGGCTGGAATCCCTTCAGAGAGGGGCCTGAGTGTGATGTTGTATGCCAGGTACTGCCCAGTGACTAATCAGGGAGGCATGAGAGCCGACGGCCTAAAAATCTCAGCTCACAGATGTGTGCTCAGAGTCCAGGAAAGAGTGACTGACTGCAAGGTGGCTAGGGAGAGCTCCCGTGTGCCCCGACGGCACCCCTTGGCCGTTCTCTCCAGATGGGCATCGGCCACCCAGGTCCGTATCTGCCTTTCTTCTTTTTTCCTTTTTGCCTTTATTTCTTCCCTCATCCAATGTCTGCACGGAAAACAGATCTGGGAAGGAGAGGATCTGGGGAAAGCAAAATTAGGTCTAGCTGGGGTATGAGGAGGGGAGTCATCTGATCGTTTCAATGACTTACTGGCATCCAATCCCAGACTGGATGGGTAAAGTAAGAATGAGCTGTGGATTCACATGTCTCTTTTTAAACTTTTTCATTTTTCAGAGAGCTGGAGGTCTTACTATGTTGCCCAAGCTGATCCTGAACTCCTGGCCTCAAGCAGTTCTCCTACCTTGCCCTCCCAAAGTGCTAGGATTACAGGTGTGAGCCCCTAGGCCTGTCCTGCTTCACGCATCCTCCATCATTTCAGACAGAATGTGCCTCTTCTCTTTTATTGCTAATGCGTGGTCTACGACCAGTGCTGCTGGTCTGGGGAATGTTTTCCTTTTTCCTGTTTTTAAAAAATAGTAAGTCTCACAGAATTTGAGATAAGGCATTTAAAACGTGGCATAACAATTTGGCATTGTTCTGACATCCAAGTCCATTTGTACTGTTTTACCAAAGTGTTGGTTTCCGTGGCTGAAAAATGTTGACACTGGTCCTCTAGTTTGAGAACCTCTTCTCAGCACCCCATCCCTTCATCAATGAGCAGTTGCCTCATAGCCTGTTGTGTGCAGGTGTTAGCTGTAGGGACACAGACCCCCAAGGAGTGACAGGATGTGCAAATCATTAGCTAACAGTCTAACAATTTCAGGGTGATTCTTTCCCTGGGCCAGAAAGGTACTACAAGGAAAGATGTGGTATCTTCGTCTTCTTTGGGATCTCCCAAAGTCTAGCACAGCACTGAGAACAGAGTAGACACATCTGAAATACGCACTACATGAAGTTATTACTTTGCACTGGTGGTAAGAAAAGTGAGACAAAAACTTGAGAGCACATTTGGCTATAGCAAGTAGGTGGCTGGTTGTCTTTCTGCCTTCCTGCTCATTCTGAAGGTGAACCACTCTGAAGGTGGACTTCTAGGGTCAGTGACCGGGACTGGAAATGGTGCCACTTCTGAACTTAAGCAAACACTTAAATCTAAAAATGACTGGAATCTGTAATGAGTCTTCAAAAGAAGCCAAATTCTTCCTACACAAATCATGCAGTCTTGTTTATCTGCTAATTGTCTCTTAAAATATATTATTTGGGTGTTTGGAAACAAGGATTCTCAAATAAATGTATACCTGAGGTGCCAACAAGTGGCACGGGAAAAATTCCATCATGTTGCTGGATAGCAGAGCAGCACCCAGCGGTCTTGGAGGGAATCAGAGAACGTGAGTGCTCCACGTGGCCTCAGCAGAGATGGGGAGTGAGTTGCCTTTCTGGTCATCCTTTCAAGGATTTATGATGCAAACACAAGGTCACTGGGCCAAAGTTTCATAATAGAAACTTTCACTGATAAATGAGTCCGGTCACAAAGGAAGACCTGAATGATACGACGTTTATTCACATCAAAGGAGGACCAAACACACAGGGTAGCGATGGTGTCTATACTTGTGGGCGGGGAGACCACCAGGACAAGTAACAAGCTGAGGGTTACAAATCTACGGCCCGAGAGCACACTGGGTTGGCAGCTAAAAAAAAAGTTTAGGATCAACAGGAGACTTCTTTTCAAAGTTGATTTTATTTATTATAAATGTCATATGACACGAAGAGCCCCTGTAGTTTTCGGGGTGGCCCTGGTCTGAATCTTTCTGGTGACCTTCTAGAGCAGAGTCTCTCTGCCTTGGCTCTCTTTTTGGATGGAGAACTCTTAGTTGCTGGGGGAGGGGTGTCTTGTGCATAGATGCTGGTGGCACGCCCCTAATTGTGACAACTAAAAATGCCTCCCAACATTGCCAAATAGCCCCTAGAGCAGCAGTTCTCAACTGTATTAAAGGGCTGCGGCATTAGGAAGGTTGAGAACCACTGTCCTAGAGGGTAGGGAGCATAACTGATTTCTGTTGAGCAGCAGTGCTGTAGTGCTGAGGTCCCAACCCCTGGACCATAGACTACGGTTAGGAACTGGGCTGCCCAGCATCACGGCCTCAGCTCTGCCTCCTGTCCCGTCCCCCCATCCCCTGGTCTCTGGGGCCAAAAAGGTTGGGGACCGCTGCTGTAGTGGGATGACTGTTTATAACTGTGATAGGATTAACAACTTACCAGTTTGAAGACAAGATGCTCAATATCACGCAAACTAAAGCAACAGTGAGATACTGCCCTATGTCTATCAGAATGGCCGCAGAACATTATCAATGCCAATGCCAGGTGCCGGCAAGGAGGCAGAGAAAGTGGAAGCTTCCAACATTACTGGTGGGAGGGAAAAATGGTATGGTCACTTTGGAAACAGTCGGGCAGTTTCATGTAAAACTAAACATACACATATGTGAGCCAGTAGTCACATACCTCGGAGTAAGACTCGGTCCTAAGGATGAGTTTCCCACGAGTGAAATGTCAGCCTCTGTGCAGACAAAAATCTGTAGTGAACGCCTATAACAGCTTTATCTGTAATTGGCCAAAAAAAAAAAAAAAAAAAAAAATCCCCCTAAGTAGAAACAACCCAAATGCCCTTCAGCCTGTGTGTGGATAAAGACCCTTTGGTACATCCATGTGATACAACAGTTCTCAGGCAGAGGAAGTGGTGACCCACGGACGCGTGCCACGGAGGAACCGAGGCGCATCACTCCCAGAGAGAGAAGCACGACTCAGAAGCTCAGGATGTATGATTCCATTTTTATGACATCCCCGGAAAGGCAAAATTCCAGGGATAGAAAACAGATCTGTGATTGCCAGAGACAGGAGGTGAGGGGAAGGGTCACCCACAAAGGGCACAGGGGAGTTTTCTGGGCCACAGGACTGCACAATATTTTGATTGTGGTTGTGGTTACGTGACTGTATGTATTTGTCAAAGTCAAAAAATAGTATTCCAAACAGGGTGAATTTTCCTGTATGTAATACGTACACGCTACTGAATGTACTAATTTTAAAACATGAGAAAAATGTATCAGTATTACCGGAATGAGTAAGCTAAAATAAATACAGTTCTCAATCTTTTCCAACCTAAAAGCACACTGCTCTTAAGCACCCAGGCAGAAGACTTTTGTTTCTCTGTCAAAGCCCCAGACGTCGTAATTGAATAGCCCCAGGTACTCCATATGGCCTGGACACCGTGCAGCACCCGTAGAAAGGAGGCGGTTCTTGCTCTTGCAGGTAAAACACACCTTCAGCACCAAGCTCTGGCCTCAGCCACATCCGTCTCCCTCCTGCCTCTAAGTCTTTGACCACACAATAATCCTTGGAAGAATGAATGCTCTTCCCTCTCTTAATCTCAATCCTGTACTTTCCCAAATCCTCCCTCTTTAGAGAGATCCTCTTTGTCTACTCCAGGCTCTCCTGCTGTATGTAGGGCACTACGAAAGTTTTGAGACAGATTGTGTTATGCTCCATTATTTCGCTTCCCCCAAACATGTGACAGTATCCTTTCTGATTCAGCAAGGCAAGCTTCACCTTGCTTGGCTTACTAGTGTTTCTGGGGAGGCTTCATTTGTTTCCATCGGTGCAGATTTTATGTTTCTTGATTTTTGTGTGTCTCAAAACTTTCATATTTATTGCTCACATCGATCCCTTTAAACCTATTTATTTTTCATTCTGTGCAAATATATGCATGTCCTGTGGTCACATGCTGTCGGAGATATCTCTGGGGAAGATTTCCATCTTATACTTCCTTGTATAGCAGGGGTCCTACAAAGAACGGGTGTATACTAAATGTTTTGTGATGTTGATGATGATGAGGGTGATGGTACAGGGCGTCTTAGTCTTGTCTTTTCTGGTTATCTGGTTTGAGGATATACTTTTGTTTACACTGTGTTTTACAAAGGCTAGGTTTGGACAGAAGGAGAAGAGTCTACCCAGTTCCCCCAAGCCACTTCAGTGTGAGAAAGTTAGGCATTATGAGAAATCAAGAATTTTAATTGGCAGGCTTAATCATCTGGAGATAAGAGAGTGTTGCAGGCCCCACTAAGCCATCTTTGGGGCTGGGGTTACAGGTCCCCAGGGGGAATATTTAGCCTCTTTCCCCACTGAGTTGCCAAGAATAATAATTTTAGGTGTAAGACTAAAAGCTTTTCCCAGAGGGCTGTGTTCAAGGTCAAGAGGACTGACTATCTGAAACTGAAATGAGAAATCTGACTGACAGGCAGGGAAGAACGCACGGAGGCAGAGCTCACAGGGGAAAGAAGGCATCGGGCACCCCCTTCTTGGAAATTCTCCCCCTTATTCTTACTGTTCCCTATTTACTCGTTTTTAAAGAAAAGATGAAAATGTAGAGAAAATATCAATAAAACAAATTGAAATAAGAGAAACTATAATAAAAGGTAATGTATGAAACGCTTTTTCTATATAGTAAGAAATGAAAATCTGCCAAGGGTCAAGAGGAGGCTGCTCTGTTGAATCAGAAAGCCTAGAAGATACCAGCTGCTGAAGCGAAAAATCAGAAAGGCTTCTTGGGAAAATTTGTAGAGGGTCAAATAACGTGACCTGTGAAGGCCTAGAAGAGGGCTTGGTTACAGGTGGCATCTGGAAATACCCAGAGAGGTTTCCATCAGGTGCTCCCCTCACCCTTCCAAGTTAACGTTAAGCCACTCAAACTGTTGGCAGTCCTCTGCCCTTCTCTGAGCTCCTCGGCCTATGTGATCAAGACCACGGGATACAGGAAATACCCTCCATATTTCCAACAAATACCCGCTGTATTTCCAACAATCTATGTGTTTGTTGATTTCCACTGAAATACTCACAGTCTTGCTCAGAAGTCAGCGAGCCAGACAAAAAGTACAGAGGTCTAATCCCACAGAGGTCAAGTTGATAAAAACTCCTAAGGGAGGCTGGGTGCAGTGGCTCACATCTGGAATCCCAGCACTCTGGGAGGCTGAGGTAGGTGGACTGCTTGAGCTCAGGAGTTCAAGACCAGCCTGAGCAAGAGTGAAATTCCGTCTCTAAAAACTAGCCAGGCATTGTGATGGCCACCTACGTAATCCCAGCTACTTGGGAGGTTGAGGCAAGAGGACTGCTTGAGCCCAGGAGTTGGAGGTTGCTGTAAGCTTTGACACTGCAGTACTCTACCTAGGGCAACAAACTCAGACTCTGTCTAAAAACCAAAACCAAAACAAAACAATTCCAAAGAGGGTAGCACCATTCAGATGTTTCTTAAAGCAAGATGGGGAAAGTCTGTCCTCTGAGTTCCAGTTCTCACAAAATTTGAAAGTGATACAGTGACATGCGGAATTCAAGCTTGCAGATCCACATTCACATGTAACTGGTTACTAGTAGATAATGCTGGAAGGATCATGCCTTCAAAGCACAGGTTTTGGAAATTATGTAAATATGCATATTTATACAATGGATTATGAAAACCTTTTATAGGCTCAACGCCTATAGCTCAACCGGCTAAGGCGCCAGCCACGTACACCTAAGGTGGTGGGTTCGAATCCCCAGCCCGGACCGGCCAAACAACAATGACGGCTGCAACCAAAAAATAGCCGGGCGTTGTGGCGGGCGCCTGTGGTCCCAGCTACTTGGGAGGCGGAGGCAGGAGACTCGCTTGAGCCCAGGAGCTGGAGGTTGCTGTGAGCTGTAATGCCACGGCACTCTGCCCAGGGGGACAGCTTGAGGCTCTGTCTCAAAAAAAAAAAAAAAAAAAACCTTTTATAAACAAACTGGGGTATTTACATCCCAGACCTTGAAACTCCAAAAAAGTTGTTATGCTCTTTTATGTCAACTTCTGTTCACCAGCATGAGGTCTTTTAGAAAATCTTGCCTTGCAATGAAATGATGAGAGGAAACCACAAGACCAATAAGGTGAAAGAGCCCTCTCTCCAGACCATCACAGATTTTCCTGATGGAATCAACCTTCGAAAAACTCTGCATGATTTAAGAGGTGGAAAAAATATCTTTTGTGGTAGGGACGTTACAAACTGTGGCAAGAAATAAGACTAGGAAGTGGAAGCAAGCCCTAACATGAATGAGCTGACACTCCACAAAAAGGAAAGAGTTTAAGTACTTATTAATACTTTTTTCTACTTGAGTGAACTTTATAGGCTGAGGGATAGAATAGAGTGATTTAATCCTGACGAGGATGAAAATGTGGTTTTCATCTTCAAAGCACTTTCATTTGAACAAAATAACTCCATGAAGTAAAAACAAAAGTATGGAGGCTGATTAACACTCATTGCAATTTTTTTAAATGCTGTGCTTTTTAATTTGATAAATCAGAGATCCTTATGATAGTCTGTGAGGTGCAGGGAGCATTTGTTCATAAAATTCATCACTTTGATCTTTCATTATCTTTTTCCTTAAAAAAAATAATGAAGAGGTTTATTCTGAGCCTAATTGTGTGACCAGCGTAGAGGGCATGACCTCAAGATGTCCTGAGAAAACATGCCCCATTTTTCATTATCTAATAGGAACATTTTCCTGATGGAATCAACCTTTGGAAAAAAAAAAAAAAAGTTCTTGAAACTAGTGGTTGTGAGACTCTACATGATATAGAATACCACGTCTCAAAATGGATTGGCTGAAAAATAACAAATTGTAGATGCATACCTAAAATATGATGTAGGTATGAATTAATAACTATAATATAATAAAATTAATTAAAAGGTAACAAGAATATGTATATATAATGTAGGCCTAATACCTTGGTAAAGAGGCTGGCTTTGGGGAGGGAGAGTGAGGACTCCTACTGGGTAGGAAACCCAGGGGCTCTAACTTTATCTTTATTTTTTGTTCTACATCTAAAAGATCCAAAGTAGGCTCAGCATCTGTAGCTCAACAGCATCTGTAGCTCAACCGGCTAAGGCACCAGCCATATACACCTAAGCTGGCGGGTTCAAATCCAGCCTGGGCCCACCAAACAACGAGGGCTGCAACCAAAAAGTAGCCAGGCGTTGTGGCAGGTGCCTGTGGTCCCAGCTACTTGGGAGGCAGAGGCAGGAGACTCGCTTGAGCCCAGGAGTTGGAGGTTGTGTGAGCTGTGATGCCACAACACTCTACCCAGGGGGACAGCTTGAGGCTCTGTCTCAATAAATAAATAAATAAATAAATAAATAAATAAATAAATAAAAGATCTGAAGTAGATGCGGCTGAATATTAACATTAATCAGTTCCAGTAGGTGGTAGGTATATAGACAACTGTCCCTAATTACAGTTAACTTTTCTATTCTCTTCATCTTCCTGTCTAACAAAATGTCAAATGTTAAGGAAAAGGAAAATCCAATTGAGCTCCATAGAACTAAATGATGGATTAGTTCTTCATTCTACCAGGAATGAAAGAGCTATTCTCAGAAAGAAACAAATACAAACTCCTACAATAGAAAATAAAATGTGATGCCCCTGTAAGGTCTTCAGTTTAATTCTTGGATGAAAATGCATCAGATACCCTCAGACAGATATTTCCTGGTGCTGCTGTTGGTAACTTCTGGTTGTCAACAGCCATGGACCTGGTTTTCCCTTTCATTGTGGTTATATTCTCTGAGATGTGCTTTCTGTAAAAATAGCACCATCGTTCACAGTAAAAAAATATTTATTGCACATGTGTAAGATTCAAGACTGTAAACTAGCCACAGAGAGGTAAATTACAAGTAAGGCTCTACCTATGATATTTTAGTCATTTCCCCTTGATTCAGCTTGACTCAGCTAATCAGGCCTTTATTTTGACATTAAATTTCTCTTCCTCACTCCTGTCTGCAGCCTAAGCTAGAACTGTTAATACCCTTGGTCACTGGGCAGTTGGGAACTTTCTTTCTGGCAAGACCTTCCACCAAGCAGTTGATGAACTTCCCACATTTTAATCACTCCCTAATCTCCTACTCCTGGCAATCTACTTGATTTAACTTCTCCCATTTTTTGAACACTTGTCTGCTAGAACAAATTCCTGTAGCCTCTTAGCTACTGGTCCTGGGTTTTAAGCCTTCAAGTCCTGTTGTGCTGCTGCCAGTTCCTGTATTTATATTGTTCTGGACAGTTTTCCAGCCCTGTGATTTGAAAATACTCTTCTTGTTTTAGGGGTGGATGGCAGAAGGATTTTTCAAATGTGCATAGATTTAGGGGAGATTTAAAATAAAGCTACTACCATGCTGGACGAACTATAGAGTAGTTATTGGGTGATCAAAAAATATTTATCAGTTCTCCATATTAACAGTTCACTTTCATCTATTTTTTAAAAATTATTTTTCTCTCATTCTTTCTTGGGTTTGTTAAAATACTCCGGTAGTGTATCATGGCCCAAAGAGCATCAGAGGAGCATAGGATGTGGATGTGGATCCCAGCCGGCCTGGGTTCAAACTCTGCTCATTGAATCTCTCTTGGCCTTGGTCTCTTCATAGGAAGATAGAAATAATGATGCTGGCATTTTTTTTGATAAGTAGTGTACTTTTAAAAAATCTCTATTCCTCACACGCTATCAGCCTATCACTCAGAATCTGTCCACATTACTTGGTGAGTGATGTTCATCCTGAACCACCCTGATGGGACAGAGGACGTACAAAGCATCTGACTTGGGGACCTCAGCGCAGCTGGCCTGGAGAATAGACTTCTTTTGAAATGAACAATTCAAGCACGAGATTGGTGTTTGGACTGGCTGACTGTTTCAGGCTCTTCCCTGAATCTGGGATACCATGATTCTATGAATATAAATTGTTTTCTAGAAAGAAATTAACATGTCAAGTTAAATTTGTACCCGTGTATACAGAGTCACAAGATTTGACAGAAGGTCCAGTGAGTTTACTGACTTGTTTAAAAAAAGAAAAAAAGGTCTTGCAGCAAAGGGGTTGGATTGCTCCATGGAAAAACTTATCTGCAGCGCTACAGACTGAAAAAGGAATTTAGAAGTCCTCTGCACACAGTCCTCAGCCAGTCGCCCTTGTCTTCCCTTCAAAGTCTGATGTTGGCTGTGAAGTTTATCAAGTGTTTTCTCTAGACCTTGAGACTTCTTTGTGTGGCATTAGGGCTTCAACCAAATGCATTTCAGGGGGAGAAAAGAGTAGGCAGCTATGGTCACTTAGATTCCAAAAGTAAAATCCCAAGACCAGTGTCATCCTGTTCTTCTTCATCACAGGATGAATTTTTGAAATAATATCTAAAGAGCAAGTAGGTAATCGGAAACTAATTTTTATTTGCAACAAAAAGTACTCTCTGCGGCTATCATGACTGCATTTTTTATTAAATATTTCAGAGACTTCGATGAAGTTAAAATAAAAAGAAGACCTATATGCCACAAACAAAATCTTGCCCGGTGTCTGTGGTGTGATGTCATAGCATCCCATAGAAAATTATGGACTTTTGTTTGAATTTTAATGGAGAAAATAGTATAGCTCACTTTATATTGTAGGTGTGTAACTGAAACGTGGTTATATAACAAACCTTCATCAGTTGAACCACATTCTGCACATTCTAACCCATGATTACATATAATACCATATTCGCCTCTATCCTTTTAAGAGCAATCAGACTCTGAGTTCTTTGGAAATGTCTTTGTGCTTTAGTGCTCAGCACATGCATATAGATAGGCTTCAATAAACACGTAACAATTAACATTTCAGAGATGCTTTAATGTTCATTTCTGAGTGATTGTCAATTAGCAAGACAATCTCTTTCCCCTCCCCGTTCCCTCCCCCCCCAGTGGTTGTTAGTGATGTGGAATCCAACCTACCGGGGCTACTGTTTAAAGATCTTCTGCTCTAGTGAACTTAATAGTCTACCATGTCCTAGGGCTCTGTGGATGTGGAAGTAAATCAGGGGAAACAGTGGAAAAATACTGTGGGGGTAGGACCGAAGAAGTGAGTAGGGTATAGCTTGGAAAGAAAAGCACATATTCCATCATGCATGAGAAAAGAAAAAAAGGCATAGGCCTGAAAAGGAAATCAGGTACAAACAGAAGCAGCTGTAAATGTTACAAATGTGTCTCTTAAGGACATATGCCCAAGTGACCCTTGCATCTCTCTGCATCATACATAAGTATTTACAGTTACCCAAGGTACCACCGTGAGTGTTCAGTTGGAGAGAATGGGGCCACAGAATAAATTCCAACCTTCACCCCCTCCCCCAACTTGAGGGTGACTCGGAGGGTTTCTCTCTTGACCCAAACCTGAGCTGCCACCTCCCACTTGGCTAAGTGAGTCTTGAATCAGAGAGCCCAGCACTGGGGGGTGGGGTGGGGTCTGCTACTTCACTTTGCAAAAAAGGGCATTTGGGGATCCTGAGTAGAAGACAGTCTGGAACGTATGTGACACTGCTTAAGAGGGTGGGCTCTGTGGGAGTGCCTGGGTTCCCAAAGCCCTAGACAGCCACTCCCAGCTCTGCATTCTTGGGCAAGGAAACTGACCTTTTCCAAGCATCGGCTTCCTCATCAGTAACTGGGATCACACACACTTGTGTCACAGTGTTCGCTCAGATCAAGTGACGTCACGCATCAAAGCAGTTAGTGTGGTGCTCAGTACAATAAGAGGAAAATGAGCTATTATTTCAGAGCAGTCTCCCGAGTTACGCATCATTCTTGAGATATTATCTTATTTTTCCAATTCCCACTCTAGAACAGGTGCCCTTCTTCCCCCAAATGCCATTGCTCTAATTTATTATCATGAACCGTGTGTCCATAGGGATATAATTTCCTGAAAGCCAATAGAACCACTTCTGTTAAGGGCAATAATCCTTGCTGCCCATACTATTTGCCACTGATTACCACCCTTCCTAAGTTAAAGTTTAGTAATGAACTCAGATGTAAGTAACATCTCTTGCTATCGCTTGCTTTTCCTGTTGTTTATAGCTGTTGTCTAATGGCTGCATTTCTGGCACTCCTATTTTTAACAAACATTTAAAACCTGACAGGTGACAGCTCTCAGGTTATAACTGTTCATTACAAATAGGATTCACAACAGGTAGCTGTTCAAAAAAAGGAGGGAGACTGAGTTATTACAGAAGGTCACCCGATAATACTGATTATTTTGACATGGCTGGAAAATAGAGAGGAATAGAAAATGCCAGGTCAACACCAGTGCTCTCAATCAAGGGAACTAAGGGCCGTACATTATGCAACAGGCAGACAGGGCAGGAGCAGTGCCAAGAATCTGCTTCAATCTGCCTGCACCCTGTTCTGAAACTGAGTGACCTTCTTGGAAGTGGGTGAGTTTGCCCTGCTATTTCTGGCAGCAGTTCCGGTTCTCAGGCTCTTTATTCTACCATTTGCACTTCCACAGTAAGAAATATGCTGTCTGCCTGATACCAAGTCCCCGGTGCCAAACGCATTCTTTCAATGATGTAGAGGAAAGTCCTGAATAAATTGTGCATATGAGGACAACAAGCTAAAACTATAAAGAAGGAGACTATGACCTTTTCCTGCCTGTTCTTGGGCAACTCACCGAGCTGGGAGCTGATGCACCATCTTTTCTTAGAATGAGGAAGAATATTATCCACACACACACACGCAAACATCGTATACATGCATGAATACGTAATTAAGAATACTGGGATATGTATTTTTTAATGTCTGCATTGGCTATAAAGAAGAGGTATTTGTCCTTGAATATACAAGATGCATTGTCATTTTGAAAACTGTGGAAATGATGGTTCTCTTTCCCACCCTTTGTTCCTGCCTCATTTTCTTACTTACTTGGGAGCATTTTTGGTAGTGATATTAGACCGGTTGACTGTCTCCTTAGAAGTGGGCCAGCTCTCTCATCTCAGAGTCTAGTTCTTCCCTGGAGCCACAGCTCTATCTTCCTAGCAGCCATCTCTCCCCACACAGCCACAGCAGACTCACTGCACATCTGTTAGCTGTGAGCTTCTCCCCAGCGAATACTGTCCTTCATCCTGTCTCCCTTTTTGCAATTGTATGGCCTTCTCTGATCATCTGGACTCACTTAACTAATCTCTCTCTCTGGTTCTTTTTCCAGCCATCCATCTTCCCCGTCACTGTGGATCACTTATGATAAGACTCAAATCTGACTCAATTACTCTTTTAGGTAAAATTTTCAGTGACTCCCTTCCCTGCACAATGAAGTCCAAAATTCTTGTTAAGATGCATGAGCTCCTTCCCGACCCAGCCTTTGCCCGTTGTTGGGAATCCTTTCCCACTGGGCTAGCCTGGCAGCTCATGCCCCAGCCATGAAAATTTTCTTGCTGTCTTCATGAAATGTGTCCTGTTCATGTTTTTTGCCTGCATGCCTTTGAAATGTTCTCCCCTCTCTTGGAAACACTTTTGTCATCATAGCAAACTACTTATCATCCAAGTAGCAGCTGATTGATATCTTGTGGGTGATACTTTCCCTGACTATTCTGGCCAGTTTTTGAATCTGCTTCCTCTTTGGGGGTCTCACAGTACAACCTGCTGAACTGAATTAGAGACTCACACTGGCCACTTCAGTGTGAGTCTCCACTTCCAGGTCTCCAGCTCCCTGGGTGCCAAGGTTAGAGGCTCCCCACTCCCCTTACCTAACATAGTACCTGGCTGCTAAGTGGAGCTAATAAATGTTCCTTGATATAAATTAGTCAATTAACTTGGACTTCTTCTGAAGCCCCTTAGAAAGTGGTTGGGTTTACCTTCAAAGAGAACCTGAACTTTCGAGAACACATCAGTGATTAAAAGCTGGGTAGTTATAATTAGTCAGAGCTAAGCAAAGATGCACTCACCTGGTTCAACTGGCAGCCTTTACCCAGTAGACATTATAGTTACCAGATATAAAATTACTTCCCCCAAATTACTGGGGATAGATGACATTAGAACCCATACAGGTCCCAATCTCTAGTTCAGGGGCCTTTTCTGTTGCTTTGGAAATAGGAATTATTCAGAATACTCTCATAGCCTGGATTTAACCTGCCATATAAATGTGGATTATTCTGCAGGTTATAAAACCACAAATTTATACAAATAAATACTAAAACAAAAACTGTTGTACCTGATCTCCTAGCAGCAGATCAGGTCGAAAGGGAATGGCCACAAATTTCAACAGCACTGCCATGGAGAGGCATTGGAAGTCGTATGTAAGGAAAAGAGGTGAGTGGTCAAGACCGGGAATTTAGTCTTGGGTTTACATCATCACTGTAAACTTTGGGCTGCCTATTTAATCACTGGGACACCTTTGGGCTGAAAAAATCTCTCTGTGTGTCCTTTGTGACCAGCTGTTCCCTGGGATTCCATGTTCTTCCTTTGACCAGGTCAGGTCCAGGATTCCACAGGAAAGGCTGATTTCTCAGTGTCCACGGTTCTCCCAGAAGATGAGGGACAAGTGAAAATCAATGGAAACAAAACAAAGAAACTTCATTTTTATCCAACCTTAGAAAGAGATTTAAAATTTAGGAGAACAAATTTGTTTGCCTAATTTAAACAATTGGTTGAATGTGCATTGCGTACATAGTAAGCACTCTCATCCTCACTTTATAAATGAGGACGTGAGGCTTGCTGAGGTACATAACTGGCCTAGGGTCCCACCTCAAGTGACAGGGAACCTGGGAGCTAAGTCTGTTGGCATCATAACCCCTCTGCCCTGCTGCTACTTCAGAGTGGCAAAAAGACTTGGAACTCTTTATCGTAGCTGAATTAATTTGCCTATCCCAGAAGTGGAGTCCAGTCTAAAGGTGGATGGTGGGAGGGGTTTTGGTCTATAAGGCAGAAGAGATAGTTCCAGATCTGGCTGAGATTTACTGTCTAGGAGCAAGTTTTGAGTGGGAATGGTACTGATGCTTTGAGAGGAAACGAAGGATTTACTGAGCGCCTGAACCGTGCACTTGACATAAGACCGCAGCATCTCTGGGAACTCTGAGACTTGTATCCGAGGAGACTGGCCATGTTCAGAGTGGTAGGGCCTGTATCAAACCTGACAGAACTTAGGGCTGAACTGAGACTCCTTGTGTTAACACAAATCACTTGTTTGTTCCAAGAACCCTTCCTTCAGGAGCATAAAGACTATGAATCAAATGCAGTTTGTTTCAGGAAATTCCTGCAGATAAGTTTATCCAAGATAACAGGCAAACAGCTTGCTATTCAAATTCAAATTACAGTTTACTTGTCAAGACCTGTTTCAAGCCCCATGCCCTGCTAAGCCCACCAATCCTACACCACTGTTAGAAAGTCTGTTACAATCTCAATCAGCTCCACCTTGAAAGACCTGCAAAGATCCTAAAAATCCTACTAATATCCATTGTGACTTCCCCCTTCAGAGACACCGTGGAGACTCTGCAGTGATGGTATTCTTTATTCTTGTGGCAGTTCTAATAATCTGTCTTTATTGTATCAAGTGCTCTGGTGACCTTTTGGGGAGTTTGGCACTAGGCATGTTTAGTCCCACTTCATTGATGTGGAAACTGAGGCTCAGAGAGACTGAGAAACTGTGCTCAAGTCAGATGGCCCATAAATCTGGCAGAAGTCCATTCAAACCTACATGTCTGCTCTCCAAGACCAGGTTACCACAGAAGACTTACCTTCCTTGTCTGTAACGGGAGCACATGGCATTGGCTCCTGAAGACTAAGAGTCTTCCTTATTTGCTTTAAACTCTGATAAAAATAAACTTAAATATTGTTTAAATCACAGTAATTTTTCTTCCTTTCTCTTCCCATTTTATTAAAATATTTTCCCCAATGTCAATGACTTTATGTAAATAAATTGCAAGCCTTATAAAAAAAGACCCTAGCAGTTTTGTTTTTTTTTAAATTGTGATAAAAGGCACAAAAATAACATTTAACCATCTTAAAGTTCACAATTCAGGGGCATTCAGTATATTCAAAAGGCTTTGCAACCATCACCACTGTCTAGTTCCACATGTGCATCACCCTGGAAGGGAACCCCGAGCCCATTAGCCGTTACCCCATTTCCCTCTCTTCCCAGCTCCCAGCAACCACTAGTCCTCATTCTGTCTCTGTGAATTTGCCTGTTCTGGATATTTCATGTAAACAGAATCATGCAGTATGTGGCCTTTTATCTCTGGCTTCTTTGACTTAGCACGTGGTTTTCAAGCTTGTTTCAGATTTTATCTTCTGAATTACTCATGGTATGTCTATATATTATATATAGAGAGAGTATTGTTTTAAGCAACAGAGTCCTGCTCTTGTCACCCAAGGTGGGGTGCAGTGATGGCATCATAGTTCACTGCAGCCTTGAACTCGCAGGCTCGAGCAATCCTCTCATTTTGGCCTCCCAAAGTAGTGAGTGAGGTGTGAGCCATTGTGCCCAGCTTCATGGTATATTTTTGGCATTGAATAGGAGCAAAGGAGTAAGCCAAACAGATTATAATGATTGAGAGTTTTTCTCCTACTGGGAGGGGAGAAGAAGTGGCCCTCCAAGGTAACAATGTGAGGGGAGGTGCTCTGCACCCCTGGACCACTTGACCAAAGGCGGAGCTCTCTCCTGTCCCAGACTGTGGGCTGAGGCCCAGCCAAAGCCGGTTGCAGAGCTTGAGAAGGAATAGCCCAGGATGGGCCGGCAGCTAATCACTGGGGTTTATTTTTGGCCTACCTGGCCTTTTCTTTGCTTAGTCCTTACTTGTATGTAGAATTAAGGTGGCGAGCTATTGTGGGGAGCCAAGCCACAGGGTGAGGCTTCAGGTGGGATCCAGCTTGCACGTTGGACAGTTTATGGTCCGTGTCACCAAACTAAACGGAAAGTGGCTGCAGGGACATGTTCCCGTCCATGCCTGGAAGGAGCCATTGCTCACTTCACTTCTCCCACAAACAGAAGTCAGCCTCTTCAGTGTGACCCTGGAGTTCATGTACCCCTGCGGGTCCGCCAAGGCGCTGCTGTTGGTGACTCAGATACTGAGGTTGAGAAGGAAGCTCTTCATGAACCATTCAGATAAGAGTGCAGGAGGAAGTGTTTGCTGCAACACGCCCAGAATTCGCTCCTATCAGACTCCTAAAAATGTCAAAGAAAAGAAATTGTGTGCCTACTACTGACAAATCTAAATTATGATTTGATGCCAGACACTAATATAAATCCTTTTTCCAGTGACAGCTCAACACTTAGAAAATTTACTTCATCATTTCCTTTCCCAGTTAATGTCAAATGGAAAATTGATGCCTGGTACATTTACTAGGCGAAAATTTTACGCCTTTTTCCTTAGAGGATTTCATTTTCTTTTTTCACTGCTCGGAGTTATGCATAATATGGGATGCGAAGATACAAAACGAAAAACTACAATGTCATTACTGTCCTCCTTTCCAACCTTTAAGATAAAACAAAGGGTCACAACAAGTTCAAAAATATTTATCTTATAAATATTGCATAGAAAATCATAAGTTGAGATAAATGTCAGAGAAGCCACTGAGAATATATGACCACAGTCAATTTGTGAGGCAGCTTAAAATAAAAAAGCTCTCCATGGTACTAAGATTGCTGTGAAATTTTACAACATTAGCTTTCTTTTCAAATATGGCAGGAATCTAAGGCAAGCCCTCTTGATGGACCCCTGAAAAATAATCGTGACGCTTTTCACATAAAGATTATGTGAATCTTTCTGGGATGAAGACCATAACCTTTTCTTTCCTTTTCTTTTGTTATCTTAAAAGGTTTGGTGCCCCAGGAATAAGAAGGATCTTTGCTCTTAGAGATGGTTAGACTACAGCGATTTTTTTTAAAGGTCTCTTTCAATCCTGAGAGTCTATGAAATAGCTTCATATTGATCAATAGTATTTCCTTCGCTGATAGGTTGTCTCTGACAGAGACTGGCCCTATCACATATGGACTAGGGTTGATAGTTTCCCCAAAAAAAGTCACCTGCGAATCACTATCATACCTTAGACTATTGACATCTGCTACCAGGATATAGACTTAGTGATTTCAAAATCTCCCCATAACTGTAACTATTTAAATAGCTGTGTTTATTCCTAATTTTAAGTATTTATTGATGATATTACCAGCAAATCGATATAACTTATACGGCAGGTTTAAATGTTTATGGCCTCCTCTACATAGTAGAGGATGTTCTACAAAGGAATAATCTATAATACAGGTCCACAGTTTCTTATTCCAAATTCCCAAATCCAGAAAGCTCTGAAGATAAGAGTTTTTCCATAACTCATTTGGCTATAAACATGACCTTACTTGAACTCATTTGGCAGCAAAATCTGCCTTGAACTGGTGTAAGGTTATTTATAGCCATTACTTATCCACTTAGTATGAATAATCATACATTTCAAGGTAGAGATACTAATGTTTGCTCATGAGGCACTGACCTGGGCCCAGCTTAGATGTTACGTGATATCTGCTAGGTGCACCCTATTACCTACACATGTGTATATATATTAAAGTTTGGTTTTTTCAAACATGTGGGTTTGAAAAGAAACTGAATACTTTACTCACATTTCTGAACAGCTAAACTAGACTGACATGACAGCAAGCTATTTCTGATTTCTGATAAAGGAACTTTACAACGTACTTGTTTACTTTGTCTCTGCTAATTCTTCAAAAGTGCAAGTGGAGGAATGATTAGCCAGAGTAGCTGCCTGATTTTGAGGACTGTGTCTCTCTTGCCCTATGTGGTAAAGGGCCTATCACCTCATAGGTAGGATAAATGAATAAATGATTATAAATTGATTTGTAAGACACTAAAATGTCAGTGTATTATTGCATTGGTTAGAAAGAAAATGTCTAAGCATGTAATCATCTTTTATACCACAAATTTCAAAGTTTAAAATTGTAATCTAAATTATGTTTGGCTGAACACAGTTTCTAAGTGGGAATCACAAAAAGCATCACTTTTATCCCCTGGATAAACACAACTCAACTCCTATACGAATACCCAGAGGTCCAGTCCAGAATGACCTAAGAATATGACATTTTCAGAGATATGGTCAGCTAAGATGATTCTACCATGTGGATCAGGGAAATGAGTTCAAATTCATCTGATCAGCAAATCAGAGACAAAGATTTGAAAGCTGGCTAGACATATATGTTACATGCTTAAGGAAAAGAAGCATATTGATAAATGAAATGGAAATAATGGTATTTCCATTAGCAATATTAACAGAACCAAATACCTGAGTACCCATAATGTAGAAATTAAACCAGTAGCTTTTCTGTAGGAATTGTGCTTCAACCTTAGAAAGAAAAATAGCCCCCCCAATCCCAGCTTGTAATTAAGTCAAATAAAGGATAAAAGCCGAGAGATGTAGTCCTCAAAAAGAGACAGCCAGGTCAGCAAGACTTGACTGTGACTTGCTAGGTGACTTAACTTCTATAAAGAAAGAATATGTCTGTTGGGAAACTGGGCAGAGAAGGGAGGGTCCTGCAGCTATTTGTGATAGACAAAGGGGAGACACAGATAGCGTCAAGTGTTGGCAGTGCCCATCCAAGCCCTGTCTCGGGGAGAGTTGGTCTCAGAGTTAGCAGACTTACAGTATTCCAGGTCACAGCAGAAATGGATGCCTTGATAGATCTTCATAACCAACTTTCTTTGTTCTGACCCCATCCTCCCTGAGAACCTTTCAATTCTAATTGTCTTCCCTGGGTAGAGAGACGGTCTGATCATGCTCCAGTGTATGTAACAGACCCTGTGGCAGCTACTTTGTGAATTATTGAAGTGACTTTCTGATTTTATATATCAATCTCTTGGGAGCTGTTGCAGACAAATGCATTCTTTCAAAATAGGTTTCTGAGTGTTTGAGGCAGAAGGCCTGCAAATGTCCCAAGGTCATGCCCCTCAGGGCTCCCACCTTCCCAGTGGGAAGCCTCAACACTGAGTTTCTTGCAAACAATAATCCTGGTAATGAAAATTTAATGCTATGTAAGGTGAATTCTGCATTACAGAGCACATATATACATTTAAAATAAAGAATGCCAGGTAAGGTTCCAGTGCTTTGTCAAAAGGCAAGAATCTGTATAAATTCCTTTGAAATAGCTAAGAAGTCCATACAAACTTTTGTGTTAAGATGGGAAGATAATTGATTATGAGTCTGTTTCACCTGAAAAAACCCTGCGTGGGAGATGCAAACTTCCAGAGGGCAGTGATGTTTGTTTGTTCCAAATAGGTTTTTATGGCTATATTGTCATTTCTTACAGCATTTACATGCAGAAATAAATTTTAAAACAGAAATACGTACATTAGTGGGATGAAAACCTAATTTTCTTAGCTATATTGACTGTTTGGGTCCAGGGAAAACACTGGAGCTTGGAACAGGATTATGATTTTTCCCTGTAGAATACGATGAGAACAACGGCTCTAGAGCTCTGTTAGAAAAGAGAGATTCACGGCTTGGCGCCTGTGGCTCAAGCGGCTAAGGCGCCAGCCACATACACCTAAGGTGGTGGGTTCGAATCC
>NW_003852416.1:7727548-7776763 GCF_000181295.1 Otolemur garnettii
CAGCTTGAGGCTCTGTCTCAAAAAAAAAAAAAAAAGAAAAGAGAGATTCTCACTTAGGATGTAATACAATAAGTGACGAAATAAATCAGGTATTTTGCCCACTGACAACTGACTCAGGACCCAGAACATGTAGCTCTCATTGAGTAATTTTAATGAAATGCCTGTTTTTAAAGAATAATGATGTACATTTTCATATAGCATCTACCACCTTCACACTCATTAGATGTATTTATGTTGGCTAGGTAAAGAATTCTAGCAGCTAATGTGCCATTTCTAGAAATAAACTCATTTCTTAGAAATATTTGGAAAACAACCCCATTATTTCCTGTGACACCAGCAGAGGCTGCCCCATTTTAGGTTGAAATTTGAGGCTTTCTTGGAGAAACGTTTTTCTTATATGTCTGATGGTGACAATTTGGGTTTACAGAAAAAAGAGAGGGTTGGTTACATCACATCTTCTTATAGGGAACAGGTCTAGTTAAGACTGTTACCATTATGTCCCTGGATTGTTGCAGAAGCCAGAGCATTTGTCTGACTCTAGCAGAATTCAGTCAATGACTATTTGGAGTATATACTATGGACATGGCAATGTGCTGGGCACCGAAGAGTCAAGGCCTTTATCCTAAAGGAGCTTCTAGTCCATAGGTCTGGGGCTATGATTGAAAGACTTCACTTAGGAGTCTGGCACCTCCACTTGAGTTCTGTTCACCTGCTGCCTTAACAAACTGCTGAGTTCTTACACCATCCCTCTACAGCAGGCCATGACCTTTGGGCACTGACCAGGCCCTCATCCTTGTACAACAAAGAAACCTACTTGGTGAGGGTGCATTTCTCCGGGTCAGTGCCTGAAACTGCTATCCAAAAATCAAAAGAGCCATTTGGTAACGGGCTCAGACATAATATATGAGATGATATAAATCTTAGTTTTATGATTTATCATGTGGGATTTTTTAATTTACTTACCAAGAATTACTTTGAAGATTAAGTGGGATGCTGATGTCTACCCATCATGCCTTCTGATGCCAAGTCAGTCTTTCTAAAACACTGTTGTAAGCCTGACACTCTTGTGCATAAAGCTCCAAGCTTGCAGGAAGATTAGAGCTCAACACCTTTGCATAAACCTTCTGATCTGTTTCCAAACTACTTTGCCAGTTTCATCTTCAATTACCCCATCCACATAAACTATTTGCAATCGGCTATCATTGTCTGAACATTCATCTCAGCTACCCACACTTCCAGGCTTTCCGTCATGCTGTTCTCTTCCCTTTGTAACTTTCTATGGAATTGCCTTTTATGCTGTTTTATCTCCTTGTCCAAGATCCCCTGGGTTATGGAGCCTCTAGATTAAGCCCCCTCACCACTCACTTCCTCCTCTGCCACTGAGAACTTGAAATGTGGCTGGTCCCAACTGAATGGACTAGAAGTGATACTACATTTCAGAGACTGTGTATTTAAAAAGAGGGAAACATGTGAAGTATCTTCTTAATAATGTTTTATATCAATTGCATGCTGAAACACTGTTTTTCTTAAAAAGAGGTTAATAGGAAATGTAAAATTAAATATATAGCTTGTATTGTGTTTCCAGTGGGTAGCACTGGTCTAAAGCCCCACTTCTGGCCAACGTGCCTGGCACTCAACCACATCTGCCTCAGTCTGTGTCATTTTTCTAATGTGGATGTCTAATCTCCACAGCCAGAGTATGACTGCCTTGGGGACTGGCTCAGAGTCCCAGGCTGGGTATCTCCATTCTGCACACTCACTCAGGATATAATTAAGAACAGATGAACACATGAATTGCAAAAGACTAATCTGCAGAAATCCTCCAAACACTTAAGTCCCCAAATGTTTTGCCAGCACATCTAATTTTGCCCCAAGTTATAAACATTGAACCCTTTGGGAAGAGGGGTCTATTGGTTGCCTGGTTTGAGAAAAGTTTTATATACAGGGTGTCCATAAAGTTCATGTGCAACTATTTTAAATTGCAATTTAAAACTATGTGCAACTATTTTCATGTGCAATTTAAAATAGTTGCACATGGATTTTATAGACACCCCGTATTTTTAATATTGTATTATTATTAGTTATTTAATGTTATTTTATAATTCATAATTTATAGAAAATATTTTTACTTTAAAATAAACTATGAAAGTTTTATATTTATATGGCCTGTTTTGTCCTGTGCTTGCAGAATGCTTTTTGCAGGACTGTAAGGATTTATTAGTTTTCATGTTACATGTTTTTCTCTTTATACAATTCTTTTTCCGATGTCCAGAATTTTGTGGCTCTGGCTCTAGCACAATTCCAGGAACAATGACATATGGACACCATCAGACCAGGTATGGAATGTAACAATTTGAAGTTGTTTGTAAAGCAAATGGAATTACTTAGTGCATAGCAAGCTGAGGAGAGGGTGTCACTGTTTTTCATATAGATACCTCATCAAGAGGATTTTTGTACAGAATAGTGACTCAGTCATCAACTTGCAGATTCCCTTGAGATCAATGGTGAGTTGAAACAGCCTGAGGGATCTGGGTTTGTGCTAAAAGAAACATTTGCTGATAATACAGGCTAATCAATGGCAGACCAGGTCTTTAAACCTCAAACTGAACCTCATCAGACTTGGTGGTCTTCATTGACTGAGGTATATATCCTGCACGAGGACAGGGGTCTTGTTTACTAGATATAGGAAGACCTTTCCCATTCTGAAGGGTCTGGTATTTTTCTAAGTGACTTAAATTTTATTTAGGTATGTCTACTTTAAGAAAAAAAAAATGCATTCCTTCAGATATAAAAAGAATCATTTAAACACATTGAGCTCTTTAAAAAGAGCATTTCACTGAAATGTTACCTATAACAGTTTTTAAAAAACAATTCCTGGAGTGCAGAAAATATTATTGGAACATCCACTGATGTTTACTTTTTAAGAGAAGTTTTCACAAGGACTTCAAGATTGCAGGTGAGTTTCTACAGTTAACAAAACAGATATTTTAAGCCAGTAAAGTTCCTGTAGATCTGTCACTGTTTATTAAGTTGGGCGCAAAGACACTTGATACCCTATAAGCTGCCAAGGAAAAGCAAGTGAAAATACAAACTCCTGTTGTTCTCGGCATTTTTTCATCTCTAAATTGCTATGCCAAGAAAAAGGGGAATAACCTACAGAGTTGCTTTTTGCATTTGCAACTCAAAATCGTAGTGTTGAGTAGTTTTGCAAATTCACTTGCTTTTTTCTCAGAGTAACTGTGGGTTAAGAATCATTAAACAACCACTTTTGCTCAGTACTTAGCAAACAGGTTTTTTAATCCGATGTTTGGGAAGAAGATTATTTTCTTCAGTTGTGGTTTCTGTGGAATTTTAAGTGCAGTAAGAAATGAAGGACCATTTGTTTGAATGCATGGGGTATTATATACGTATTTTTGCTATTCTTAGTTGTTCTTTTCACTTTAAAAAAATTGAGAGATTTTTGTGGGTGGAGTTGCTAGGAAAGGGAAAAGAAGGCCAGGAGGACGTATTAAGGACTTCGCAAAGCAAAGAACTTCTATCAAAGCATCTCAAAGGGATTTATAAACAAAGGCTATGGATCAGGCTTTGTCGGAAGTGAACTTGAATCGCAAGGAAGCCGATTGACTTCCCCAAGGTCACTGGGCACAGTGGGAACTACAGTTAGACAAGGATCCTGAGTGGCCACAGTGGGCCACCTGCTTGAATGAGCTTTCTACTCTCCTAAAGCTTTACCCATAATTCTCACAAATCAGCTAACCTAATAACTAGAAAAACTACTCTAACTGGCAAATAGTTAAGGGTGGAACAACTAATGTTACCTTCTGAAACCAAGATACTGGAAGGCTGACAAGGTCTTATGTCTCAGAAGCGACAGTATCAGAAAAAGAAAGCCAACATGTTGAGATAGCCCTGCATGCCCCATATTAAACTCATCCCAGAGCCCTTTCATAGCAAATGACATACAGTAGTTTAAATTTTTGTCGGCTTTGGAGTTCTCACGTAATTATGAGCCATACTGAAATTCTCCGGAAGAAAACCAAACTTGACATTTAAAATGGGAACGTAGGTAAGTTTTGTGTCATACATAGGAAGAAAATGGTGTGAGCTTGCTATTCCCAATTAACAGCTTTGAGCAAGGGATTGAGGGAGAGAGGGAAAAAAGGAAAGGTCTGTGTTGAGAAATATTAAAAATCAGAACTTTAGGAAACCATTTGTGAGAAATTAAGGTTGCTATGAAGAGAATGTATCCAGAGCTGGCTGTTCTAGATGTTTCTAGCTCAAAAAAAAGGTGTTGAGTATGGTGGTTCTAAAGCAAAAACTGGCCCAAAAAGGTGGGGATGTGATCTTGGCTAAAAATCCAAGGCCAGGCAAAGGTTCAAAGGCAGTTGCATTCAATGCATTCTTGGGTGCTAACATTACTACAAAGATCACGCTCTGATACCGTCAGCATAGTGTGAGCTTCTTGGTGCTGCTGTTTCTGTGATATGTCATTAGAGCAACTGGATTTGGAAGCCTCTTATCTGTTCCCTGGCCAAATGACCAAATCTGATTGACTGAGACACTCTTTCTATCCTCCCACAAAAGGGTAAAAAGACTATCAAAGAGGTAAATGAATCTATAAAGTATCTATTTGTACCATTAATGCCACTTTGACAACATTCTAAGAGACTCTTTAAAAAAGAAAGCAGGCTAAACATGGGCATTTTTTAGAAGAGGGGTACCCCCCTGGAAGGCAGTTCAATGGAATTCGCTTGAAAATCATTGCAATGCTGACACACTGAATAAATAATTGTGAGAGTGAGGAGCAACATTCTAGATGAAAATTTAAATAATGTGGAGGGTGTGTGAGAAGGGGAAGAAAGAGGAATTAATTTAATTCCATTTGCTGATGTGACTGTAGCACAACTATTTTTAGGTATAATCCAAACAGTGCATATCTTCTCCATTTTGATTAGTAGAAAATTGGCAGGGAGTCAAAAGAATTAGTATTTCTCAGCACATTATGCCAGAAATGCACAAATAAAATGACATTATCTGTGCCAATGCATTTAATTTGAATTACTGAATTAAGGAAAAAAAAAAAAGAATGGTTCAGATTTGTTAAAAGCATTTTTTTTTTTAAAGTCACAACTGGCAGTTAAAAAAATACAGAATAATTTCCATTTAGATCCTTGCTTAGCAGCTCCTGCTAACAAGTTAAATGTTCATATTACCCTGAGACTTTGGGTGCAGAATTTCCGCCCGGCAATTTTACATATTGCCAGAGGAAGTCAGCACATTCAACAAAATGTGAAATTAAAATAAGTGAGGAAAACGTGCTTAACAAGGAAAGGTTGCACAATAGCCACTTAGAAGTTATTAATAATTTCAGTTCCAAAGAAAGCACAGACCAAAAAAATAAATAAATGACATGAAATAAAGTAAACTCTATTTGCCAAGTGTTACACAGGCAAGTTCACCATGGGACCAAGCTTTCTGTTATACCAATTATACATTCGTACAATGGAGAGAGAATTTATAGATCCTGGAAAATCTCTATTGTTACATAATTAGAGAACTTTAAGTGTTCAACCTGACATAACATCCAGTATAACAAATCAATGAATCTTGACTGCATTTTAGTTCACTGCTGTGATTTTCAAGCTTTTTACCTATGGTACCTTTATACACAGACCACGGGCAAGGATGATTTTCTGCACATTCATTGCCTTCCTCTGGCCCCCTCTGCAGCGCACTATCTCAGCAGATCTAAAAGGACTGACAGCTTTCTCCTCCCACTGCCATCGTTATTAGGACTTGCAGCCTAGTTTCCCATATGTCCTATTATAAATCAATGGCTGTCTTCTTCAAAAACAACAAAAAGTAGTTTTCATGCGTATTACCAATCACTGATGTGATCTGTGTCTGAATCCTTGTAATCTTTAGTTGGAACACTCCGGAGATCATGCAAAAATCTTTTTCTATTTCCTACCAATACATATAAACTGGTTCCAAGATCATGATGGTTTTCTCTAATTCACTAAAGGGACGAACTCTGTCTATTAAGTAGTTAAATGACATATTTTTCTTAAAGCTTAAAAGGACCTTCATGATTTTAAGACCTGAGGTTTGATGGGCCTGTACGTACGTTTCAGGCTAGGAAGATTTCTTTTTATTTAAATTTGAAAACTTATCTAGACAAAATAAGTAAATAATCAGGAAACCAGGAAAGTGAATCATTAACCTGGTGCTTCGGTGTTCTTCGAATGAAACTGAAGATATTAAGTCCATTAATTTGAAATAAGAATGCACAAAACCTCTAACAAAATGCATGCTTACATACTCATGGGGGGGGTGAGTAGAATATAGAAAAACTATACTTCATTCCTAGGGAAATTATAGTGACATTTCATCCTGAGCCTGATTTTACCTTCTCCAAAATAAACTTTTTAAAGTATTTATCTTTGTATTCTTCAAGAAGCCTTGCCAGCTTGGTCTCTTCTCCCTTTTTTTCTTCTATTGTTTTGTTTTTCATTTTTTGCTTAACTTCACAGAAGCTGTTGTTGAAACTACTACTGTGCATGCAGCCTTCTGCTGGTCTCTAAAACATCTCCAGCATTAACAGAGGACTGTCTCCAGGTCCCATTGCAAAAGAGAAAAATCAGTCCTGACTTTCCTAGCAGAGAATCATCTGCTCATGTGAAAGCACAGCATAAGCCACAACTTTACACTGGGCACTGTGGCTTCCTGACTGTTCCATCTTGAAATGAAAAGCGTATCAAAAATATAATGATAACTACTTAAAGAAACTTATTTTGCAGAATGTACAATTAATCACAGGATGGAATACCACTATCCTTTCCTTAGGAACTAATTTTATGAAAAATACTCCACCATTGGATGTTGTAATTATATTAGAAAGCTATCTGATTTCACCTTGGCTTTTTACCCGTGACTTGTCTACCCAGAACCTTTGCAGAAACAATCTATTTAATTATACAAGTGAAAAAAACATTGACTTCAGAAGTCCTTCTATAAATTTTTGCTTAGCCACGAAAACCACTTTTGATTCTCAACAGCCACTGGAGAAATCTGCCACACTGATCATCTGTAGGCTGTGATTTTCAATCGGAAAACAAAAATAAGCTGTAGGAACCACTTACCGCATTCCAAGTAGGCAACTGATTATTCAGGGTGTTAGTCTTCTTTTCTGCGGTTTTGTGAAAAGTTGCAGCTGACTGAGTTACAGGCCTGGATCACTTTTTTTCTTTTTCGGAGATACACAATCTCGCATGTCACTTCATGAGTCAAGTGCAGCAGATGGGATCTTGAAAGCGCCTACAAGTAGTCTAGAATACCTTGAATCCAGCTGTGAAAATTGAGGGCACATCTGTAGCTCTCAGTAGGTGAATGCCTCATTTGATCTAGAGGCATTTTGCTATGTTACTGAGTCATAAAAAGCTATTAAAAGAGCACTCTGGGAAATCCAGTCTATATTTTGAACAAAACAAGCTGTCTTTTTTCATTATCACTGACCCCTTACAGACACAAGGTACATAATCTTGATTGTGCTTCATTGGTATTTATTGCACATGGACCAATTCCTCACACAGTAGTTAGTTGCACCAGAGTATAAATACTTGGTAAAACACACGAGGAAATAGAATGTACACACAAGTGCTAAATTTTACCAGCAGATCCACGTGGGCACTTGGACATAAAAAAATAATAAAAAATCCTTAAGATAATTATATTTATAATATGGATACAGTTACAGTACCATGATAAAAGAGTACAAAAAGGCATTTTCCCAATAAATCATTAGCTCAATAACATAATAGGCAACAGAAGTAGAATTTGAATTTTATTTTAAAGATCTGTCCATCCCTCCATCCCCCCCCTTAAAAAATATTTTATTTCTTTTTGTGCACGTAGCATCTGTGGATTTTACAATTCCTAACACTGTGCAAAAATGGCATTTTGAACCACTCCTTTTTTGTTTTGTTTTTACCTACATGTGCAGTAATCTGAACTGTTTCTTCCTCTTTTTTTTTTAATGTCCTGTCTTCGATTGACAGAGTCACATGTCACAGAGAGAGGCTCAGCGCCTGGTCCTTCCAACTAATATTGATACATAAACAGCTGTTTAATATAAACAAATCTTTCTATCTTGCTGTGCAATATGCACAGTGTGAGGTAGAAATCCCTCAGCCTGACCACCGAGGCGCCCGGGGACGGGGGTGGGGGCAGCTGGTTTGCCCTCCAGAAGGAAAGCTAGGTGGGGTTTGTTCCAAGAAGAGCTTAACGTTTCTTGAAACGTACTTTTTTTTTTTTTTTTTTTTTTTTTTTGCATCCATCCTTTCCCTTTGCTTTCAGAACTGGAGAAATCATTACACAGGAATTAAAATGAAATTTCTCTGGAAAGCAAAAAGAAACATCCTGACAAACTGTCATTTCCCTCTCTCTGGCAGGCTGCTCCCGTTCCCGGGAAAGAGATGGAAACCAAGCTGATAGACATTTATCCCTAACGCTTCTCCCTCCTCCTGTCTCCCCCGCCCCCCGCCCCATTTCCACTCCCGTCTTCGAAAAAGTGTCACAAAACACTTGGGGGAGGGATCTAAAGATGCATCACACGCACTCACAAAAGAAGGCTGAACCTCAAACAGAACAAAACAAAACAAAACCAAGAAAAATCAGCGAGCCTTCCTCCACCCCCTCCCCAAACTTTCCTTTTTGTGCAACGGTCCTTGGCTTTTCTGTCTGTCTGGGATGATTCAGATGAGGTTTGTGGGCTTCGTGTTCACCTGCTTTCGATCTTGAGTAAACACAGATCTCCTTTCCCCAGGGAAGCCGTTCAAGGGCGCCCGGGCTCTCCTCTCCCGCGGCGGGGCTGGGGCGGAAGGGACCCCGGGCGTCCCGCGTCTGCGCCCGGCGCCGGGCTCTACACCTTGGATTCCGAGGTGAAGCCCGGGCGGCACGGCTCGTCCAGGCTCGAGTCGCTGTCCGCTGTCGCCCCGCCGTTGCAGCCGGCCCAGGGCTCCAGCAGGCGCGCTGGCTGAGTGGCCCCGACGTCGTCGTCATCCTCGTCGTCCGAGGCGGCCCCGGGCGACGGCTGCGGCCCGGCCCCGGCCAGGCAGCCCGAGGCGCGCGGCCGGTCTCCGTGAGCCGCGTGGCGCCTGCGGGCTGCCCGGCGCACGCAGCAGAGCAGGCGCTGGAAGGCCTTGCGGAAGTCGGGGCTGCGGCAGTAGATGATGGGGTTGAAGGCCGAGTTGGCGTAACCTAGCCAGTTGAAGAAGACGAAGAGGCGGTCGGGGACCAGGTCGCGATGGAAGGCCTTCACCACGTTAGCCAGGAAGAAGGGCAACCAGCACAGCGTGAACACGCCCATGATGATGCCCAGCGTCTTGAGCGCCTTCTGCTCCCGCAGGGCGACGAGGCGCGAGGGCCGCCGCTTGCTGGTGCGCCCGTTGGCCACCGGGGCGGCGGCGGGGCGCGGGGAGCCAGACTCCGGCGCCGAGGATGCGGGCGAGGGTGGCCGCGCCGGGCCGCTGAGGAAGCGGCGCTCGCAGCTGTCGATCTTCTTCACCTGCTTCTGGGCCTCGCGGAACACCCGCAGGTACACGAAGGCCATGATGCACAGGGGGACGTAGAAGGAAACCACGGACGAAGCTATGGCGTAGGCCCGGTTGGTGACGAAATCGCAGCATTTGGGGTCGTTGTAGCAGCGGCGCGCCTCGTCGCTTTCGGCCCGCCACCAGTGCATGAGGATTGGAAGGAAGGACACCAGGGCCGAGATGGCCCACACGGTGCACACGAGGGCCCGCGCTCGTGCGCGGGTCAGCAGGCTCTGGTAGCGGAAGGGCGAAGTGATGGCGAGGTAGCGGTCCAGGGCTATGACACACAGGGTCTCAATGCTTGCCGTCACACACAGCACGTCCACTGAAGTCCAGAGCTCGCAGAAGAAGGAGCCGTACTCCCAGCGGCCCCACACCACGATGGTGGCCCCGAAGGGTACCACCAGCAGCCCCATGACCAGGTCGGCGCTGGCCAGGGACATGATGAAAAGGTTGGTGAGCGTCTGCAGCCTAGGCGTCTTGGCGATGGCCACAATCACCAGCACGTTGCCAGCCACGATGAGTAGTACGATGAGTGCCATCAGCAGGCCCATGCCCGCCGTCCACTGCTGCGACAGTGGTGCGGGCCCCTCGCTGGCCGGAGGTAGCAGCGAGGCGGGCGGCGACGCGGGCACTAGCAGCCGCGCCGCGGTGGCCGCGCCGTCGGGCAGCGGCGCGGCCGATGACAGGTTGCAGGGCTCGGAGGCGCCCAGGACGAGCGCCCCCGCGCCCATGCCGAGCGCCCCCGCGCCCATGCCGAGCTGTGGAGGCCGGGGGCGGGGTGTGTGACGGGGCTGGGCCGTGGTTGGGGAACACCCCAGAAGCTGGGGCGGAGGGGTGAGCGGAGGGAGGTCGCGGCCAGGTCAGGGCAGCCGCAGCGCGGGGCCGGAGGCATCGGCGCCGGGCGCCTTTCCCGCCGGAGCTGAGCGCTGTCGCTGCCGCCGCCGCCGCTGCCGCCGCCGCCGCTGCTGCCGCTGAAGCCGCTGTCGCTGCTGGAAAAGCCGGCGGGACCTCAGCATGTTTCTGAGCGCGCCGGACCCGCAGCTCCAGCACCCAGCACCCACCCCACCCCGCTCCCACTCCCCCAAGCCAACCCCCGGGGCCTGGCGTCAGGCTGGTGCAGCCAATCCGGGTAAAGGCACGCCCCCGTCTGGTCTTACCCTCCCCACCCCCTCTCACCCCCTCCCACCCGCACTTGATCCGCTCTGGAGAGTCCGGGATAGATCGCGGAGCTACAGCGTCCCAGGTGCCGGCGAGTTTCTGCGAATGCGCCGGTTCCCGGGCGGGCTAGTTCCACCCGGGGTCTCCTGCGCCCCCTGCGCCCCCTGCTGCGCCCGGGGTTCACTCGCGTCTCCGCCCCATCCCGCAACCTCCCCTAGCTCCTGTGTTCCCTTCCCTCCTGAGCCTCCTTTGCCCCCCAACTCCACCCCTGCGCTCTCTGCTTCCTGCATCCCAGCTTCTCCCGTAACCCCTCTACCTCCAGTGCCGGGGCTCCCTGCAGAACAGAGCGCTTGCTCCTTTTAGCGCCAGGATACTTTGGTGTCCTGGAAGCGCCACAGCGCCTCGGACAGCCTGTCCGCTGGGGTAGGAGAAGGTTGGCTACGAGGTTGGTTGTGGGATCAGGCAGCCTACAGGATGTGTGTAAAATCCTTCCTCCGTCTAGAGGGGACCCAGCCAGCCTGCGTGCTGGCAGCTTGGGGGATCGGAGGTGGGTGTTAGCGGTTAGAGGAAACTTTCCAGCGCAGCGAGTTGCTGGAGCCAACTGCGCATCTGTCAGGCAGGCTCTCTGGGCACTATTCTTGCAAGGAGCTTCTGTTGAACCTCAAGCGCAGTAGATAAGAGCATGGAAGCGAAGGTTTGTGCCTCTGACAGCTAACGCTGAGGACCAATTGGAAAAATACACACTCCTCAGTCTCAGCTAACAAATGTGTGAGTATGATGCAACAGCGTGTGTTCATAATACACAGGGAGAGGCCTAGGGAAACAAACCTTACGGTACAGAGAAAATGATACCACCGCACATTTTAATCACATTTGAGATTTTTCACATAAAGTAGTAACACCTGTATTTGGTGTTTTATTACTTGTGATTTTGTAATTTGAGCCAAGTCAATACAATCAAAAAGGGTGCTGTCAGTTTTGGCTGACGTAGTGAACTGAGATTTCAGATTTCTTAGTCTGCGTGGTTTTCTCCTTTGCCCAAGTTCCCACATTCTCAGAATTCTGGGATTAGTTTTGGAAGGATGAGAGAAAAAATATGTAAATACTCAAGAGGATTAAAATAAAAAAAACCCCCATTATCTGTGGTTTTTGAGCTGGCAAGTGAATAGGCTTGTAATTAGTGAGTTGTTAACCTAGCTGCAGGTGAACTATCTAGTTGGGGTGGAAGACAAAGTCATGAGTATTCGTGTAGCAGAGCTGCAAGTCATTACCCTTGACCCTGGTAATGTCCTCAGCTCAGGCCTGGGGGAAAATCTTTAATTGAATCCTTGAGAAGTAAACAGCTTCTAATTGTTTATGTAAGGGTGCATGAAAATGTTATATAATGCTCATAGGAGTCTAACATTGGAATAAAAAGAACAGGGTCTGGAAGGAACATCCATTAGGAGGCGACCAATCTTATACTTTTAACCTTGGCAGAGAGAGACTGACTTCCACAGTTGTCCAGATGAAGAGCAAAAAGTCATGTTTATTAAGTTTATAAATTAAAGCAGCTTTAACCACCTTCCCTTATATAAATCCAAACACATGAATTTGCTTTAGGCCCAAACCTGATCACTTGCTTGTTACAAGTGGGAAGTGATTTGTCTATTCACCCCCTGCCCCGGATTTATCAGCCTAGGTTTGCCAGCTTGGGGGTGGGAGGTAGGAAACTAGAGAAGTTGTAGAGAGGAGGAGACTGCACCCCTTGTTACCCAAGTCACTGTGAGTCTGAGTCTCCCCTTCTGGTTTCCAGGCCCCCAAAGGGCAGTCTCAAAATAGCCAAGGCATTGGAAAGAGTTGAAATTGACACTGCCCAGGAAAAAGGCTTTGAGTGCTGGGCTGCAGGGCGGGGCATAGGGAATGTGGAGGCCTTCTGCCCGGCCATCTTTCTGTCAAGTGGTGTTGCTGGAATGGAGTATGCCAACCTTAAGTGCCCCTGAAGGGCAAAGGCATTGCATGTCTGTGGGCGATAAGACCAGAACTTGGTTGAGGTTCAGCACAGAAGCCAGTTGCTAATAACTGCACCAGATCATCATTTGTATAAACACACCAGGCCGTGGGGCCATGACATTTGAATTGTTGAAAAACTCTTCTGGAACTTTTTTTTTCCTGCTCATTCAAGAATCTGAATTTCTGTATTAAAAATACATTAAATTATAAACATTCAAAACCAGAAAGTTTTTCTAAAAGGACTTCCAACACAGGGCTACAAGCATAGAGTCCAGGAATTCTTGATGCTAGGGTTTTACTGACAGAAAAGCTGGAATGGCCCATGTTCAAGCCAAGTTAGCGTTCTGGTAAAAACCTAAAATGTTCTCAGATCTCCTTTAATTCCTACTTCTTTTGGTGCTTAGCTAAGGGCACAATATTAAGAAAGTTTCAACATGTTAATTTATACAGATTTCCTCATTGTTCATGTGCAGCTGTTAAGGAGAGTCCATTCTTAGGACCTCACATATCGGATGATAAACCCTCACCAGCACAGGGGAGAGGAAGTGCACTTCTTCTGCCAATTTCCAGCCCAAGCCTCTTACTTCCCCACTCCAGAGCTGGGTTTGCCATGGGTCCTACTTGATCTCCTGGCTTCTAGTCCTGCCTGCTCTGGACTGTGTAATCTGGAACACCACAGCCAAGTTAATATTTCTAAAATGCTGCATTGACCAAGATGCTTTTCTGTTCAGAAACCTTAACTCCTAGACTTGACGTTCAAAGCTCTCCCCAGTCCAGTTCCACACGGCCTTTCCAGAACTATCGCACACTAGAATTCTGCCTGTCTCCATGTCATTGTACCTCCCAGTTCTGTATTCTTTTTCCTTTCTTGAATCTATACACTTTTTTTTTGCATCTGTACTCTTTCTCACTGGGTCCCCTCCACCAAGAATCCCCTCCTTTTCTGTCTCAGTGCTTTGAGCCTTAAAATCTGGCTGGATTCTTTTTTTTTTTTTTTTTTTGAGACAGAGCCTCCAGCTGTCCCCTTGGGTAGAGTGCCATGACATTACAGCTCACAGCAACCTCCAACTCCTGGGCTCAAGCGAGTCTCCTGCCTCAGCCTCCCAAGTAGCTGGGACTACAGGCACCCGCCACAATGCCCCGCTATTTTTTGGTTGCAGCCGTCGTTGTTGTTTGGTGGGCCCAGGCTGAATTCAAACCTGCCACCTTAGGTGTATGTGGCTGGCGCCTTAGCCACTTGAGCCACAGGTGCTGAGCCTTTTATTTTTTCTTTTTCTTTTCTTTTTTCTTTTTGAGACAAGGTCTCAAGCTGTCGCCCTGGGTAGAGTGTTGTGGCATCACAGCTCACAACAACCTCAAACCTCTTGAGCTTAAGCAAGTCTCTTGCCTCAGCCTCCCAAGTAGCTGGGAATAAAGAGCTGCCCACCGCAGTTGTCGTTGTTTAGCAGGCCTGGGCAGGGCTCGAACCCACCACCCTTGGCGTATGTGGCCAGTGCCCTGCCCACTAAGCTACAGGCCACGGCCCGCCAGCTGGATTCTTATTTCTCTTTCAGTCCTTCCTGCCTGCTGTTTCTAGAAATGATCTCTTCTTCTTTGGACCTATGGTAATTACTCTGCTTACTACATTTCAGGTGGTAATTAACAACATAGTACCTTTTGGCATCTCTCATGTTGTTATTTAATTTTTATGTTTTTTTCTTCTCCTGTAGATTGTAAGCTCACTGATAGCCAGGACTATCTCATACACTTTTATATCTTCCATGTTTTTCAGTATCTGCTTTATATTAATTAACATTAGTTTTGATTCATAAGTATATGATATTTCATTAATTTTCATTTTTACAGATAGGAGGGGAAAAAATGAGCATTTTAGGAGTTACAGTCTCTTCACTGTTGCTTATAATTTACATTAATCATTACAGCCTACTGAATATTTTCATTAAGCATTTCAAGATACTTTACAAATACAACCTAAACTCGTGGGATGAATAAACTTATATCATACTTCTTTGGTAGTAAGTAAAGTGGAACATATAGATAAGAAGTTTTCCAAAGGGGCCGTGCAAGCCTACGTCAGTAAAAATTACCACCTGTTCTTCACAAATATCTGGGTAAATGACCTTTTTTCCTTAGCCTTCATTTGTGATGCCGTATTTCCAGCCATTTCTGGCATGGGACAATTACTATTGACTTGAATCTGGTTTCAAGTTCTAGATCAAATTAAAAGTTGGCAGAGCAGTGATTAATAGGCTTCTAACCCATCGTGGCTGCAAGCCGTGAGGCTGGCAAAGACGTTTCCATTCTTGAGTTGGCTTTGCTAGAAAATGAGTTAAAAATAAAAGTAAGCAGCCTAACTGGACAACTGCTAGAAGACAGGCCAAATTTTCAAGTAAAACCCCCAAAAGTGTATGAAATCTGTTTGCAAAATTTGCCTTGAGGCTGATAATAGCCTCAAAGCTGTTTGAAATCCAGGTATAACACACCAAAGGATTTGTTAATCAGAGCTCAAGTAGCTATTGCTAAGGAAATAAATACAACTTTTCTCCATAAAGCAATACAACTCCTAAAACAATCATTTAGTGCTAACTAACCAAAGAATAGCCTACATCTGGGCTGGCACTTAAGGTTATATATACTGGTTTTGTAGCCAGAATTTAAGGGACGAGCAATGCCAGCCATTTTTCTATAAAAACACAGACAACAGTGGTGTAATCATAGCAAAATGTGGACTATTAGGAAAATTCAAAAGCTTTCCTCTCTCCCCACGCCTCCCTCCTCCCTTTCCCCTTCCTCCTCCTCTCCTACCTCCTCTTCCTTGTATATCTACTGAGTACATTGAACAATGCTAGAGCCAATAATAATATTTTTCAAAATTTGGATGTTTTGCAAAGGGTTCAGACCTGGGAGGCAGAAGATCCAGGTTTGTGTCCTGGCTTTGTAACTTTTCTGTTTGACCTTTGTCCTGGCTTCACCTTTAAAACAAACTCACTACCACTCACTTCTTTACAGGGCCCTGTGTGAATTAAACGAACTAATGTATAGAAATGCTTCTTGAAATCTCTTATAGGACCATATATCTGTACAGCATCCAATGCTGTCTTATCTGATCATCATAACATTTTAAACCATACCTGCTGGTATGGGAAGCGTCAGTTCACTTAGATAAACTGCCTGTATCAGTTTGACTCTTTTCTTTTTCATGCTAGACACTAATATGACTCAGAGGCTGGATAACAGTGAATTGTTTTTAAATGATTTTATCATTAGCAAATCTTTTTTAAAAAGTTTTTTTCCCTCCTTTCTGTGTCCTCATTTTGTATTTCCTCTATTATTTCTTAAAAAGTATTTGTTTATGTGATTCTCTGAAATACATTCCTTTACAGTATTTCAGTAGTGAAATATTCACAGCTGAGAAAGGAGTTTTTGATGTTTAGTGTGATAACTAATAACTTAAAGGAGAAAAAGGGTACCCAGTACAAAACTTAGACCAACTTTCAAAAATTCTGTTCTTATTCAGCTGTATAATGACTAAAATATTGATGATCAGCTGAGATCTTACCTTAACGTATTAGTGACAATATTAGGAACATTTATCGCTACACAGGATAAGCGTTTGGCTTGGACTTGTTCTTCATTTTGCCCAAGTCTGGAGCTTGTGATGACAAGAGGTGCCAATTATTGAAAAGTCTAGGTTTTATTTTAACAGTCACACAGAGTTTTACTGTGTTCCTGATAAAACAATAATGTAAAAAGCTGATGAGTTTATAGCAAAATGAATCCCCACACCCTTGTCATGAGGTTCTGAAAGGTAGGAATGATACCTTGAAATATTTTAGCTCCCATTTATTCTGGGAGTATAATAAGGTAATAAGTACAGTACTTACAAACTCCTGTGGAATTGAGGAATCACTTAAAAGCTTTTGTCCAGTAGATTGCCTGTAACATAATGAAAGAAGATATTGTGTTTTCCATTCGGCCATGGAGGATGGCATCTGGGCTGTCCAGTTGAATAGAATCACCAGAAGGAACCAGTGAAAGACACTGGTTGTTGGCCAAACAAATCATTTACATTTCTTTTCACTCTGATCACTCACTACTTTGAGTAAACCAAACAGGCACCTCCTTTAATGTGTTTTTCTACTTCTTTGCATTATATAGGTATTTCTGTCGTTAACTTACTCATTATTTACAGACTGTAAAAGTACTCATCTGGACCCACTCAGTAAGCATAGCTTGCCAAGTCCCTCTGCTCAGAAGGGCAGAGTCCGCAAGACACTAGTGGGACGATATTTTTGCTACCACTGGAGTAAAGCTTCTTGCTTTGAAAATAAATATCAAACCTTTGAAATAATATTTGTTTTCCATAATGTATTAGCTTTGCCAATCCTTGAATAAAACCTGTTGGAGACTTTTATCCTACAATTGCTTTTTATTTTTGGAGCGTTATCCCTTAATTAAATGTTAAAGGAGCAATGACCTTCTTTGCAGGCTTCTAAATATAAACTACTTTCCAGACTGGTGGAAAAATGTTGTTGTTGTTGTTTTCTCCCTATTTTAATATGGAGAAGCTAAAGCATAAGAAAAAAGATTTGTGTTTAAGTTTTTAAGGGACGTGAAAAGGTGTTCTTGATTTTCTTGCCTCATGATCTAATCTTTAATCTTTAGAACCTGAATCCTTAGCAGATGTTGACCCATCTATTGTTGCTTTCAGAATCATTTAATTGCATGATATATTTGGAGGTTTGGAGTTAGGCGTGGAGTAATTTTTCAAATAAATAGCTCTGAATAAGCAAAGCAATTCTATCATGCAATATTTATTCGTACTTTCCAATTGGCTTAAATATAATAGATGTGGCATGACCATCATATTTATCTACACAAATGAAATTCTCATTGTTGATACATTGTAGTGTGAATTTCTAAAAGTGCCACATGAATACTAGCTCTGAAGACAAAAGAACACCAAAGAAAAGCCAAGCAATTAAGTCATTTAGTTCTTTGTTTTGTTTTTTAATCTGTAACTGGAAAAAAGACTTCACAGAAGACTCGTACTGAAAATCATAGCCTCAAAAGTTGTGACAACCTTGGGGATTTTATTTACGAGCCAAAATAGAGCTGTTGGGGAGTTTGGAACAGAAAATTAAAAAGCAAGCCGTGCTTGCTTTGTCATTTCTGAATGGTAACAAGGATTGTTCCAAACCAGGTAGTTAAGTAACGTACACATTGAGCTTTGAGGTTCTCTGAAAAGCCTTAAAAATATATTAAAATGGTATTGGCATAATCCTGAAAATTTTTTTTCTTATTCTGAAAATGTCTAAAGTGATGATCGTACTCTGACTTGTCACCATTGCCACCCACGGCCTACCTTTCCTCTGCTCTGCTGCCAGCCACTCTGCAGCCCGCATTGCCTCCATTACTAATTAATAGACATTATATACCTTTCATAGCTCCAGCTTGAGAAGAATGATCTTGGTTTAAAAAATGCCCACACATATATCTTCCCATGTAGAGTTTTTCTAAGTCCTTATCTGGGAGACAACTTAGAATGAAAATTATTTATTAAGCAAGTTAAAACCCCACAATTAACCTGGGAAAAAAATAATAATCAGTATTTTAGAACATAATCCATCTTGATGGGGTATTTTGAACATAACTCTGGCCCACACATTTTTCTTTTCCCTGGTTTTATTACATAATTTCAAACTATTGTGTTTTAGCAAGATTGCACTGATTTTAGTAATTAGTCTTAACATTTACCTCTCTCTGTATACACTAATGGTTAAGAACACTGGCTCTGGATTCAGATTGCCTGGGTTAAAATCCAGGTTCTGCCAATTAGTAGCTGAATGACTCGAAGCAAGGTATTTGAACACACGTTGTCATCCACTGACTGAGAACAATAATAATCACACCTACTGCGGAGGTGTTTGGGAGATTTGATAAGATAAAGCATATGTAGCATTTGGCACGGCGCTTGGCTTGTAAGTATAGTACTTAATAAACGTTACTTTCTGTTTTGCTGTCTTTTTTCCCCCAACAACATCAAGATCATGGCATAAAGCAGGAGAATCTTCATTCTACACAAAACCCAGGGTGGTAAAGGAGGCAGCTTCTAGGCGTTGGAGATACGGTAGATGAATAAAGGCATTTTATTTTTAAAAGCGAGAGGATGTAGTAAAGAATCTAATTTGCTAAGTACGCTTTTGATTTCAAAGGCTAGTTTATCCCTTCACAGTTATTTAATCTAATTATCGTTCAGTTTGGGGAATTAGAGTTTTCCAAACGAATTCTGCATCATGGGAAGGTCATAGAGTCCCACCCTATGCTATAACCGTATATGAAATGACAGCAACAACAAGGCAAAGCACCACTGGGCTTGTAATAGAGAAGCTTGTTTTCTGAGCTATAATTGATCCAAGCTGCTGCTTTTTTATGGTATAAATTTGTAAGATCTCAAGCAGGCCCGGAGACTCTCTTGTGGCCTGCCTTTTGCCAATGGAGCCTAACACTTGAGTGTTCCTGAGTACCAGGGATCTGACAGTCTCACCCCCTGAGAGCAGGGAGCAAAGAAATAGGCAAGGAAAGAAGTTTTCCAAGTCTTGTGTGGTTTAACCTCTCGGAAAGTCTTTCAGACGCTAGCTCGGAAGTATTAATTTTATTTCAAACAGAGAGGTAATGTTTTGTTTGTCTGGTTTCTGTTCTTTCACAACAAATTAGGAGAAGCAAATTGGGGTGAGGGAAGGAGGATGATCCAGGGGACGCAGGGGCTGCCTGGGAACTTTATTTTAGAGGAGAAAACAGGGAAGCCAGTGATGCCATTAACTGCAGAAACAAAGGGTCTTCTGTCCCCCAGCAGTCACAGACAAACCTGCATCCTTAAGAGAGAGCTGTAGGTTATGTTTGACCACCCTTGGTTTGAGAATGTGTTTTAGGAACATTTTTATTAAAAAAAAAAAAAAAGTAGAATGTAAATCTTGCAACTGCTGATTTTCTAGAACACTTCAGATATCTAGAAAGAGGATTGATATGGGCTTTTCCATTTTCTAACATTGCTGGATCAATGACATTTGAATTTCTTGCTAGAAGTCCACAACCGAGGTGTCAGCAGAACTGATTCCTTCTGAGGGCTGTAAGGGAGGAGTTTGATCCAGACCTCTCTCCTTGGCTTGTAGATGGCTGTCTTTCCCTCTGTACTGTCTGTGTCCAAATTTCTCTTTTGTATGAGGACACTAGTCATACAGGAGCAGAGCCCTCCCTAATGATTTTGGTCTAACTTGATTACCTCTATAAAGACCCAATCTCCAAATAAGGCCACATTCTGAAGTACTAAGAGGTAGGACTTCAAATATTCTTTTGGGGGGTACACATTTTAACCCATGAAATGGGTTGCTATATGTAAGAAGACTTGCCTCCTTCTGCACAATCTTTAGTTATCTGCATCTCATGCATGCCATGTTTCTTGAGAGCAAACACGACCACTTCTTATATCTTACTCTAAAGATGGCTCCCTAAATAGATAGCATCCAGATCCTGGGGAAAACAGACTATTTTGTTATAGGGTTGCAGTGTGATTACTGTCAGATCAAGTTCCCTTAAGAGCTGGGTATGTAGCCCAGGGTCTTGGCAATTGATGTGGGGTGGGATGGAGTGTAAGTCCCTTCCCTATTAGGTGTGTGCTTAGGGGTGAATGTACTGTGATAGCTTTCATTACAAATCCTGACACTCAACGCTTTTCTAGCAAATGGAATAGAAAAATCCTGGTTTGCTTTAATAATTCGAATTTGTGGAGAAAAACAGCCCATCCAGCTGGTTGACTGTGAAGACCACTTTTCAGCAGGTTGTTTTGATGTTGTTCAGACAAACAGAATCTCCACCCATAGCTGCTCCGCGCCTGGTGTTTTCCTCAAGCTGGAGTTAGGGTAACAGACAGCAAATAACTGGGCAGGAGAGAGACAACAAACCTTTATAACTGGAGAACAAAGCTGGCCTTTGAGGCATGATAAAACCAGGTCCTCTTAGAGAATCTGTTGAAAAACAGGATTTTTATGATGTGAAGTAATGATTTTCACCAAGAGAGTGCTTAAGATCCTAAAATATTGGCCAGTAGAGGTTTGACTAAGAAATAGCCTCTTGCAGTATAATGATTTAAATCAATGAAATCTGAAACTCGTAGCCATTCTTATTTTGTGTCTCTAAATTGCATATCTAATTGTCCTTTGTGATACTCACGACAAAGGCAATGTTTTAACTTGTTCACGGCCATGGACCAAATGCACCTGATTTTCGTGCCAGAAAACAACAAAACAAAAACAAAACAAAACAAAAAGCCTTCCCTGAGTAAGGCTCGAGAATTCAAACTGATGACTTATCTTGCCGTTTAATATTAAGTATGGCTGGAGGCTACCCTGGAAACCTCCACACAGGAGCTGAATATGGAACCAGATGCCCAGGCAACGTAGGAACCATCTGAGGATCACTCTAACATAGTATGCTATTTTCTGTATAGTGATGCCAACTCCTCCTTACAGATATATCTGCTATCACTGTGTTATATAAACAGCATGGATTTAGATGTGCTGTACATGAATCTCTATTTTGAAAAATGTCATGTCTAAGTTTTTTTTTAATGGCTGGGCTAGTTCAGTTGAACAATCTTACATAAGATGATACTTAAAAGCTCAGATCTGTGGGTCTGAGTATTATTTAGTCATCTGTTTGTGCAACCATATTTTTAACTCAATTATGATGAGCAAAAAGTTCTTCTGAACTCCCAAGCTGTGTTTCCCTACTTCAGTTTGGTTTCTTTTCCTCTCACTTTTCTGCAGAACCCATGGTAGAGAACTTTCTCTGGAAACTTCAGAATGCTTTCGTGAAGGGACCCAGCATCCATTGAAAAGCACCAAATTAAATGAACAAAATGAAAAAGTTGTAACAGATCTACAGGACAATGCACATTCTTTCCAATGCAGTTTCATGGGAACATAGAGCTCTGTCAAATTCTCTTTCAAAACCAATGACTAAAGCACCAGACCTTGTGCTAAAGGCATCATTTACAATATCTCATTTAATTCTTACAATAGTCTTGTCAGATATTGCTTTTATCAAGGAAGAAATTGAGGCTTGGAGAAGTTGAGAGATTTGCCCATAATCCCACAACTAGTCAAGTCTCACAGACTTCTAGCCCACGTCTACGTAGCGCCAAAGGCAGACCTTGTTCCAAAAATAAAGACTCGTTTCCTTTTCCCGTTCTTTGAAAGAGCTCACTTATTTGAAACTAAGATCCAAAATCAAATGATATTAAAAACATCAGGTGACTTCTGTGTAGCCGTGCCATATGGATATTTGTCTGTGCTTATCTTTTATAACAACTTCATTTGTGAGGACAAATGTTTCCATGAACCTTGAAGGCTGGCTCTCCGAAAGTTACCAAATTCTGCCCATTCGCACTTCCTCTCTTCTGCTGTCACCACGTCCCGTCTGCCTCTCAACTTCCTGAAAAATCAACAATCATGCAGTTTTCATACCTTCAAGAGTTTGTTCCAACTTTTTGCGGCCAGGAGGGAGAAAATGGTCATTAACTGGAGGTCACGCCACCAGGAACAGTGTAGGTGGGAGCTGGGCTCATTCCCACCCTTCTCCTCTCTCCTCACTCTGCTGCCAGGAAGCCAGTGAGCTTCTCACTGGGAGAGTATTTCAGACATGAGACACAGGCCAGGGGCTTGCAAAGATTCTTTTAAAGTCCCCTGCTTGGTTTGAGGGGGGCAGGAAGAAAGCACAGCTCTCTCACCTGCTACACGAATTCCCAGGAGCAACACTCAAGGCTCTTAAAGATCCTGACGGTGAGACCCAGCGGTCTCTGGGCAGGTTTTTGTGGGTCACCCTCTGCAGTGTCTGGGTGGATGGTCTAGCACCTCACTCTTTAGAATGTGTGGGCACCTAACACTTCTTGTTCTCCGCTTTGGGGTCTCAGCTCAGACAGACATTAGAAAACCCTGTTCTGACAACCTGTTCTGTACAGACTTGGTACTTTAGCCCACAGTTGTGATTAGAATTGCTGTGGGGGACAAGGTGGGAGGGCAGATGCCACGGAGGGGGGTGTAGAGAAGGAGACAGCCAAGGACGCAAAGACAAGGAACTTCAGAGGGTCTAAGGGGAAGAGGAATCCACACGCACAGAGGAAAAAACTCCAGAAGGCAGAGATGAGTCTCTGGGAGATGAGAGAGAACTAGGAGAGAGAACTCTCATGGAGACCAAAAAGAGTTTCCAGAAGGGGGATGATATATCACAAAGGACCAACTCCCTGGTATTTAAAATGTTCCTAAAAATCAAGAATAAAAATATTGGCTGGGAATGGTGGCTCATGCCTGTTGTCCTAGCACTCCGGAAGGCCAGGGTGGGAAGATTGCTTGAGCTCAGGAGTTTGAGACCAGCTTGAACAGGGTGAGACCCCCGTCTCTACTAAAAATAGAAAAACTAGCCAGGTGTGGTAGCTTACCTCTGTAGTCCCAGCTACTGGGGAGGCTGAGGCAAGAGGATCACTTGAACCCAAGAGTTTGAGGTTGCTGTGACACCCCAGTACTCTACCCAGGGTGACAGAGTGAGACTCTGTCTCCAAAAAAAGAATAAAAATAGTAACGGCTCAACAGAAAAATGGGTAAAGACTTTTATAGAGCGTTCACAACAAAAGAAATAAAATAGCCCTGAAACACGTGAAAGAATGCTCAAATCTGCGTCAGTAAGGGGAATACAAGGGAAAACAACCACAGCGCTTCTCAACTTTGAGACTGGCAAACATTTCCAGGCCACACTGCATGGGCAAGGCCATTGGGAAATGACCATGGCACCCAGTGCTGGTCACACCCCAAGCACCTCAGGCCAAGTGGGAATTGAGTGGGGCAAGCCTGCACCTTTTAAAACTTCTCCTAGAGCCCTCAGTATTGGGCTGTGAAGACAAGTTTTTATGGGGCTAGGATACAACTACACAACCAATTGTTACAGAAATCAAAATTGCAAGCTTTCTGAGGACAGAGTGTGATTTTTCTACTCATTTGGGCATTTCCACTCTGGTGACTGATGACTGCCAGACTGCCTTACTCATAGCTTAAATAAATATTTGTCGGATTGTTATCCAATGCATGTCAGAACAAGCAGGACCTACATGCCTCGACTCTTATGAATAGAATAAAAATAAGCCATGTAATTCATCAGATTAACTGATAAAAGGTTTTGTTCTTTTGCCTAGAGGGAGGGCTATCAAGAGATCATTTAGAAGCTTTTCTTTTCCAAATCCAGCAGTTTAACCGCATGCGGCATGGGAATGGGTGAATAACAGCGGCAGTTATAACGATGTATCAGTTCACATCTATCTTTTGCCTTCTTCCACCCAAGAAACATACTTGAAGTCCTTTACCATGCAGATTCTTGGAGAGGAGGCGTCTGCCCCACATTCCCAGCCCCAAGGAAGAGCAGAGTAACTGCTAAGGAATGTCCACCCGGCCCTGGCCCTTGTCACTGAGGACTGAGATCCTTCGTGCTGCTGTGGGTGGTTCTTCCCTCTACCTGCCTCTCACCTTGTTTTGTAGGAACAGTTTAATTACGAGGAGATGAAGTTTGTCTTTCAGGTTTTCCATTCCTCTGAAGGTTCCTGAGAAGAGCTAAGGCAGTAATGTTATTTCAATCTTACTGGTAAGAACGGAAGGCTGAATGAGATGCACCATCCACTATTTACTTGATCATCTGTTTAAACTTTCTGTTTTCTTTAGATGTGAGCCAAAGATTCTTGTTATATTTTTAGTGATCATGGTCATCATTAAACAGCTTTCTCTAAGCACCTTCCTGTTGTCTTGAAGTCTGTACAAATTAGGCTAGTTCCTGTCCAAAAGGAACTTGTCATTCAAAATGGTACAAAAGCCAGTGGTTCTCGATGGGCAGCTGTTGTGCTGGCCTGGAGGACATGTGGCGGTGTCTGGACACATTTGGGGTTGTCGAACTGGGGTGGGGGGGTGGCCGACATCTGGTTAGTAGTGGCCAGGGATGCTGTTCAGCATCCTGTGGTGCATAGGACACCCCACAAAGAGCCACTCATCCGGCCAAAAACGTCAACAGGGCTGAGATTGAGAAACCCTGGTTTGGACAGATGGACTTAAATGCACAACTATTTTTAAAAATAGTGATGGATTAAGAAATGCATATGTACCACGTAGACCGTCTAGACAAGAGACTGGAGGTACGGGGGACAGCAGATGGGCTCTGGTGGCAGCCTTAGCCATCTTTCGTCCAATATTGCAGCAGGCTTTGTGGAAGGGAGCTGGTGAGGGTGCAGGAGGTCGCTGGGGACCCAGGAGCTCTGCAGGAGAGCCTGTGTTGAATTGAAAACATCCCGATTTTTAACAGCAGGGCCTAGATCTGATGACAATGCCAATCATTTAGAAAAACTAGCACGACTAACAAGCCCTTGTCATTGGAGGACAGAGAGCTTCTCTCTGTGATTACGAAATCACTCACAGAGGCCAGCAACAACTTAAAAGTTCAGAATCACATTAATTCAAACACCAAAAAGAGGAACCATTCAGTCAGCTCAAAGAAATTATTGCATCATTTCCTTGTGTGTGGTTCAGGTTAAAAATAACCTCTAATCTTGTCAAAAGTAAACTGTCTTGTCCAAGAGAATTAGGAAATTACCTCAGAGTGGGGTTTCTAGGGTGGGGTTGAGAAGGGGCAGTTCATCAAGGAAGAAATTCCTTGCTGCATTTTTAAAATTTATTTCATTATATATTTAAATGTTTCTCTTTTTTGAATATTTCGTGCCATTGAAGTAAAATTTTAAGATAAACATTTCTGAGTGGGGGCAGCACTTGTGGCTCAAAGGAGTAGGGCTCCAGCCCCATAGACCAGAGGCGTCGGGTTCAAACCTGGCCCCGGCCAAAAACTGCAAAAAAAAAATTTCTGAGTGACTAAAGACAATGTGTGGCTGAGGGACTAATGGAGTGAGATGGGAGAAAGGGGAGGGAGGAGAATGGGGCTGTGTGTGTTTTCTGGGGGGTGCGGGGGGACAGGGAGGTTGGGAAGGGGAAGCACAGGAAGGTGCCTTCCCCAGGATGGTTTGAACTGCTGGGCCACTGGGGGTGCTTTTGTTCTCAGTCTCTGCCTTGGCCTTGAGTGCTCATGGAGATAGAGCATAAACCACAAGCCCTGTGCCCGCTGGGCCACGAAATGAAACTTAGGAAAAGCTGACCTTAGCCTGAGCCCCACAGCCGTGTTAGCACCTTGACATCGCTACAACTCACTCGGGACAAGAACAGACATGTTCCTCGCAGGGTCACGGCAGCACATGCTGTCAAGGCGTGGAGAGGAAGAACATGTCAAACAAAGCCGCTCTTGACCTTCAGATTAACTCCAGATTTCAGCCCATTGCCAGACTCCTCCTATTTGCCACTGGGTTGCAAACTCCATAAAGCGAAAACCAAGGGGAGGGGCTGGAGTGTGCCCTGCCTTCTCATGAGATGCACTCTGATACCGGCAAAAGTGGCTGTCAAACACTGTGGTGTCCCATTCCGCTGTCCCTCCAGCCTTGTGCAATGTTGTTTCGTGGTTTCCTTGTAATCTGGGACAATCCTGATTGCTCTGGAAGTAATTAACTGGATTCATGCTATTTGGTTCAGAGTATGTGTGAACGTGCACATTGAGGAAATCGGTGCTCAAAGATTAAGGACCTTTTCGGGGAAGGTCGTATTGCACTGAAGTTGAGGAAACATCTGACCTTGTTTTTTGGGTTTTTTTTTTTCCACTCAAAACCACAATCACTCTGAGCACAGAGTTTAGGACACAAGCCGTACCACAATGTCCTGTGCAATAAGCAAAAGAAATAGGCCAGAGTAATGTGTTTTTCTTAGAACAATCTAACCCATGTGGTGGAGCAGAGAAAACTCAGGCCAGGCCTGGGTTTAAGTCCTAACTTGCCACTTGCTGAGTTATTATTTCCTTGAGCAGTAGACTTTATGTTTTAATATTTCATCACCACAATGGCAATGATATTCCTTACTTCCTAGGACTATGATGTCGAATGAATGAACTAATGTGTAGAAGATCCCTGCCCAGTGCTGAGGCATTTGGTAGGTAGTTGAAAAATAGCATTTGTCATCGTACATTTTTGGTAGAAATACAAGATCTCTAAAAGGCATCTTTCTATCAGTGATTACATATGACGTTATGTAATATATGATGTGCCATCAGTTCAGTCAAAGTCAACATTGATCGTTACCATATCATCAAAAGACTTCTGTGAAGCACTCACCAGGTAGAATCAAAACTTGTTCACTGGCTCGTGAGTCCTGTAAGCGGTGGGAAATCAAAGGTATGTTTACCTATGTCAGTGTAAGTCTCCTGTTAGAAAAACACACCCTAAAGAATATGACCTCCTTCGGGCTGAAGGCAGAGGAGATTTGGTGAGCAGAGCACACAGTAGCTGAAAGGAGATACTGGGACTCCAGCCAGTAACTTCTGACCTACAGACGGAGGAGAAGCTCTGGGAACTGAAAGGTCTCTTATCACATTTTAATTCAAAAAATGAAATCTTACACTCTGAAGCCAGAATCTATAAATGGAATAAGATACCAGGAAGAGTCGCGTTCAGGTGATAAACAGTTCTTCTGGCAAAGAGCTTTCCCCATGTGACCACAGAGCAGCAAGGAACTCTTGGCCCATGTCTTCTTCCAAGCTTACTCTCCAAACAGATGGACGTCAGGAACTTAATGCTTATGCCCTGCATTTATAGAAGAATCACAATGCCAGGGCACCTGGAAAACGAGAATTTGAAAGCAAGGAGGCTTACTGACTGGCCCTCCATGTCTACATCCATCTATCCATCCACCCAACAGCCTCCCATTCACTTCCCATCCAACCATCCATCCCTTTCTATCCATCTGTTCATTTAGCAAACGTTAATTGAATCCCACTCTTTGCCAGGCCCAATATTGGAAGCTAAAGCTATAATTTGAAAAGGCTCTATCCCACTCCTCAAGGCAGACACAGACACAGAGGAGGTTACATCGCACATTCAGCCAGTTACACCCGGCCCCGGGCATACACAGACTTTTAGCAAATACTGTATGAAAACAATAAAAATAAACCACAGGGGTATGGCAAGAAATGCCATTTCCAGCTTTCTTTTCTTTCTTTGAGAGTAAAAGCCTGACTTTTGGCAATCTGGGGTGGGGGCAACAACTGCACCAAGTAACTCTCCAGCCTACGTTCTTCTTCTCTGAAGCAAAGATGTCTGTGGCTTGAACCATTTAATGGAGTCAGTTCTCCCCCACAGGCTGTCTTCACATCAAGTGAGGGAGGGTTATTTACTGCATGCTTCATTGCTGATGATCTCCAGGGAGAGAACGCAGGAATCACGCTCACTTGCAGCCGCTGAGTGGTCTGGACAGGAGCCAGCCCTGTCCGCTCTCCTTTTATCTCCTGTGTGTCAGGGGCTGGCCAGGAGTGTACATTAAAAAGAAATCCTTAGAAAAGTTAACCAAAGAGCACAGACGTAATTCCTACCTTGATACCAAGTCGGTATTTATCAATCATTTTAGTTTGCATTTTGTGCTGTTTGCCAAGGATTCGTATATACTTTGGCTTTTTCGAATTAGGATTATAAATCATATGGAAACTCTGATACAGTTAAAAAAAAATTGAATGCAGCACCTGTTTTAAACATTAGCAACGCTGAAATTGGTTTTCATATAACTGTGAGTTATAATAACCTTCACCTACTTGGATTTGGTTAACAGCTTTGACGTGAACTGATGAGAACTGGGATATCGTTAGGCTTTTTAACATTTTTTTCTTTTCTTTTTCTGGCTTGGATTGGAAGGGTTCTGGAGGTTTGAAGTTTGAAAGTAATCATTGTAAAACACATCATCATTAATCAAATTACCAACACCACAGCGTACAGGGCGTTCCATTCCAGGCTTATGGGAACCATCCCATCAATTCTAAGCTGGACATTGTCACTAGGGTAGACAAAGAATCAATCAAATCAACAAGTATTTATCCAGGGCTTATTACGCACTTAGCACAATTCCAGGGTACAATTTGGAAGGGGAGCGGGAGAGGGTGGAAGACGTGTAAGACACATTCCTTCATTATCTGAACAAGGAAGGAGGGAAATGGCAATTGTTTCTTCAAAATGCTGTCTGCCTTGATTGTGAGCTCTGAATAGCTGTATGATTTTAGGTTACAAGGTTGGAAATGTGACTGCTTTGACTTTCAAAGTGAAATGAGTTATTTGGGGGTAAAAGCCCACAAATTTATTGTACTGGTCTGGTGTTTCTCTTTACAATTGCTGCTGATTTGGGCAGCATAGAAAGGACCCTCCATCCTGTCTGCTGAAAAGCACAGCAGTATAAAAAGGACTTCCAGGGAATTTTTCTTCTGTGGCATCCCCGTTCTGAGAGAATGAGCAAATGCCCAGCAAGGCCCTGGCATGGCTGGTATTGCGGCACCTTTCAAAGCCGACTAAGCTGACCAGCAGTCAGATAGATACACACCGAGGTCTGCCTATGTTCCTGGAAAAAAGGGAAGCGGCCAGGTTATATAATAGTCTGACTTTAAGGGAAGTCCAGACCATTTTCCAATAAACAAATCCACAGCTGAGAAGTCTAAGGGAAACTTTCTCCTGTACTGTCCGGAGAGGGAGATGTTTCAAATTTGGAATTTTTAAAACAGCTTCCTTGAGGTATAATTTGCATAGCATAAAATTCACCTATTATAAACGCACAGTTCACTAAGTTTCAGGAAGTTTATCTAGTTGTGCACCCATCACTACAATCAAGTTTTAGAAAACTTCCAACACTTCAAAATGTTCCCTCCATGGTCCTGTGTGCAGCCAGGCCTCTCTGACACCTGCGGCCCTAAGCAAAGGACTTTTTGTTCTGAGATTCCATGCGAATGGGATTGTCCAGCACACCGTCTTTCTCATCTAGCTTCTTTCCCTGGGCTGGATGTTCTCAAGGTCCACTCGTGTTGTTTCATATATCAGGACGTCATCCTTTGCTGATAGACCATTTTGTTAATCCATTCATCAGTCGATAGATGCTCAGATCTTTCCCTGGTTTTTTGTTTTTGTCATAACATCAACTGACACTAATAAGTTTTTTCCTCATTTCCCCATATCCTCCTCTTTTTAAAAATCACTGATAATTTTAAAACGTGATGTTGATTTTTAAACAGCAAATTATCTATTTCTTAATTTGAGTTATTCACATCACTACACTAGTTCTGAGAGATTTTTATATTAGATTCATGCAACATAAAGTACTTGGAAAGCAGGACGTTAGCGAATGGACATTTTGTCCCACTAAGACCTTAGTCATGCCACATGAACTAGACCTTACAGACCTGAAATAAACCAGCCCGCCCTCAAAGCAAAACAGTTTGCCCGGAGATGCTCTTGCTTCTCTCCCTTCCCATATCTGTTTTCTCTCTCTTGACGTACTTCACTACCATGCACTTCATTAATTCATTCACTCTTGTTAATTCCATAAATTTTTAGCAGACATTTCCTCCATGTGAAGGCATGGTGCTAAGTGCTTAAGTTAGATACAGGGAATCAAACATGGTTGTAATTTGTTTGGTACAGGTACCCAAGTCAGGTTTTTGAGCACTTTTGACTGAGACTCATAGTAAAAAGTACATATTACCTATATACACATACACATACATAGCTGAGACAAAAGTTTTATGAAAACAATACCTCATGTTACTATTTGTGATGCAATGTTGTTTTCTGGGGATTTTTGTGTGTGTGCATGTGTGTATTTTTTTTTTTTTTTGTAGTTTTTGACTGAGGCTGGGTTTGAACCCACCACCTCCCCTATATGGGGCCAGTGCTCTACTCTTTTGAGCTACAGGCACTGCCCTGTATGTGTATATTTTTTGAGATGGGGTCTTGCTATATTGCACAGGCTGGAGTACAGTGGCTCTTCTCAGGCGCAATCATCATTCATTACAGCCTTGAACATGTGGCCTTAAGTAATCTCAACTCATTCTCCCTAGTAGCTGGGACTACTTATCGATTCAGCTTTGTTTTGTTTTGTTTTGAAATAGAGTCTCATTCTGTCACGCTGGGTAAAGTGCCATGGCATCATAGTTCACAGCAACCTCAAACTCTTGGGCTCAACAGCCCTCTGGCCTCAGCCTCCCAAGTAGCAGGGACTATAGGCATGTGCCACCACACCCTGAGAGTTTTTCTATTTTTAGTATAGAGGGGGTCTCACTCTTGCTCGGGCTGGTCTTGAACTCTGAGCATGAGCAATCCACCCATCTTGGCCTCCCAGAGTGCTAGGATTATAGCTGGGAGCTACCATGCCTGTCTAGTTTATTTTTAAAAATCAATTGATTGTAATCTACTCACCTACGAATGGGTTGTGTCATAATTTTAAAAAGTTTCAGCATAAAGAAGGGGACAGTGATTACCACATAGGAGGACTAGAGACTGGGAGAATTGTATGGGGGGTTCTGGGGTGGGGGAGGGGAGGACACAGAGGTGGGGAGCCTGTTTCCCATCAGGGCTCGCACCACCATCATCCCAGTAGAGAATCCTGTGTGCTGAGGAAGCCAGGCCTCTGCAGCTCAGCAGAGGTGGGTGGCTGGGGAGGGGGGAGCAGCCACTGAGTGGTTCTTGAGAAGAATTTCCCTTCCTTGTCCCAGATAATAGAATCAGCTCAAGTTCAAAAAGCAAATGTATGCTCACGTGTTCTAAATTCACTGTCCTTGAGAGATCGTTATTCTCTTCAAGTAGCTAAAACTCATAAAAATAGGACTGATCTTATAATGCTCCTGAGATGATGGAAAACTCTGGCTAATTGTCCCTCTCTTTCTGAATCAATAATTATCTTTAACTTGTTTTTCTTTCCTCGTGGTTGAGTCCTTTAAAAATTCCTTCTCTAGCCTGTTTTCTCTCAGCTGTCTTTCTTAGGAAATAACTACAACCGGGCACTGTAACAAACGGTTCCTTTCAAGAAATGCCACTGAAATTCTTTCTCTGGATTTTCTTTCTCCCTAAGGCTTGAGGCCGACAAGCTCTGTGGCAGGGACTCGGGACCCAGGGCGTTTATGGATTGGCAGGGGAGGGATGTTTTTCAAAAGCATTTATTGAGAGTTTAGCATTTTACATACTTTGTCCCATTTATTTCTCAAAATGATTCAATGATGTTGACACCCTTATCTGCATTTTCTGATATAGAAAATGGAACTCAGAGAGGTTAGGTAACTTCCCCAAGGTCACAAAGCTAGTAAGTGCTGGAGTGAAAATCCTAACTGCTGTCTTCTGCCTGTACAGCACGTGAAGTTAATGGCACTGAGCACACTCACTGAGTGAGGTGGAATGGAGGACACAAGGGTGCTAGGGACATGATCCCTGTCCTGAGGTGCTCACGCCACCATACAGTGGGATCTGGAAACAGAGGAGGGCCCCCCAGCTATGGAAAAGTGGTTTGTTTGATCTGTAGCTGACGAGTTGGAAGTGTATTCTGCAGGAAGTGGGCAGCCCCTGAAGTTTCTGAGTAGGAGAGTCACTGGCTGGCCGCGTGCTCCATCTGGCAGCAGGTGAGAGGTGCTGAGCTTCTGGCTCAAGAAGGCCACAGTGGGAAGGGAGCGGAATGCCAGGAATGTGGCGGGAGCAAGACCAGACGTGGCGGCGGAATCTGTCCTGGCCCCAAAGCATCACGTTTATTCTTCCACTGGTGCAGCTGACCTGAGTGACCCATCCCAGGGCCATCTAAGATAACGCTTTTGGAAAAGTCCCCAGGCTGTTGCTGCTCCTGAATTCTGGTTTTGGGAGAATCCCTATTGCTTCTTGCCGCTGAAGGTCTGTTTCCTTGGGCATCCTGAACTCATTAGCGTGGTGACAGGTTTAACTGCTCTCTACCACAACACATTATTTTACATTTTCCCCAGCTGCATTTGAGCTATTTTGGGGCCTGTGATTTTCCTCACTTTGGTCCAAGTTACACGGTGCCGACAGTTGTGAGGTCCAATCCCTGCAATATGTTCCCCCCATCTGCCGCTGTTTCCCACAGTGCTTAGCTTTAAAAAACTTGAGCAAAACCTTCCAGGTTGGTGGACTCCTGTTTTCAACATTTTCCTCCAGCTTTGTGATTTTCTTGACTCATGGTAGAATCTCGGGTTTCAGAAATGCAGGGCTCAGATTAGGGCTGCCCATGACTTTGACATTGGCGCTCTCTGTCTCTGTGTGCTTGGCTCTCAGTCCCTCCAGCCATGGTTGCTCAGTTTGCAGGAAGCAGTGGAACTGTCAGAGTATCCCCTGATGAGGGATACTTGGGATTTTAAAGTGAAAAAAGAAAAATGAAGAGACAGCTCTAGAAATCTGAACCAGTTCTGCCTCTGAGCAATGGCGTAACATAGAAAACCTTCTGTTTTCTAGTGATTTTCCAACTATGACAGACTCTGGGGAAATCTGGTAAGTCAGAATGGGGCTCACTGGCTGTGGAACCTTGGGAAGCTGATTCAACAGTCTCCAGACCTCAGGTACCTCATTTATAACACAGGGACAGAAAAGGCACCTGCTTCTGAGGTGGACACCGAGGCTGAGCCAGCTAACATTTGCATCAAGCACGGGCTGCGATGTCCTCTCCTCTCTGTCCCTTCGGAGCATCTGCCTTTTTGCCTCATTGGTCCCTCATCTTCTCTGAGGCAGAATCACACAATGGGTAAGAGTGTGGGCTCCACAGTCAGAATGTCAAGGCTTTGATTCTGGTCCTACTTACTAGCTGGGTGTGACTTGGTTCATCTCAAATGACTATGCCTCAGTCTGCCCACAGGCAAAAATGGGGCTGTGGTGAGTGAGCATCAGTGAGCTGATCTTTCCAACCCCTTGAACCCCAGGACTCTCAGCAGCCACCAGCTGGTCAAGCACGCAGGCCCTTGCTTATCATCCGCTGCCTTCCAGTTGTCCAGCCTTCTCCCAGATGAAATATCTCATGCAACTTGGGAATCAGTGACAGTGAGATCTGCAATCAGTCTTGGCCCAGCTGTAGCTTGTCCAGACCTGGACACATTCCCCATGAGAATTCAGCTTTCAGAACAGGCCAGTTCTCTTAGAGGGAAAATAAACTAGGTAACCTCATCTATTTTTCTTGTAGTAAAGTATACATACTATAAAATTTATTGTTTGACACATACTCCAGTGTTCACCAATACATTGAATAAGTCCGTTAGACACAAGGTGGCATTAAGGACATTCACAATGTTGTACAATGGTCACCATCATCTGTCTTCAGAACTTTTTCTTCTCAAACTTAAGCTCTGTACCCGTTAATGCGAACACCTCATTTCCTTCTCTCCTCTGCCTCTGGGACCACTATTCTAGGTTTCGTTCCTATGAATTGGCTACTCTAAATACCTCACAGAACTGGCATCATGCGGTATTTGTCCCCTCGTGGCTGGCTTGTTCCCCACAGCACAGTGTCTCCAGGTTCGTCCATGCTGTAGCACGGATCAGAACGTCCTTCCTTATAAGGCTGAATCATATTCCACTGTGTGGATACACCACATTTCGCTTATCCATCCCCCTGTGGGTGGACATTTGGGTTCTTTCCACCTTTTGGCTGTTGAGAATAACGCTGCCGTGAATATTGGTATATAAATATCTGTTCAAGTCCCTTAGGTACCTTCATCTTTTGTGTCTGTCCCTAGACACATGGGACATAAAATTTACCATTGTAGCCGGTTTTAAGTGTGCAGTTCCATAGTGTTAAGGACATTCAGGCTGTTGTGAAACATCTCCAGAACCTTTCGCCTTGCAAATCTGACCTCTGTACCCAGTAAACAACTTCCCCTTGCCTTCCTTCCCCAGCCTCCAGTAACCACCCCTCTGCTTTCCATTTCTGTAAATACCTTATGTAAATGTAATCACATAGTGCTTGTCTTTTTATGACTGGTTTGTTTCACTTAGGAGAATGTCCTCTAGGTGCATCCATACTCCAGCATGTGTCAGAATTTCCTTCTTTTCAGAAGCTGGGTGATACCCCATAGTACATCACATTCGTTTATTCATTCATCCTTTGATGAATGTGTGGGTTGCTTCCGCCTCTTGGCTATCATGAAAATACTGCTGTGAACATGAGTGTCGAAATGCCTCTTCAGAATCCTACTTTCGATTCTTTTGGATATCTTCCCCGATGTGGGAATGCTGGATCATATGATAGTTCCAGTCTTCATTTTCTGAGGAACATCCATTCTGTTTTCCATAGAGGCTGCACCATTTTACAATCCCTTCGACAGTGCCCAAGGGTTCCAATTTCTCCACATGCACCAACACTTGGCATCTATTTTGTTGATATTAACCATCCTAATGGGTAGGATTTTGATTTGCATCTCCCATTGGCAGAGGAATGATTGGTGCTGTCGAGCGTCGTTTCATATGCCTGTTGGGTATTTCTCCGTCATCTTCGGAGAAGTGTCTATTCAGGACCTTTGCTCACTATCACATCAACATCCAACAGTGTCTTTGGAGCACCAGTCATGCTTCCCTGGAAGACACTGTCACATCAACATCCAACAGTGTCTTTGGAATATCAGTGTCAAGCTTTCCTGAAAGACTGGAACATCAAGCCAAAGGCAAATAATATCCAATATAGAATACTTTTGTGGGTTGAGAAATGGGTATAATAAATAATGGGATATTAGATTGTTGAAAAGCTTTAATTTTCCCCCATTGCCTGCCCCCCTCACCCCGTACATCCTCTTTTCTGAAGTTGTTCCCTACCCACAGTCCTCGCTGAAGGCGGGGATGAATTGGCATATTCACCTTAAGGGACTAGCCCTCTGACCACAGCTTACTGGGACAGAGCAGGCTCTTAACCTCAGAGGATATATTCTGAATAAGGAGACAGGGAAGCTTGAGTCTACTGGGGGCCACTCGAGCCCTGAGGTCATGTGAAGATGAGGCCTGAGCTTGTATCATGGGAAGCCCGCAGCTTAGGGTTGGGGTGGGGAACAGAGATCACTCCCTTGAAGGGGGGAGCAGATGTGCAGGGAGAGGGGGGAGACAGGACTACAAGGCCCCAGAGAGAGGGACAGGGACAGGCCAGTTGCCTGACGCCTTTCTAGGTCTCCAGAGGCCCCCAGAACTTCCTGTATCAGGATCCCAGGAGGATCCCCCCTTTGCCTCATAATAACTTCCTGTTTGATTATACTTTTTTGGGGAATCAAAGTTCCTTGCCACCAAGTGCTCTTGTTGAAAGCACTCTGATGCTGGGTGTCTGTATGTCCCAAAAACAACCTCCTCAAACAAGCCAATTAAAAAATGGGCAATAGACTTAAAATGGACATTTCTTCAAAGAAGATAAACAAATGGTTGATAAACACATGAAAAGATGTCCAACTTTATTAGTCATTCAGGAAATGCAAATCAAAAACTACAATGAGGTAGTTCACTTCACACCCATTATGATGGCTATTACAAAGAAAAAAAGCCATCTTTGACCTGGGATTGGGTCTGCAGCTATTCCAGGTGTTATGAGCTTAGCTGAGCAGTAGTTTATAGCCCTCTGTTCCTCTCAGGGACCCCAGGTTGGTAAATTGTTTATTTTGTTTATCACTAATTCTCGATGGAATACAGCTACCTGCATTCCTTTGCTAGAAACTGAGCTCAATCACTACTGTCACAGTGACTTTTTTTGTCACAATGATTTCCCCACCTGTCCTTTGTACCTGCGGCACTGCCAGAGTCTGCCCCTGCTTGCTGTCCAGTGCCTACAGCAGCTCCCATCTTCCAATGCTTTAGGGATCCTGATACATGACTTGAAAAGATGAGTGATTCATGACTTGGAATTCGAATTCCAGGGCTTGTTTACCATCTACACAACAGTTATTTTGGGGAACTCAGAATTCATTGGGGCTTGAGTTTTACGGAAAGGAATAGATTACTCTTCCTTCCCAATAAAATATGTTCCCAGCCTGCCATTGTATGGAATGCCTAAACTACAAACAAAACAAAAGCTAGTGACATACTTCCTGGTGTTAAAGTCATAGGCATGGTTACAGAAAAAGAATTGTCAGAAATTCAATACAAGTGGTATTTTATACTATGTATTGTGCCCATTTTCTCAGTGAGCACATTACTGAAGATCCTTTGAGAATTGTTACAATTGTATTTCATAAATACAAGGCCTGTCATTGGCCCAAGTAGCTTCTCTTTTGGAATATTTAGAAGATTTATTACAATGCATGTGTCTTTTGCATTGCATAGATCAATGTGAGATCCTGTAACAATAATTTAGCTCAAGATTATTAAAATTTATAACCATGAAGTGAAATACATGTTTGCCACCACAGTCTTTGAAGATTTTGAAAAGGATTCACTTTCTTTAGCCAAAATGGAAGGAACCAGGCCTTTAAAATGATTGTCAACCTTGAAGAGAGACTCTCCAAGGTTGAAATGTAAAATATTCTTATATAAACATTTAGAGGAGCAAAACTTCAACATAAAAATGAATCCAGAATTCTTGGTAGAAAGAGCAGCCAATGTCATCAAATTCAGTTTCACCTGCACAATGCACCCTTGAGAGTCCCATCTGACATTGTTGAATATTAGGACTGTTTGGACACAATTATGGCTATTGTTGGTCACAGCTCTGACATGACATTAAACCAACAACATGTTTGAGCTGTCATTATCTCAAGGTCAAACTCAGATCACACCAGAGAGCTCAGCTACAGCTGAGTGGGTGACCGGAACCAAGTGCCCGGTTAAGACCACTTTGCCATGGTGATCAAACACCTCTATTGTAAGAGTGTGATTTTTAATCAAAGCGACATTTTAGCTTTAAGTGAAGAATAAGTGTAAATATTTAAAAATGTAAAAGAAAAGGATATCCAGTGGGCAGAGACCGTGAAATACTTTTGACAGGTAGAGTGTTCTGTGTTTTGGAGGGCACAGTCAGGCAAACACCCAAAGGCACAGAAAATGCCTAGCTTTTATTGTGGACTGAATATGTCCCCTCAAAATTCATGTGTTGAAACCCAAACTCCCAATGTGATGGTGTTAGGAAGGGGAGGGTCTTTGGGAGGACATTAGATCATGAATAGGAAGCCCTCAGGAATGGGATTAGTGCTCTTACAAAAGGGACCCCAGAGAATTTTCCTGCCTTCTTCCTTCCCCTAGAGGAAAAAGACATTGCAAGTTTGTGGTGGTCTGAAATTAGATCTGGACCACCTGAGCCCCAAGCCAGTGCCTAAAAGATTTAGCACCTAAACATTTTCTAATTTATTATGAGAAATAACAACGATGGTCAATGGAAAATGGTTCCTCCCATTTTTCCTTCCTGTGTGTATGAAGGAAGTAGGCATGCACTCTTGCAAGTAGGTCAAGGTAAACACTGTTTCAAACTAGGGAGTTCTGCAATTTTTCAGGAAGGACTATGTGTGCCATCCAATACCTTGGGGAAAATTTGAAACAAATACCCAAAGTTGTTAGTTCTGGGATCATAGTCACACACAGCATTTTCCCTATAAAACTTTTCATTTGTCTCGAACCTTGTATCTGTAAACTCTGTGTCAAGGTTTGCTTTCCTGTAGGTCTTGACGTCTTACTCATTCATTCATTCTCTCAAAGCGATTTGTTTATTGAAAGCCAATGGGGTTACAAAGTAGTAGGAGAGAGATGGAAAGTGAAATTTGATGAGGTTGGATGGAGGAAGAGTATCTTGCAAAAGAGACTGAAGAGGCAGACACAGAGTAGAAGGAAAGCCAAGAACGTGTGCGTCACAGAGGCCAAGAAAGAAGAGTGTCTTCAGAGGACAGAGGAGGAAGCCAGAGTTTTGACCAGCACAGTTTCAGCAGAATGACAGTGGAGGAAGAGCAAAAGCAGTGAAGGGAGATGGATGCAGTGAAGGGTGCCTTGGAGCAGTTGGGAGTGAGGGGAGCAGAGAAATGGGATTCAAGAGAGTGGTCTTCTTCAAGGTTACAGGCATGAGCTTACTTGTATACTAATGGGGATGGAGAGAAAGAGAGGAATAAGGAGAAAGAGAGAGAGAGGCAGTGGAACAAAAGCTACTGAGGAGACAGGAGGAGAAGGAGCCAGGACGCCTGGTGGCCATCGATGGGCAGATGGACCCTTGCTCAGTGGTGAGAGAAGAGAGGAGGGCGAAGGTGGGATTCAATGCAAATAGGCACATACATTTAAGAGTCAGAACATGAAGACGTTTCCAGCTAATTATTTTTATTAGCAGTGAGAACTAGGGTGTAAAGACAGCAGAGAGGAAAAGGTTTGGGAATAATATCTCATTCAGTAGGAAAATACATGCACAGGGAGAGAAGGGATTGAAATAGCGAGCTATGCTGAAGACTATTGGAGATGATTCATTTAAAGTGAAATCAGGCTGGGTGCCCGTAGCTCAGTGGTTAGGGCGCCGGCCACATACTCTGGGACCTGTGGGTTCAAACCCAGCCCAGGAATGCTAAACAACAACAAAAAAATAGCCAGGTGTTGTGGCGGATGCCTGTAGTCCCAGCTACCAGGGAGGCTGAGGCAGGACAATTGCTTGAGCCCAAGAGTTTGAGGTTGCTCTGAGCTATGACATCACAGCACACTACTGAGTGTGACAAAGTGAGACTCTGTCTCAATTAAAAAAAAAGTGAAATCAAATTACCCAGCGACTGTGAGAGGATATTTGGTGGTGCAAAACACGGGGTCAAATCATAGTGAATCTCAGAGTGAGGACACTTTGCTCCTTTTCAATTCTCTCTCAGTGGACGAAGGAGAAAATCTCAGCACGGTATGAGTACGTCTTCAGTGTCTCTTAACTTCTGCTAAGGTCCCGTTTTACTCAAGATAGAGCAGGCCTCAGCTTCAGAGACTTCCATGTGAAATTATTTCAAAGAAGAATTTAACAATACTGCTTTTTTATCCTTGTACTTAATTTTTTATGATTATGATGTCTCTGTCAAGAGATAGTGGTTTTCCATTTCTGTCAGTGATGGGCAATTTCCTTTAAAAATAGAATTGTTGGAGTGTAAAAGGTGAGTCAGTATAAAGAAAAATCTATGGTAAATAATAGTAGTATAGAGAATATTGGGACACGACCAGAACGGGCACAGCAACAAAGAAGAAATGGGGAATTGGGAATACTGCATTGCTTCACACTGCCTGGCCTGGGGAATTCCAGGTGGCTTCTTTCACTCCTGTAACTGAGTCTCAAAGTCCTAGAGGGGGGGTGGACACCCTGTGGGATGGATAAGAGCTACACAGGCGAGTCCAGCATCCTGGGAATCACCCACGGGCAGATCTAATGACAGGTGGTTGTGAATTAGGGTGATGGGAGTCCCTAGACAGAGGAGCGGATGGCCGCACCGTGTGTGATGTGTTGCCCGTCTCCTCTCCCCCTCAGCTGCTGCTTCCTCTCTAGGGTCCCTCCATGCTGCCAGCTGCACCCACCTGTCCTCCGCGGTGTTGTCATTCTGCCTTGGGCCTGCTGTCCCAGCATGCAGCGTGAGCTGTCTGCCCCGCTGTGTGGGACAGAATGTTGGGGGCACATTCCCAACCAGTTTAATGTCAGCATGTGCCTTTGGCCTTTGTGAGGGCTTGGGCACAACCGTCGGATGAGTCTGGGACTCTGGCCTTCTCCCAGTCAGTGGTGCAGTGAGAGAACGTATCATTTCCCAAACTGAGAGTGTGTTTTTCCTGGTGGAAGGAGGGAAGAAATCCCTGTCCTGTGTTCTCTTTTGTGTGGATTCCCAGCCACACATGTGGACTGACTTCAGGCAGCAGAGTAGCTTGTTGGGTGACTAACCCTTCCCAATTTACCTGGAACTCTCCTCATTTGAAAACCGATAGTCTTGCATTCTGGAGAAACCCCTCAGTCTCAGGCAACTGAGATGGTTGGTGGCCCCAATCTTAGGTCCAGAGACAAATGCACACTGCCGGGTAGTGTTTCTCTTGGGCACTGAAGAATGTTTGTATGACCGTGTCCAGAGACCTGTGTTTTGACAAAATCAAAGGGTATTAAATAATTTCCTTATTCAGATTTAGAGCACAGTGAAGATACTAAAGCCGAGCTGTTTTTGTTACTACCCCTTACGTAATGCCCTGAGAGAGGGGTTTGTTGCATCAGCAATACCTTTAATGGGCCGCGCCAGGAAAACCTGCAAAGAACCATTCTTCTAGGCATGTTTATAAAACCTGCTGTGTTCGTGGCAAAACCTAAGCTCCAATCAGCTTCTTACAGGTGGCATCAATCCCATTTGTCTGCAAAACAAGCTGGGCTTACCCCAAATATTTGGGATTCGCATGGTGTGTTACCTTGAGTGAGGCCAGCTACTACAATAAACAACTCCCAAATGTATAATTGCTCAACACAATAGAAGTTAATTTCCCTCAGACGTAGAGTCCAAAACAGATACAGATGTTCCTGATTGGCTGGCAAGTCTCCTCCAGGCAGGAATTCAGGGATCCAGGCCCCTTCATTGTTTGGCATCCTCAACATGCGGCTTCCATGTGGTTATGATCACCTACGTCAAACCAGTGGGAGGGAAAATACGGGGGAACATGCATGGGAAGCCAGGGGGAGGTCAACTGGGATGGGCCACATCATGCACTCAGATCCACTGCCACCTCAGTCACAGGCCACATGCAATGGCAAGGGGGCCTGAGAAATGCTGTCTAGATGGTGCCCAGGAAGAAAAGAAAATGAATTTGGTGAAATCTGGCAGTCTCCATCCCAGATGGCTGCCTTGTATTTTTCTCACTCTCAACCAGAGACAGATTTAATCCTGAAGGCAAGAATCCCAGGACTGCAGACACACTGGGATTAAATTCTGGCAGATTCGCTTCTTCTCTCTAAACACACTCTATCCCTCCACATAAGTCATCACACATTTCCCCTCTAAAACTGTAGCTCAAACAAAAAGAGAATCTGTTTCCTAACGTGTCATCGTAAACTCTCAGGTAATAACTATAAATAAGCACACTGGTAACACACAAACGGCCTTTCTGGTTGAAAAGGAGTGGAGAGTCCCCCTGGCTCCTGGGGATCATTTCATAAAACTCATGGAGGTCTATGTTAGTTTCCTCCTGCTGCAACAAATTATCATAAACTTAGTGGCTTAAAACAATGTAAGTTTATTATCTTAGGGCTCTGGGGGTGAGAAGTCCACAATCAGTCTCAGTGAGCTAAAATCAAAGTGTCAGCAGGACTTTACCGTGTCTCTTGCCTGGTTCTGGAAGAGACAAGAGGATTGCTTGAACTCAGGAGTTTGAGGTTGCTATGAGCTGTGATGCCATGGTACTCCGGCCTGGGGCAATGGAGTAAGACTCTGTCTCAAAAAATAATTCAGTCAATAAATGAAATATAAATTTCAAAGAAACTATAAATAAAATTTCAGTATAAGTATGTTACCATACAGTGTTTAAGACATCCTTATACTACAAAATTATTTGTTGTTCTTCTAAAATTTAAATTTAAACAGGTATCCTATCTTTTCAGTTGCTCAATCTGGCAACCCTATCCCAAAGGCCCGTGTCCTGAGACAGGACTAGGCGGCAGCTGTGTTGCCGTTTATGGTTTAGTCTCAGAAGTTAGGTAGCGTTCTTGTGCCTGTCTAGATGGGAGTGTCCCTGTCACATTGTGAAGGGGGCATATGGGACAGAACGAATACATCTATGTATTTATTGGCACGGTCACATTTGGCAAATGCAATCTTTAGAGTGGTTCCCTTTTGTACAGATGAGAAAACTTAGGTACAAATGACTTTAGCGGGGCGATGTTGCCCCTAAGTGATAGACTAGAATTCAAATCCAAGGCTACTTGGATCCAAAATTCATTTTTGAGCTTGTGATAGCCAAGGGCCAAGGACAGGGTAAGTTTTATAGTTAAGCAGTATTCTGGACTTCAGTGAAGTACATTTCCCAAAGATCAGAGGAAAGATAGGCCAGATGTCACAGTCGGGGCCTTTCAGATGAATGATGTCCCGGGAGGGTTGGATGCTCTCGGAAATGTCACTCTAAATCTGCAATTGCAAGTCATTCTGTTGCAGATGAAAAGGGGAAGGGAGCTAATAAACCAGAGGCTGCACAGGAAATTCTCTGATGCGCTCAGATTTTAACAGGGCAGGGACAAAAATGGGAAGGAAGAGCACTTAACCAAGGACAAATAGAAATTAGTGGCTGAGAATTGTAGGAATAGCAGCAGGAAGTGTTTATGCCCCAAAAGATCTGAAGAAGAATGTTCAGGAAACCAAGGAAGGGCTATTTGGGGTCAAAAAAATGCAAAATTTATAGGTCAGAAAAGCAAGGAACTCTTCTAAGGCAGTGACCTTGAAATTAAACCAGTCTCTGGAACACAGAAGAGGATAAATGCATATTGGGTTGATAAATGAATGAACAAATAAGAAGGGAATTGAAGTTTATGCTAAGAAAGGCCATAGGAAGAAAACATGGAGTTCTTCTAGTCCCAGAAATCCACAGCTGGGTGGGATGCTCAGAGCTTCTATCGTAGAGGAAAGGAAAGTAAGGTGGGCAAATCTGTAAAGAAGGAAAAATTAAAGCTTGGCAAAAAATGAGGATCTCTATTCTATTACAGAATTGGCAAAAGAAGTTTGACTCAAAAATTTCTTTGGCTTGAAATGATTAAAGTGCAAAAGACATCTTTCAACGTACTATCTTGCTTTAGGATAATTTAAAGCATCTTGGAACCTTGTGTTTTCTTTCTAGGAAAAATTGAGCCTATAGCTCAATTTCCTGCTGGACGGGTAGTACCAAGCTAACTTCTACTCAGATGCTTCTTACAGGTCAGTGTCATATACTAACATTGTTCCAATATTTAGCACCAAGAAAAACTGAGGACTTTTTTTTTTTTTTTTTTTTTTTGGTAAAATGAAGAATACGATATAATAAAGGCTTGCTGCTTTTGGTTTGGTTGTGTCTTAAAAATTTGTCTGTTGATAAAAAGTAATTTTGCCTAGTGTAATCAATGAAAAGGGGTTGATTTCCCCTTTTAGACTTGATGAATAAATGCTAGAATTTTCTATTAAGCTATTGTGAAATTTGCGTCCAAAATGTCTGTCATCGTAGCTGTTGCAGCTTATTTGGGTATTCAGAAATCTGTAGACAGCCACCCAAAATAAGAGACGTCAAACACATTTATTTGAACATTACTTTTGGAATTCCATGTGCAGGCTCTATTCTGGGCACCAGACAGAGAGAGAGATGCATAGACTAGCCTTCTTTAAACAAGTAAGCAGATAAAGATACAGAGGGTGGCAAAAACATGTGTACACAATTTGAGAAAGGAAAAAAACTATTAAATTTGTAATACTCAAGTTTGACTTCTGCAACTACAAGAGGATCTCAATGTGACTTGCCTTACTCTTTTGTTATTGGTATATAGTATTATAATTTTAATACAGTTATCCATATATATATGGGTATATATATGTGTATATATTAATTAAATATATAATATAAAATATAAATATTTTAAATATATTTATTAATATATAAATAGATTACATATTTATATATAAATATATATTGAATACAGTTATCCATGTATTATATATATACACACACATATAAATACACATATGTATATATATACCCATGGATACATTTATACATGGGTATATACATACATATATAAACATATACATGTATATATAGACCTATATATACATGGATAACTGTATTAAAATTATAATACTATGTACCAATAACAAAAGTTTAAGGCAAGTCATATATATATAAATGACTGACTGATAAATGTCATAAAGAAAATAAAACAGGTAAAGGAATATGGAGTGATCACAGAGGCTTCTATTTTGATACTTAGATAAGCTTTTTTTTTTTTTATTAAATCATAGCTGTGTACATTAATGCAATCATGGGGTACAGTGTGGTGTTTTCATACACATTTTGAAATACTCTCATCAAACTGGTCAACGTAGCCTTCATGTCATTTTCTCAATTATTGAGTTAAGACATTCATACTCTGCTTTTAGAAAGATTCATTTGTACCCTTGTAGGATAAACCATAGAAGTGACCCCTCCAATCACCCTCCCTCCACCCATCCTTCCCCCTCCCCTCCCCTCTCCCTCCCCCCTCCCCATATTCTAAGGCTATAATTAGGTTATAACATTCCTATGAAACCTATAAATTAGTTTCAAAATAGGGCTGTGTACATTGGATACTTTTTCTTCCATTCTTGAGATACTTCGCTAAGAAGAACATTTTGCAGCTCCATCCATGTAAACATGAAGAGATAAGCTTTTTTATAAAGTGAGTACCCTATGACCATAGATTGAATGATAAGAAACCAACCGTTACGTATAAAGTAAGTATAGTAAAACAAATATTAGCCTTATAATAAATCCCTACTAAAACACACTTGTCTGTTTGTTTCATTGGTTCTTGTGTTTGCTCTTTGTGAATGGTGAGTGGGAGCTGCCTGGCTCGTCTGTGTGAGGCTGCTCTGACTCTGAGGTCAGCAGAACAGTCGGGGGCAGGCAGTTGGGAAAGAGGTGGGGGACACGGGAACAAGGAAGAAATGGACCCTGACTGGTCTCTCAACACCCAGCTTGGTGCTCTCATCTAGGGCTGTGATTTCCATCTGGTGTGCCATGACAGGATCTTAGGTGTGCTTTGAAAATGTTTAAAGATCATTAATTAAATTATTTGCAAAAGCAGTTCAAAGAGAAGTAAGTATATTCTTTTTTTTTTTGGCTGGTGCTGGGTTTGAACCCATCACCTTCAGCACATGGGGCTAGCGCCCTACCCCCTTGAGCCACAGGTGCCATCCCTTTTTCTGCTGTTTTTTTTTGATCAACATAATTTGAGTGTGTCCTGGAAGTTTAACTATAGGTTCAAGTGTGCTGGGAGATAAAAATGTTGAAAATCACTGATCTAGAGGGCTGAGTATGCACCCGGCTGGGAGCTGGAGCAGCTGAAGGAAGACACCCCATGGGAACTACAGGAGCTGCGGCCCCGCTGCTGTCGGGCAGAATGAGCCTGAGCCAGCCGTGAGCATGGATGTAGCACTTGCTGCCACTGCAGGAGCACTTGCTGCTCTGTGACAAAAAGGTCAGTGCTGCTGCTTCGTTTTTGGCTTCCAAATCTTGTGCACAATGTCTCTTGTGGGCCACACTAACCTGGACCGAGGCAGGGAGGGGAATTGCAAGAAAAGGAGCCCCAGCTCAGCTGAGTGGGCACAGTGGGGCCCCCCTTAGCCTGTTCTAGAGCAGCATGACGCCTGGGTGAGTCACCTCCCCATGGTCACTGCGCCTTCCCTCTTCAGCATGGACCTGTTTACTCCCGTAGCCTGCCCTCCCTGCCCCAGTTGAGCGCTTCCGAGTCCCCTTTAATTTCACTTTATTTTCCATGGTGCTCATCGCCTTCCATGCTATGTAATTAACTATTACCACGTTAATGATTTACAATGTGTTTGCCGTCATGTAGAATGGAAGCTCCTCAAGAATGTAAGTTTTGGCTCGGGGCCTATAGCTCAACCGGCTAAGGCGCCAGCCACGTACACCTAAGGTGGCGGGTTCGAATCCCCAGCCCTGGCCGCCAAAACAACAATGACGGCTGCAACCAAAAGAAAAAAAATAGCCAGGTGTTGTGGCGGGCGCCTGTGGTCCCAGCTACTTGGGAGGCGGAGGCAGGAGACTCGCTTGAGCCTAGGAGTTGGAGGTTACTGTGAGTGTGATGCCACGGCACTCTACCCAGGGGGACAGCTTGAGGCTCTGTCTCAAAAAAAAAAAAAAAAAGAATGTAAGTTTTATCCATTTTGTTCCATGATATTAATATTCCCCAAACACCTGGAACAGTCCTGTCACCCAGTGGGCCTTTACCACATCTTGTGGAGGGAAGGGATGAATGTGGCTGAAGTGAAGAAAGTAGGCAAACTGTCCAGTGGGACGACGGCGGCTTGACTACAGTGACTGCAGAGAAGGGAGGCAGGTGGTCAGATCCAGGCCCTGTTTGATGGCCGAGCTCTCGGCACTTACCAATGTGTTGGACGTAGAGGCTGAAGGCAGCTCAGGGTTTTCTCCCCAGCTCCTGGATGACATAATGGCCCTATTAGCAGAGATGGAGACTGGAAGAGGGGCAGGTTTAAAGACAGACATCAAGATTTTCATTTATTCATTCAATAGGTGTTTAGCAAGTCCCTACTCCGTGCTGGGAACTGTGCTAGGACATGGGGGGGGTACATCAGTGAATAAGCAGGACTAAAATGCTTCCCTCGGGGCGCTCATGCTATAGGGGATGAGAAAATAAACAGAAGGACCAAAGGGCATGAAGGTGCAGTTTGTCAAGAGGTGATAAGAGGAGGAGAACACGGAGGGGGAGGGCAAAGGGAGTTTGTAATTTAAAATAAGGTAGTCGGGAAGGCTTCCTTAACCTCAGAGGAGGTGCCAGAGGAAGCCACTTGGTGAGAGAACTTTCCAGGCAGATGGAAGGGCTGGTTCTCCTACAGTGGAGCCTGCCTGCCATCTTTGCTGGATAGTAAGGAGACCAGCAAGGCAAGGTTGGGGGTGGGGGTGGGGGATAGTGAGAGAGAAGGACGGAGAAGTGACGGGCTGTGGATGGAGACCAGACCACTTCGTGAATGAGAAGCCACTGGGAGCAAAGGAGTAACATGAACCAATTTAATGTCTCTGAGGCACCGGTCAGACATCCTACTGGGGACGCCAGCTAGGAGGTCAGGCATAGTCTGAAGCACAGGGGAGAAACCAAAGCTGGATTTCAGTGCTATCAGTGGACACCAGAGTTCAATGCTATCGGACTTGATAAGGTCACCCAGAGAAACACAGAGAAGAGAGCAAATAAAGGCAGCCCAAATCCCAGAGGACAGAGTCACACATGGAGACCTCCCACGTCGGTGCTTGTTCTTGGTTGAGCTTTTCACATCAGGGGACCACTGCTGGGAACAGTGCTGCATGTAGGTCACGCGTAGTACCCTGAGGGTCCAGAATGAAAGAAATTCACAAATTCAAATTACACACACATGCCTGTTATAGCCCTTAGTAAGAAAAGCTGTGACTGTAACCAAGTCAGGTAGGCAGATGTAGCTGACAAGACCAAGAAGTGATCAAAGGTTCTCAGCACACTTAGCTACAGGTAAGTCCGACCTTTCCTGCTGAAACCATGGGCAGTTGTTGGCCCAGGCAGCTGCTTTGCCTAATAAGGCCAGTTAAGGTCACAGTCAGTTTGAAGCTTTTGCTCAGACATTACTCTTGCCTGTCCCAGATGGTTGGATGCTAGCAGTAGTATTCTGGTAAACCAGCTGTCCCCGTAAGTAGAGCTACAGGAGGGGCCTGGATCTGTAGTTTGCCAGTTTCCATGGTATACATTCTGCGTCTGTGGCCAATGTTGAGTTGCCAGTGGCTTAGCAACTGGCTCTCGAATTCCAGCAATTTTCCTGACTATTTCACAGTGGGCTCCAGCACACCAGCCTGTTTCCTTCCATAACCCATGGCTGGGCTCTGCTTTAATAGCCCTGATTCTTGTGGCTGTCTCAGATTTTCTCCACTCTCAGATTCCATGCCTGCGGCTGAGAGTCCCAGCACAATGACACTTATCTCTGGTGTTGGGAGCTCCTCCTGTGGTACAGTTTCTGTGACCCATGACCCCCCAAAGACATCAGCAATGTTTGCTGAGCTCAACTGCTGCCCTTGTCATTTCCTACTGCAGGACATTTGTCCTCACTTGGGATGAGCTATACATCCACATATATATGTTCTGCTTCATTAAATTATTTTGAGGCCTTCTATAGAGAAGTCCTTGAATTTGATACTGGGGATAGAAAGGGCACAAATCTGTCCTCCAGGGACTTATAAAAGAATTGAAAAAAAAATAGAAAGAATACCTGGGAAGGTTATGATTATTATTATTTCTTAAAGTCAGCAAATGTTCCCTGCAGGTTGGAGGACACAGATGGTGGCTGCTGCAGGGTGTCACAGTAGGCCAAGTTAGGCAGTGTGCATGGGGCCTTGGGGCTGGCCTCTGTGCGAATGCACAAGCTGAGCTGCCATTCAAGTTTTGGGACTTCCCATTGGTCTTTTTCAGTTTCATTTACCGCCTTGCAGCGAAGAAAACCTCATTCTCCAAGGCACTTTAATGGTCAGCAAAGTACCATGGACTTCAGGATTGTACATTGGAATGAAGACAGACCATATACACCGTGGTTTTTTTCTTTTTTTTAATTTAAATCTATGCACTGGTCTCCCCACCTCCACCCAAAATTCCACCCCATTTTAAAAAATCACATATGGAAAAGTTAACATCTTTTGGAACTCATTTTTACTAAGGGGTGGGAAAGGAACTCTTTACTGAGCTGATTCATGACATTTAGAGCCCAGTGGTCGTTCTCTCATACATATATATTGTGTTTGGAGAACCCCAGTGGGTTCCCTGCTGGTCCCTGCAGCCTCTTTTTTCTTTCTTTTTTTTTTTTTTTGAGA
>NW_003852416.1:7777724-7791450 GCF_000181295.1 Otolemur garnettii
TCCCTCCCTCCCTCCCTCCCTCCCTTCCTTCCTTCCTTCCTTCCTTCCTTCCTTCCTTCTTTTTCTTTCTCTCTCTCTCTTTAGAAAACGCTTATCTAAACTCTTGCACTTACTTATTTGGAAAGAACGACAGAGGAAAAAAATCCCTGTTGGCACTGGTTGTTTTGTTTTCTCAATTTTCTTGTCAACTGACTCATGCTAAAAAAATGTCAATTCCAATCAATTTCAATTCCATGGAACAGAAAAACAGAGAATTTATAGGCAACTATTGGAAACAAAAAAAAACCCATCTGGTTTTTAAAGTATAATTCTTCTCTGAAATAGTTCTGAGTATTAAGAGCTTTTCTTTTTTCTCATCACACCACTGCGACTCTTCCTCAGGTGGGCTTCTTGGACAAGGTCCTTCCTCCCCAGGGTGGGTGGGCTTCTGCATCAGCAGTCCTGTGGGGGTAATTGGCACCTCTGTCCCTTTAAGTAGGGAGAGCTTTGCTGTCATGGGAAGCTGCTCAGGCCCCTGGTGGAGGTCATCCAACCCTGGCTATCCCGGTTCATTTGTCATTTTGTAGTGACAATTCTCACTTTCCTCCAGGAATCTCCAGAGAGGTTTTACAACATTATGACTAAGACTCAGTCTTGTACTGGCGGCTTCTACAGACTAAAGATTTACGCCCCCAAAGCCAGAGGTGGTTCTGTGAATTGGAAGTAACCTTATATAACCCATGTTATAGCATCCAGGTGTCCAAATTGTCCGGCCTTGGGGGGCTCCCTCCTTCTCTGCCGCACCTCATATTTAGGTGCCAGCCTGCATCCACCTCGTGGTTTCCAGAGCTTCCTGATGGAAGCTATGTCCTGTTTCCAGCCCAGGCCTCGGTGACTTCCCTGGTTCAATGGACGCTTCTCTCTTGTTGTACCCTGCTCAGCTCTCAACCTCTCTCTCTGTCATCCACCCAAACATTGAACATAGCTCCCTTTGCATGGGACATCCCATCACAGGACTGTGGCACTTGGCCAACTTTCTGAGGCTGGGGGTGATGGGGCACAGTCCCAGCAGAGCATTAGGTACCAGGGACCTACCAGTGAGTTTCCTTCTCATGCCCTCAGTCTCCTGCTATGGTGTCAGCTCCTCTGTTGTTCTTGGGAATTGGCCTTATCACTCCCAGGCTCTCCCATTTCTCCTGCCCCTGGTCATCCCACCCGTCCCTGCTGGGCTGCCCTGAGGTCCTCGTATTCCTCCCACTTCCTTTTGCATCTTGAGTTTTCCAATCTCCCCCTCTGCAGGCAGCCTATGCCCAGGGGGCCTCTTTTCCCTCCAGCAGTTGGCCCCTGAAGCCAATGAGGATATTGGCTTCAGGATTAGGGTTCTTTCTAGCAGGGTTATGTTCTTTCTAACCCTAACCTTAACCCTAACCCTAACCTGAACATGATATTGTCATGTTCAAGGATGAAAGAAAAAAGCAGCATGTGCAGCAGATCAGAATTACATCATTCTTCTCGAAGGCAGCAACAGCCATGATCAATAGTTTGGGGATTAGTTTTATGTCTCCCTAAGCCAGGTCACGCTCTTCTGGTCTGAGATCACGCAAGTTCTCTGTTGTGCTATGATTCAGGTTCAAATACATATTAGGTGCCTACTGTGTGCCAGACATTCTAGTGGGCACCACAGATACAAGAGTGGGTGCAATAGGCATGTTCCCTGAACCAAGGAGCAGATGCACACAGCCAGTGAGGACTGAGAGCCCAGGGTAAGCTTAGATGCCTTGTCCAGTGACACTTTATTTTGCCTCTCCGGAAAGTTGAGTTGGACAGATAGGTTAGGGCTAGAGAAGAGCTCACGAGCTGGGTGACCACAGAGCTCACACCATCCTTGAGGACTCTGGAGTTCCAGAGCTACAAAGCCTCAAAGTCTTTACCAGATCTGCCTGCGCCTCTGGTCAGGGTCTGGTGGCCAGTGCTGGATGTTGGGGTCCCGCCCTGAGAGCAGTGTCCACTGAGACCTGTGGAAACTGGCAGGAATTGATTGAAGAAATATAAAGTTACGAGTGACGGTTAAAAAAAAAAGACATGAGACATCAAGTAGAATTAAAAGTGGGAGCTCAGAGGTGCGTTGCCTGTTGTGGGAATCCATCCGGCAAGGGCCCAGAGTGTTTCCTCCGCTCTGATTTTATTGAAGGGTAAGATGAGGGAGGAAACAAAGGCATCAGCAGTTTCTCCCAGTGATCATGTCAGCTCCTATTGTTGTTATTATTAACCTTAAGGGTAGCCTTCAGAAATCTGAAATCTGAGCCTTATATTGGGAGAGCCTCCTGTTTGAGGTCACACACACAGATTTCTAGGGTGGTGTTAAGCTCTGCTGGTTCTCTGTGGAGTAAAACGCCACCAGCGTTAATCTCTGAGGGATTGGTGGAGAGAGGTATTTTCCTCCCAACACTACCACAGAGGATTTTCCTCTGCCATAAGGGATTATAAACTCTTCTGCCCATATCTTAGAGCTAGAGCTACTCCCTTGGTCTCTCCCCTAGGCAAATGCAAATCTCCACAATGGGTATCTGCTTTGCCTGTTTAATGGGCAGGAAACGCCCTAGAAGATGTATCTTTTCTAGGACTTGCCATAATCTCTTCTCTGGCCATTACTCTCCTCAGAGTGCTCACAGATCCTGCAGGGTGTTTGTAAGCTGTATCCCCAACAGGCTAGAATTTCAGAAAAGGCAAGAAGCTTGCTAGTAAAGGCTAGCTTAAATGTAAACTAGCTGACTTTTCTTTGTTCCAACTCACTCAGCTTACTTTTTAGGTGTCCTCTTTTTCTGGGGGTGCTTTCATTTACCAAGAATGGGGTCTTCAGCCTCCATTCTCCCAGCACTAGGAACACAGATTCACCATCTGGGTGGTGGCTGGAGAAGAGGCGAGAGAGAAGCTGGGTGCAGAGAGAGGTGCAGAGAGAGATGTAGCTGGTGCCGCAGCACACCCCAGAAGCAGCAGCATTGCGTGCCGTTTTCTGTTCCGTGACCACTGCTATGGACAGTGTGAACCCCCACAATTAAATGCATGGGGAGCCACAAGCCATAGGTGGCATGAATGTGGCTTTCAGCTGTCTCATTACTGTGGTTAAGTAGAGAGGCTGAGAACACAATCAGAGGAGAATGGCCCTGTGGTGACTAAGTGCTGAAAACCCAGGAAGCAGTTTAAGGTGGCTCAGGGTGAGAGCCAGGCCCTTCTCAAGCTCCCCTGAAACTGGCTGAGTGAGAAACTCCTGGTCTTTTATCCTGTGTTTTAAAATCTCTATGCTTTATTTCTTCTAGAAACCAAAGGGTTTCTTCTAGAACCCTTTGTTGTGCTTTCATTTCTGTTTTTAAAAGGCAAGGAAATAAAATCACTAGTTAATGACAAAGAAGCCACCTAAAACTTGGTTCTGACCAATGTGTGGGCTAGAGCAGAGCTTCTCAAAGGGATGTGGGCATGGATCCCCTTGTTCAAATGCACATTCTAATTCTGTAGTTCCAGGGGGGCCTGCGATTCTGCTTTTCTGACAAACTTCCCCTCCCCATGCTGTGAAGCTGCCAGCCTGTGGACCACCCTCAGTGGCATGAGTCCATGATCTAGTGGGGTCTACCAACACCATGGCCACTTCTCTGAGTCACTGTGTAAGGGACAAGGACAGCAGGAACACCCAAGACAAGGACAAGAGGCATGTGCTGGAGACAAGGAGGGAAACGGCGTTTTCTCCCCTCTGCTCTCCCCACAGCTGATGGTAGTCTATGCTCCTGTAACAGTCAGAGCCACTGCTGGTCACTCTCTCCCTTGGCAAATGTCCTGGTCCGCTGGAACATGCTTGTCCTCAAGGATGGAGCCACTTCTCCAAGACCTTGTCCAGTTAGTAAGAACAACTTTGAGTCCCATGATAGAATCTGACTTTTGCTTGAACCAAAGTTCTCTGGCCTTGCCCTGGGAGAGGAATTACTCACTTCATACTGAAGACAAGTAGATATGATTTATAGCAGACCTGGTGGTTACTTTATTTATTTTTTACAGCACATCTGCAAAGAGTTTTTCCTATCTCCATTTGCAGGTGCGGAAACCGAGGCTCTGAGGGAAATCAGGTTAACATGTCCAAGGTCACGCGGCTGATCATTTGCAGAACTGACTCAACTGGCTGAGTCCTTTCTACCACATCTTCTTCTCCCGGTCTTTCAATTAGGTACATATTTTAAAAGCTTGGAGCTTGCTTGGATTTCAAATGCTCTGAAATCCATTATTTCTGACCCTGCTACCAAATAGGGTGACCTGAAATTACTATAGAAAAGAGATGAGTCATTAAGTACCAAGCAAGATTTATTAAATAGATCCGTGGATTTACCTCAAGAAATTCTTCTGATTTCAAGGGCAAAGAAAAGAAAAACACACAAAAAGTAAGCATTGAGGAAAATGACTACAAATGATAAAAATTTCAGTGAGCCTTTAGGTTTCCCCTTTATCACGTGAGACAAAAATGTAACTGAACAACATCTGTATAATTTTAGGGGAAATGTTTATGAACTCCTAGTTCCATATTCAGCCAAGTTATGGTCACCCCTACAAAAAATTATCAGACAGTCTAAACTTCAGAAAGTTAACTACCTACATGTCATACCTACAAAAATCACCTGAAGAGGAACACCAGTCAACTGATAGATGAAGGAAACAATTTAAGAATGGGAAAAGTAGATCAGCTCACTGGATTGGGAAAAAGAAAAAAAAAAAAAGAGTTAAAAAGATACAGTAAATGTGTATGGGTCTTAAACTATGAAACCAGCTAAATATCAGTAAATCTAAATAATTACTGCTGGTAATGTGGTCGTAACATTAATGTAAATATTAAAATAATTATTGAAAAAGATACATATTATTACCAATAATAATTTAATCCCAAACCTCTAGAAAGATTTGAAAGAATAAAGTAGTGTACTAAATATCATATGTCTCACAAGAGAAAGGGAATAGATATTATCTCATTCTTGCTATGATAATTAAAGAAAAGAGGATTCAAATTATTGTTAACCAATAGTGTAGTAAGAAAAGATACACTGCATTTCTCCCCAAATTATTAAAAGGGAAAAAAATGAGACAGACTGTAAAAATATATGTATACCTCAAAATGTACATAGTTATTGCCCCTAATAGTGCATGATTTTATTGCCTTATTTTTACTTTTTTTATGTTTTGCAGATTTTACACAATAAGTGTGCATTATTTTATGCTGTAAGAACAAAAGCTACCAAACTCTTATAGGAAAAATTTACTCCTTTTCAAGAAACTGCATCTAATAAACCAGCTCTACACAGTTCATTCCGTCAAACAGCCGGGCTAACTAGATCCCTCCTTTTTCAGTCATCAGTTGTCTCAGCATGAAATTTATCCATTTCAAAATGTGGGAATGAATAATTGATACGCCTGGAAACTTCTATGAATATATCAGATGACCTTTGCTTTTTGTCACTAGCATCAGATGAAGGGAAAACTTAATTACCTTACCCTGAGATGTGTGATCACTCAGCGACCTAAGCAGAACCTTCTCCTTAAAGCTTTTCATTCTTACTTTGCAAATCGTAATGACCATTATCACCCCCACCCCCACCGTTATCGTTACCGTCCTCATAGCTGTCTTTTTTTGGCACCTGTCAATATCTCACACGTATGATCTCCTTCCTATTAATCCTCATATCTCTATGAGATGAGAATGCTTGCCCTCGCTTCTTACAGCTGAGGTGACAGGCTCAGAGAAGCTTTATTGCCTGAATAGTCACCATGACTTACAGTGATTTTAATAACATTTCATTTAATAATAAAGCAGATACTATTCACTTTCAGAGATTAGAGCAGTGGTTTTCAACCTGCCTAATGTTGCTAGCAATTAAAATAATTTTATGGGGCTCAGTGCCTGTGGCTCAAGTGGCTAAGGTGCCAGCCACATACACCTAAGGTGGCGGGTTCAAATCTAGCCCGGTCCACCAAACAACAATGACGGCTGCAACCAAAAAAAAAAAAAAAATAGCCAGGCGTTGTGGCGGGTGCCTGTGGTCCCAGCTATTTGGGAGGTAGAGGCAGGAGACTTGCTTGAGCCCAGGAGTTGGAGGTTGCTGTGAGCTGTGATGCTACAGCACTGTACCCAGGGGGATAGCGTGAGGCTCTGTCTCAAGAAATAATAATAATTTTATGGGGGTTACCACAACATGAGGAACTATATTAAAGGGTCACGGCATTAGGAAGGTTGAGAACCAGTGGATTAGAGGAAAGGAGGAAAATGCCTAATTCCATTCTCCTTGCACAGCCATATAACACAGCAGCCCATTATATTACTGCAATTCATTCATTCAGTAGAATATTCAGCAAATACTACTGAACATTCAGTAGAATATTCAGCAAATACTACTGAACATTCAGTAGAATATTCAATGGTTCCCTGTTGGGGAGAAGCAAGGTCCTGGGAACTGGGAGGTCTGCGTGGACCAAAAAGGCAAGTTTCCTAGAGAAATTTAGGAGAGGAAAGAAAACAAGCATGGCAATGCAAATCAAAATATAGCAAATGTGCTGATAAAGACCAATATAAAAACATTCAGGAGAGTTTAAAGAAGCGACTACTGTGGGGGCGACACAGACTGAGGGACGTCTTCATGGACAACACTCTGCTTACTCACTGAGCAGTGACACGGACCACTCCAGGTGCAGGGAGCAACCTTAGGCAGGGAGGACTGCCATAAGGCTGGAGGGCAGGCTGATCTTGGAGAGGGAGGGACCCTAAGCAATCATGCAGGTTCATGCAAGCCTTATCAGAGGCTTTGACCCTGAACCGAAAGGTGCTGGGGACAGGTTGTGGGAAGGAAGATCATGAGCCCTGCTCTGCTGTAGGGAGAGTAACCTACCCATGTCAGGGTGGAGGGGGGTTGGATAAAATGGAAAGTAAAGAATGGAATCGGGAAACATCAAGGGTCACCCTGCAGGCAGAATGAATGCTGACCAAGCCCTACACGCTGGCCTAGATGGCCTGCCACTCTCAGGCCCCCTCCTTCCCCGCCGCCTTCTGAGCTCCTCTCCTTTCCTCTCTTGCTCACTGGACTCCACCCTCAGTAGTCTCTTCAATCACTGGGGCAGGCTCCTCCACGACGTCTTTGCACCATTGCCCTTGGCTTAGACGCTCTTCCCAGATACTTGTGTGGTTCTGCTCTCATCTCCTTCAAGTCCTTGCATCAAAGCCCGCTTCTTCCTGAAGGCCCCAGCAGACTCCCCCACACTCCCAGTTCGCCTTACCTTACTCATGCGCCATGGACATTAACGTTCTAACACCCTCTGTATTTTACTTATTATGTCTGAGCGCCTGACAGTCCTAGAGTGCCAGCTCTGTGAAGACAGGGATTTCCATGTGCTTTCTCCCTTGCTGCGTCCATACAGCTGGCACAGAGCTCACTAAATATTTGTTCAGTGGTGACAGCGACATGGACAAAACCTAGGATGGCAGGGAAGAAAGCTGGCATGGGTGGGAGGAGAGATTAGGGTTGGAGTATGTGGCTGGTGGTGAGGAGGCAGGTTCAGCCTGACAGCCTCTCACAGAGCGTGAGAGACAACTGATGGTCGGGAGATGGTAGGAAGGCCCTGTGAGCCCAGAACCAGAGGGACAGGCTAGGAGCTGGGAACGGCAGGTTTGGCAAACCAAGGGAGAAGAGAGTTTTAAGGAATAAGTAATCAAATGTGACTCACATCGCAGAGGCATCAAAGACAGATGCAAAGGAGGCTTGGCAGCTGGAAGAGGCCATCTGGGGGTCGCCAGTGTCCTTTCTGGGAGAGGAGCTCCGGCAGGGTGGCATGGACAGAGACCAGCCCTGTGCTGTACAGAGAGTGTTGAAACCTGGCTAGCCCAAGGTGAGACGTGCTCCAAGTGCAAGATCACCCAGAACTACGAAATTTAGAAAAACTAGGAAGGAAAGAAGGTGACAGATCTTATTAATAATTTTATATGGACCATATGTTGAAATGATCATCTCATTTCAAATCTGTTAGGTGAAAGTAGGATATATTAAGGGAAACAAAATATGTTACTAAAACCTTCTTCTTTTTTTTTTTTTAACTTCTTTAATATAATTAACTAGAAACTTTAAAATTGCACGTGTGGCTCACATCTTACTTCCCTTGGGCAGAGCTGGGCTGATCTGCTGAGGGTTAAAAGTTACCAGCGTCTATTCACATATGCCCCTTTTCTTCCTCTTTCCCTCCCTTTCCTCCTCCCTCCCTCTTTCCTTTCTCTCTCTGACTCGCTCCCCCTGTCCTTTTCTGTCTTTGCCTCGTTCTTTCTAGAAACAAAGGCCTTTTGGCAGCAACACTGTTTTCTGTTTGGACATCCAAGTAATTAATCTTACGAACTCCATAAAAAGATGCTTTTCATAATATCACGTCATCAAATGGCTTTGGTATTAAATTGCCTGGAACTATATAAAAGTCAGTGATACATAGTTCATTAGCTGCACCAAATTCTTAGCCTTCCTGCGAGGAAAAGAACTGCATACATGAGGTTTCTTCCAAACTAAGCAGCAAATAAATAAAGGCCTTTGAAAAAACCACCTACGTGAAGTCCTGGCATCGTAATTACCCAACCCTCCAATTTGGCAAACAGAGATTTTCTTACACTAAAACCATCTCCCAAATAATTGGGTCCTCCTGGTAGGAGGTAGCAAGACTGTGGGTTGCATGGGTCCAAGACAAAGACATTACTGATTTGGACACTTGAACTACTGCTTAAGAAGGAAATTCCCGATGTTAATCTTGGCTGAGGTCAGAAATTATTCTTGGGCACTGTGAGGTCAGGCACTAGCCTTTATGCATGTGCTGGCAGTGCAATGGTCTTGCTTCCTTTTCAGAAAAAACAAAGGATACTTAATAAAATACATTACTTCTACTCCCCTCTGAATTCTATGAGAAGATAAAATTCAGTGTCATTATAAAATGCTGTGGAGCTGTGTGGACTCCCTCCTTGGAGGAGACAGAGAACTCTGGAACTAGAAAGGTCCTAGAAGACCATCATTTCTCTGAATGAGGAAATGAACTCAAGGAGGCTCTGTGGTCCTGTGATGACTGTCATATCCAGCAGCAGCAGCAGGGGTGCCGAGAGATGTGGCATCTGACCGGCCACTCACTCCCCACAGTTGGCAGAGATGCTCTGTCTCCCTTTCCCCGGAAACCCCTGTGAGCGTCAGAACTGCCAAGATGTCCCATGCCGGGGGCCCTCTTCACCAGCGTGGAAATTGGTTCCTTCCTCAAGTATTCGTTTAGGAACTTGGGGTTATACCTGGTAACCAGTTAGCATTTCCTAATCAAGGAGCCGTGAAAATAAAAACAAGATTAATTGATGCTTTTAGGTTTGCAAGGCTTTAATCTTGGCTGAGGAGCAAAGAAGGAATGACAGAGGGTCCCCACATAATCATGCTTTTCCTGGATGCTTAAGAGTCCTAGCCGAGAAGCAAGGCTCATCTCACTATTGACAATGTCATGTTCAAGGTGAGCGGGAGTAGAGGTCGTGGTTTTTGTTGGCTGTTCACATCTCTGGGCATTTTAGCATGGCTGGGTTCCTCAGAGTAGACCTGAAATGGGGATTCCTGCATAAATGATGGATCCAAAACATCCCCCAGGGGCAAGGGGAGTGTGTTGAGGGGAAGGAAGACCCCTAGTGCATAGGTCCAGTCTCCAGCCAAGTAGCAGCCTTAGCCCAATCCACTGGAGAGTTCTGGAATATAAATTAAACCTCCAAGTCAGTCCATCCTTGAGGCCGTGGCATCTTCTGGTCATGTAAAGTCATTTGTCAAGGGCCAACTTAGGCAAGTTGAGCTCTCAGGCTCCCAACTCTCTGTGAGCATAGGCAAAGCAGCTCAGGTCATGTGGGCAGATTTCCATGTAGAGCTGGGGCCTGAGCACACAGAGCAGGAAGTGGGCTGGGGACAAAGGCGTGGCACCCTCAGTGTCTGTCACACCATAGTGTAGTCTAGATAAATCTTGACATCTTGTGCTATTTCATTTATCTATTTTTTAGGGTTCCTTACTTTAAGAGCTGGGTTGGGATGGGTAGTGGGCATTTGCTGATTTCGGTCAGCGGTCAGCCAATTTCTGTTCTCCCTTTCTTTTAATCATTGTAATTTAATTATTAAAGTAATTTAGCAATACTAAGGTAATAGTAATTTCAGGAAATTCTTCTCTTTCTTCATCCATGTCTTTTGGCAGAGTTGACTAACTCAGACCCCATGGGCTGGCCAAAGTCTAGGCAGTCAGCACATTCCTCTCTGTCTGATCCAGTGGCAGGACCAAGGGAGGTGAGGCAGTGGGGTGACCAGTGGGCTCTGAGGCCAGGGTCCTGCCTTTTGGCCAGTAGTCACATACAGGGAACAGGAACTACTCTTTTCTCAGTGTTTGAGCAGAAAGGTATTCAGTGCAGGGCAATGGGTGCTTACGAAGTTCCTGGAAGGCTGAAGGGTGCATTTCAGGAAATGCACCCACCGGGAGTCAATCAAGAAGGAGGAGAGCGAGGAGGCCTGCTCTGGCACCCCTGCATTCAAGAACATACCCAACTGCTACAATTCAGGGTTCCAGAGCTTCTGGACATTTGAGAAGCTAGGGACCAGACATTGGAACAACAATCTTTGGTCAGGAGCCACAGCAAATAAAGCGGTTCCTCTTTCACTGCTGCCCTCCAAATCTCATGCTAGGGCACCCAATGGATGGCACCTCATTTTCTCTCAGAACCCTGGCTTAGAGGGAGGCTGCGGGTGAAGATTGTAGTTTTATAGTCCAGAAGAGGTCAGAGTGGGCTCTGTGGGTCAGCCCATCATGTCCCCTGCCCTAACTGGGCATAAAGCCCATCTTAACAACCAGAGTCAGGACCATCGAGGGAAGAGAAGCTCTCTCTGCTTCCCGATAGGTGTGAGCATGAGAGGGAGTAGGTTTGTAGTTGCTGGAAGCTTTCTTGACATGTGAGGTCTGAGAATGAAGCCAGTGCACAGAGCTAGTTCGAGAGACCCACAGGACCCTGTCTTGATGACCCCATCTGGAGGCAAAGAGAAGGAAGGTGACTTATTCCAGGTCCTGTAAGAGGGGAGCCAGAGGGGATCTAGAACACCAGCCCCCCCTGACTCCCAGACTAGCCTTTTCCCATTATGTGGTCTGGGACCTCTGCTTGGAACCTGTGGTCTCTTCCCCGCAGCCAGCTGCACACCACTGTGAAGGTCCTGAATTTCCTGCTTGTTAAAGTAACTGAGATCTGACTCCTCTGAGCAAGTGGAGCTGCCTACAGACAGATGGGACGGGGACGGGACAGAACAGCAGTCAGAACACCAGGTAGAGCCTGGGTGTGTATGAATAACTCACAGCTGCAGCCTGTATCCCGCTCAGAGCTGGCTTTGAAAACACCCTAGGGGTTCTCTCCGAGTGGCAGAGTGAAATGTGGCCACACCCGTTCAGGCTATTTTAAGCTTCGGGAACCAAGGGAGGTGAGGTGGGGTGAACCAGTGGGCTCTGAGGGCAGATGAGTTCTAGGCCAGATTCTCTGTGCCTCAAGGACACTTGTGCCCTTCCTCATCACTGTGACCTTGCTTCCCTCAGGAAGGATGGGAAGGGAGGACCCTCTGAGCTCAGGAGCTGAGCTGAGAAGGAGCCAGGTGGTCCAGCTGCTCAGTTCAGACAGTGAAATGGGCCAAAGCCATTGTCCGCCGGATCCTCAGCACTTTCCTTCCATCTACCTATTCCTTTTTTTCATTTAATCCTGTCAACAACTCCTTGAGGTAGGTACGACCATTATTTCCATTTGTCACAAAAAGAAACAGAGGCTTAGAGAAAATAAGTAGCTTGTCCCCAGCTGGGATTTGAAGCCCGGTGGGTCTGTGCGCCTCCTGTACTGTGTGGCCTACAAAGGCAATGACAACCAGAGCTGACTTTCACTATACAGAAGGGAATTTCTATTCTGCCCAACAGCCTAGAAACTTCCATATTATAAACCCCATTTTCCCGGTAGGAAACTGAAGCTCAAAGGGCTTACGGAATCTGCTGCTGATATGCAGGGACATCAGGTCATACACAGCTCTCTCCACAGTAGGAGTTCTCTCTATGGCCTGGGTTCTTACCACTAGACCGCATACATAAGTTCAGCACTTTGAAACATCTCTCAGGTTCTCCTAGGACACCTACTTCAGTCCCCTCCTTACTTTACAGAGAGAAAACTGAGGTTCTGAGAGGTCAGGTGATGTGCCCATGGTCCCATGGCTAATAGCTAGGTAGGCTAGAACCTAAACTCCAACTCTTGGGCAGTGCACTGGCAAACTTGTATTTCCTGTGGGCTTACACTAGCATTTCAGGGAGGCTTTGTCTTCCCTGATAGCTAATCCTCACTTGGCAATGGCTTCTATCGCTTTGGCTTTAGGCTTCTGTTCACCTTATCCCCTGCCGAGCAGTTAATGACCTGGAAGGCATGAAGAGGAGATAGGGGCAGGGCTTAGCAGCTGCAACAGATACTTCTAGAAGGAGAAGTCTCCTTTTCAAAACACGAACCTTCCTATAATCTGCAGGTTGATGCCATAATCCTTTGCCACTGAATGACACTGTAATACCTTGGCCACACCAGTACATCACCCATAATCCTTTGGGTGAGACCCAACACATCCTGTAAGGTACCTCTTTATACTTTCCTTACTGACACTGGTTTGGGGTCTGGGAGGTATAAAGCCATGAGAGAGAGAGAGAAAGCCTAGAGTGGGAGAACTAATAGACATTTGATGAGATTTGCTTCTTCTTGAGTATTTTAGATGATACAGTATTTGATTTGATCGCAAGTATGGCAGAAAGTCACACTTCACTTCCTTGGCTTACCCTCATCCTTACACTAAATCAACAAATATTAACCAAGCTTTTCCTCTGTGCCAGGCACTATAGAAGGCAGATGCTGAGGGTACAACAATGACTCCAGTTGGGTCCCTCTCCTCCTAGAGCCCACAGTCTTGTGAGAGAGATGGATATATGGACACACAGCTCCCAAACCATGTCCTATCATGAGGATGGGGTCGGTGGCTGAAGATGTGTCACCATCAGCTTCCTCTTGGGGGGTGGGAACACGGGATGTTTGAACTTTCCAGTGGCCTGGGAGCAGTTCTTCAAGGCCATTGGAGGTTGGACAGGAGTTCTAGGCAGAGAGAATGGCACATCTGACAGCTCATAGCTGGAATACACTATAGGAGGACTGAGAGGTTGACTATCACTAGAAATAAGGGATCAGAGGGAAAGTGAGAGTAGCTGGGGAGGGAGAAGAACTCCAGAAAGGAGCTCATATTGCCTCCTGCAGGCAGTGATGAGCTTTTGAAGAGGGGGAGTGGGAATGCGATATGACAGGTTTCTAGCTGAGAGTGCTCAGTCTGGCTGCTGTTAGAGGGTGGATGGGAGGATGAGTGAGACAGGCAGCTGGGAAGCCATCTGGGGAGGATGTCAATGACCAGGGGAGGGGTGGACCTGCCTGGGGTCCAGAGGCAGAGATAGTAATGAGAAGGTTCGTGAACTGAAACATTTGAGGAGAATCATAGCAAGGCGTCCAGAAGGAGTGAGAACATTTGAATTTGATGTTCGGGTGGCTGACATGCTAAAAAGAGGGGAGGGAGTGTTTTTAATAGAAAAATTACAAATGAGTATAATAAATAGGAAGTTCGAGAAGTATTGAAAATTTTTTTTTTTTTTTTTT
>NW_003852416.1:7791617-7831568 GCF_000181295.1 Otolemur garnettii
ATTGTTGTTTGGCGGGTCCGGGCTGGGGATTCGAACCCACCACCTTAAGTGTACGTGGCTGGCGCCTTAGCCGGTTGAGCTATAGGCGCCGAGCCAGAAAATTTTAAAAATACCCAGTACCAACCCCATCATTGTAGCACAACCAGTCTGCCTGTGTTGATTTTTTTCCCTTCCAATGGTGCCCCCTTAGTGTGTAGTCCAAATTGAATCTCTTAGGTGATGGTGTTTTTGAGCATTGGATGCTTAATGGGAAACACTGTGGACATCCGCAAGCCGGAAAAGACTCACTTTTAGATTTGTTGCTGGAGGCTCCATGCTCATTTTTTATTTTGAGGAAGGACAAATTTCTTACATATCTGAGGCCAGGCACTTTGACCCAGGCCTTGATTATGAGTGTTTTACACTCTCATTTGTTCCATAGCTTAATGCATCTAATTTTTTGTTCCCTTCTATCTCCTGATGGACCATAAAAATGATCACGATGAAGGAACACCTTATACTTTTGTGTTCTGGAAAATTCAGCCTGAGATGCCAAGAAATGACAGTGTTCAAATTGATTGTTAATGTGACCGCCTGTGAGGCCCACTTCATGGAAAAGTTGGAGAATCGATTTTTCATTGAGTATGCTGGTGTTTTCATTGCCAGGATGGTCTCTGCGCACAGTTCAGCTCCCTGCCTGGCTCCACAAGGAGGATCCAGCCTGCAAAATAAATGGTTATTGATGAGAGGCCTGCAGAGAAGTTGTTCCAACACTGGCAGGTCAGGATAACTCACCATTGGCAAGCCCTGAGTTTTTCGTAGACATGGACAGAAAGCTGAAGCCTTCTTTGGTAAAGGTATTATGCAGAATGCTGACAGTTTTGGCTTTTAATGAAAGGCCCTGGTGGGGGGAGAGGGGGGCACCAGACTGTGCCTTTATTCCATGTCGTCAGGCCAAAGGGTGATCTTAGGCAAAGTAGATATTTGACAGAGGAAGACAAGTCTGAAAGGAGAGCCAAATCAGTGAGCTAAACGAGAGTGCAGTTTCAATGGCGCATTGGCAAATACGAGGCCGCTGGATTTATTCCCTAGATTCTCCCCGCCCTCCATGGCCATAAGGATCCTTTCCTCTCTCAGGCATCCGCTGGGAAGAAAAATGTTGATCAATGAATGAATCCAGGGCATAGGGGAGATGAAAAGTTGCAGATGGGTGGTGAGGAATTGGGAAAATGCTGATGACCAAAAGCAGGAGCTGGAACAGTCTTTATCTGTCACATGCCCTTGTTCGGGGAGAGCAGGATGGTGTCCAACGCTATGTTCTCTGGGACTTTGCCCAGGCTAATTTTACATGACAATGGATGCACTATGCTCTCTCACGGAGCATTGAGATGTCCTTGCTGGTCCCGTGTGGCCTGGCGGCCAAAGTTGGAAAAGGCTCCTCTTAGACTTCCGGCTCGGCCCAGCAGCAGGCAAGGGACACAGGCTGTGAGTTACCCAGGAGGCCAGAGGAGCATTTTCCCTGGTCGCTTCTATGTCCTTACAGAAAGGAGCCTTTACTGGTCACTGGCAGGGCTGTCCAGGGAATAGGGGGTTGCCATCCCTGACCGCTGGACTCTTTTATGCTGGTTGGAATGAAGTTGGACTTTTCACTCAAAATGGGTCACCGGAAGATTTTGCAAAACAGCGTGGTAGAGTGTGTGTTTGTGTGGCTTCCCCTGGGCCTTGTCTTTCACATTCTAATCACATGAAAATACCTGGCATGGCCAGAGATAGTCACTGGGAACCTCACACCAGGTGGGGCCCAACTAGCAAGAGTAGAAGGTTAAGGGTCAGCAAAGTTGCCAGCTGGTTTTGAAATTTACTGATCTCTTTAGAAATAGATTAAGAAAATCAAATGACTTTTTCTTTTCTTTACAGGCAACCAGTGATAAAGGTATTGTGACATAAACAAAGAAAAATGTAAGTGCTCTGTTCTTTGAAAACAACAAAGGCAGCGAACAGGGAAATGCCACAATCTGTGACCCATACAGAGGCTCTTTTCGGGTATCCCATTTCCATTTGCGCACAAAGGGGAGATTCTTGTTTTCAAGTGGCGCTCATAAGAAGATATAACTTAGTGAGGGAAATGAGTTATAATAATAATAACTTTTTTTTTTTAGTTTGTTCTTTTGATCTTAAGTAGAGTATCCAAGTGCAACTTAATCTTTTATGTCAACATGTGGCCAAGACAGCCTATGAGGGCCCCACATGTACACCTAGGACGTAAGAGTCGCTGTCATTAACTCGGTCATGTCCCTCCTCTCACAGCGCTCAGAGGCTTCCTTTGATTAAGCTGTGGCTCCTGAAAGCACAGACAGAGCCAAGTAGAACTGTCTTAATCTGCGGCATAGCAACTGATAGGAACCAAATTTAAACTACTTTACAAGCACAGAAAAAGGGTGAGAAGGGAGCTTGAAATTGATTAGGTCATGTAGCTGAGAAAAGGAAACACCACAAAGGAAAAAAAATATGCCAGAAGGTTGGGAAGGAGGAGCGAGGAGGCAGAAACGACAGAGGCCACCTGCAACTTCAGCCTTGGCACCCAAAGGAGATTGTGGCACCAGCTTCCAGGGCCCTCCTCCCACCCTCACAGTTGCCAGGGGTATTTATTTGTCACTGGGCCATCTCCCACTAGGGGGCTATTCTTTGATCTCAACCCTTCTCCCCTCTTCCCTCCTTCACCCCACTTTGGACACATGACACATATACCAGGGACAATCCCAGTATGCCTCATCGTATTCTAGAAAGATCAAGGCCCAGAAATACTTTGGGGATTATAATAACCCACAAGTGCCGAATAGAAAGGATCCTGCAGTGTTTGAATCTTGCATCAGGGCTGAAGTTGTTGTAGCAAGGAGATGTAATCAAAAATTCTTCCCTTTCCATCTAGTAAATTGCCTGTACTCAAGATTCCAAGGAGTGGGCTTTTGACTATATTCAACTTGCATTGCTTCAAATCATCCAAAAGCCAATATCGACTGTGCTAGATGACATAAAAAATAAAGGAGACTAAGTGTTTTGATTTGATTCCTGATTGCACGGAATAGGGACCTATTTAAGAGAGCGCAGATAAGGATTTCTAGGGTGCAATTTCAATGGAGATTTAAGAATAAGGCTATGTGAGGGCTGCACATCACAGAGAATGAAGATGGAGGTGATTCTTGATTCATGATGAGCATGTCCATAGTAGGTTTCTCTTCATACCACTTGCTGGAAATATTCGTACTTGTCTGTTTGCTCATTTGGATCTACACTCCTGTTAAGCTGAAATGAAAGTGTTCATCTTGTTCACTGCTATGTCCCCAACACCCAGCATGAAGGAAGTATTCTGTTTTTGTTCAGTGAGTTTATAGAGCTTCACCTTATGCTCTGCCAAGAGAATCACCAGCTAACCTTGTGTGTCTGCTTCTGCCAGGTCTGCCCTCATTTGGTTCCCCTGATTCCCCCTTTCTTACCCATGTTTTTATCCTGGAACTCTTAACTGCACTTGACCATCCTGGTCTTTTCAACCTCTGATACATCATCAGATTTTGGTTTCTGTTCTTGCACTAGCTGACCAATTCTATTTTATTTTACTGGCTCAAATTCTTGTGGGATGAGGAGATAGAGGAAGAGAGAGAGAGAAAACTCTAGAGAGAAAGAAAGAGAGAGAGAGAGAACGAGCTAACTAGCCAGGACATCTGCTTGCATCAAGCCATAGGTCATGAAGTTATCAGAAGACTGACTATTCTTGGGTCTGATGCCCACTTTGGTCATCAGCAGAGATGAAGGACAGAGATTAGTATCAACACATAGGTTCAACACATAGGCTTCTAGGCAGCATAGTCTGTGAGTAGTTACTCAAAGAATAGAGTATCTGTGTGGCAGGCAAGGCCTGACCTCTCTGTAAGATAAGTCATACTTTAAAAAGCTCATAGAGAGGTAAGACCTAAAGGCAGATCAATACTAATCAGTATAGAATTAGGTATGGCACTGGATACCTAGGATGGTTGCCTATCTAAAAAAATCCCTCCCTTCTTCTTGCAAGAGATATCTTTCCTAGGCATAGCAGAGCACATGTGACCCAGGATGGGCTAATCAGTAGACCTCAATTCCCTAGCTACAGTGATTTGTTGCAAGGGTGAGAATGTGACAAGAGCCAAGCCAATCAGAGTTCTTCCTTGAGTTTTTTGACAGTGGATCTGAAAGAGAGCAACTCTTTTCTTCTTTCTGATCATGCAGTTGCTGTGCTGCCAGCAACCATGTGTTCCATTAGGCAGAGGAAGGAATAATATGAATCAGTCAGAAGTGGGGATGAGAAAAAGTTGACAGCCCTCACCTCTGATAGCCTTAAGGTCAACTCTACTCTTGGTTTTACTGTTTCCATTATTTGGTTCAGAAAGTTTAATAAACTCACCCTTTCTCTTTCTCCTCTCTCTCTTTCTCTGCCTCCCTCCTTTGCTGATGCTAAATTTAAAGTGAATTTTCTTTCAAAAAAGGGAGTTCTTAATGAAAACATATGCTAATCCAGTCATTTTAATTAAATAAGTATTTGTTAAATCAATAATTTATAAACTTTCTTTTAAAGTCATGGAAGTTGAAAGGAGAATGGAAAAAAAGATGCACTGGACTAGGAATCTAGGAAAGACTTAGGACTTTATAGCAATTAAGTTTGAACTTGACTTTGAAGAGGGATGGAATATAAAATGATAAAGGGAAGGACTTGGCAAGAGTGTCCCAGGTGAAAGAAATAGAATGAAAGAAGATATGAAGGAGAGAATGAACATGACATAAAGTGGAAACACTATTGTATTAGTATTGTTTTGTTAAATTGATTTCATCTATTGATTTTTCAAACAGAAATTCATTTAGGATGTGATCTACTTCTTTTGCATGCTTCCTATAACCCAGTGACTATTATAAGAGTAGTCATAAATTTGATTTTCATAGCATTACTTTCCATGATTTAAAAGATTTCTCAAAAAATGTACCTACTGACATATAAAAAAAATTGTACAAGACTCTAGGGGATTTTCAGATACCCCTAAGACCTTGGGGATCCACTGACCCCTGGTTAAAAATTCTAGTAATTACTGGGTTTATTTTGGCCTTAGTATTTTAGTTGTAATTAAATACCCTTATACCCAGAAACTGGTTATGTAGCTCTTTTTTTCTGCTGGTTTTTACTCATAGTGCCTTATTTTCTTGTGTGCTTGGTTATTATTATTATTATTTTTACCATTATCTGCTCATTTTCCTTGAGAAATTTGTAGAACATTTTAAGGTCAAAGACAGAGATGCATTTTTTCAAAGAGGATTTGTCTTGGCTTCTGCCAGATACTCAGAGATACTACTAGTCCAGGACTACTTTAAATTAAGCTAATGGCTTGAGATTGTTTTGGCCATTTAGGTAATATAAATTTGAATTCTTGTGATAGACTGAGTGGTAGCCCCCCCAAAAGATATGCCCACTTCCTAAGCTCTTGAACCTGTGAATGTTGCCTTATTTAGAGAAAGGGATTTTACTCATGAAGTTAAGTTAAAGAATCTTGATCTGAGGTCATCCTGGATAATTTGGGTGCATCCTAAATCCAATGACAAGGGTCCTTGTAAGGGATGTTCAAAGGAAGGGCATACAACAAAGCAGCAGCAGAGATTAAAATGATGCTGCCACAAGCCAAGGAATGTCCACAGCCACAAGAAGCTGGAAGAGACACAGTACAAAATCTCCCTTAGATCTTTTAGAGGGAACACAACCCTGATGATGCCTTCATTTTAGACTCATAGTTTCTAGATCTGTCAGAGAATATACTTCTGCTGTTTTGAGCCACTCAGTTTGTGGTAATTTGCAATAGCAACTCTGTAGGACACTAATATAGGCTTTAAATCCATGCAGCTGACCTGTTGTTACAACTTCTCTAGGAGTTTCCCCATTTTCTTCCCTGCTCAGTACCAGGACAACATTCTTTGCTGTCTTCTGGGTGTAGAGAATGTCAAAAACTCAAGGGTGTTTTGACAAGTTAGTTTGCCAACATTTCATGGCTGCTGGCAGAAGCCACGAGACTCCTGGGTCAGAGACAAAGGATGGTTTACTACTTATAACAATAGGGGTAGCCAGAGTATCAGCATTTGCATCAATTCTTAAGCCCTAGTTCCCATAGAATGACATGAAGAGAAAAAAAGAATACCTGAACATGCAGTGAATTTCATTATAAGAAAGAAACCTTGAGTTCAGTGAATTGCATCTAATGTGTTGGCCAGTAAACATTTGTACTATAGGATGTATATCATCTTTGTAATATTGGCTAATGAGCCTGATGCCCTTTGCTCTGGAGGGAAGCATTATCTCTATCTTCTAAAGTCATTCATTATTTAAACATCATTGCAAAGATAGTCCAGAATGAAAGCAGTCAGTGCTTCTGTTCATAAAATGTATAGAAATACCAGACGTTCATGGAGAGTTGTCTCTCAACAGAGAGGGGAGAGGAGACAGTTGGGTTTATATTGAATTCACTCTTGCTCTAAAGATATATTAGTTATCAATTTCTGCATAATCCAACCTTCCCTGTTACAAGAAATGGATTAGGACAGCTCGTGTGTACCTACCCAAAGGTAACATAAACAGTAACGTAAGTGGGGGATGATTCCTTACATGAAACAGCAATGACAGAAACGTTCTGGTTTCAAAGGGGATGACGATCTGTATTTTGCAAACTACTATAAGAGTCACTGTAGTCCATTATCCTGCAAGGCTCTTTGAACAGTCTGTGGAACTACTTTATAAGGTTGTTCCAAAAGAGGAATTCTCACACTATTTTGACCAGCCATAGCACTGATTTGGAAAAAATAATAAAATAAATATACAACTTCCCAGGCTGACTGTTTTGAAGAAGGCCTTACTTATTAGCATCTGGGGTTCAGTGTGGTTGTTAAACAGCAAGTTCACTGGTTTCTACTTTCTCTCCTAGTTTCTCTTAGTTTCTGAAACTCTACCACTAAATTGTGAAGGAGATTTTCAGCAGTAAAGCCGACAAAGGTTAAAATAAGAAACTAAAAGCTACACCACTACATTTCTCTACCCAATGACGCATGCCCTCCCAGAGGGTCTCCGTTGCTATTTAACTCAAAGCTTAAATTGAAGCAGGAGGTTGAATTTAGAAAAAAAAAATGTTTTTATTTGTTGTTTCCATATTTGAGGTGCTCCCTGGGCCAGGCAGGTCTTCTACTCTCTCTGTCTTTATTGACTCTTTCACTACCTGCCACCTTAACTTGATAGCTCATTTGGGACTTGAAGTGCTTAAGCCAGATGGACTGAACTGAATTTTATGTCAGTCCAACAAAGATGCTTGCTTTCTATCAAATCCATTCATTCCACTAACACGAGACCAAACTCTACAGAGGCAGAAGCAGGTAGTACACAGTGGTAAACACAGGTGTAGTTAAGTGATTGAGCTGGGAGGAAAGAGAGAGACACAGAGAGCGTGACAGAGAGACACTACAAAGTCAAGAAAATCCAAACTGCCTTTGTTAAGTGAAGCAAAACATCTCCGAATTTCGTATCTAACTCAGAACAAATGCACCACAGAGATGTGAACCTACTTCTTCTTTTTTTGCCTTTTTATTTTTGAGAGCAAAGCACATGTTTCCCCCTGCGTCAGCAAGTGGGACAAGTGCTGAGTTTAAGGCAACCAAAGGGCATGAACTTGAACTAAGGTTTGAAAATATAGACTGTTCTAGATACAATCTCAAGATTAGGAGACCTTTTGATATAGAGCCACACATAAGTCTTTTCTCCTCCAAAGAACTAGTTACCCTCTGTTCTAGAGGCGGAAATGAATAGTCTGTTTCCCAGAATGAAAAAAAAAATTAAAGTCTCCAACTGAGCAAAAAAATCACAGTTTTCCCAAGACTTATTTTGGTTCTTTATCTCGAGTCAGGGAGGACATCAGATCTTGAGTTGGAAGGTACGTTTGTAAAGGTGAAGGTGTCGCTAGGGATGGAACTTGCAGACTTTACTTAGAGTTTTCTAGAAATGCATGTTGACCCTTGGTGGCTATGGGTTAACTTGTAGTCCATGGGTACTGTGAGTGGTCACATTTAAAAGAGTGAAGAGGGCAAAATAGAAAGAGGCACACAGAGCCCCAGCACAGACTTTATGACAAGAGAAAAGGGCCTCTAATCACTTACTGAGCTCCAGATCTAGAATCTTCCAGGGTCTGGAATCTTCAGAAGGAGGCCTGAGAGAGTCTGATAGCCCAGAGGGCAGGGCTCGGCCTCATCTGGAAGGTCAGACAGGGCCAGCTGACACGGTTTGGCTAAACTATGCGTGGAATGGAACTTTATGTTCCATTCTATGTCTGAGCCACTTTTCTTATTTTTAAGAAAGGTGCCCTCAGGAGGGAAGGTGTTTTACCCAAGGCTTTGTGGTTACTGTGTTAGTCTGGTCCCTCAATAAACAGACTCTAACTTAGGATTCAAAGATTTTAATAGAGAAAACACCCTGAGCGTGGGAAAATGAGGAGGTACCAAGAGATGACCGTGACACAAGTCTAGGTTCTCAGGCTTAAGAGAAAAGCAGCAAAGTCTCCCACAGTTGCTGGGCCCAGGTGCGTCACTGGCCTTTGTGAGTTTCTCTTCAACCTGACCACACCTTGCCAATAGTCTCTTCATTAAACTCTCTTCCATTACCTCATTTGTCTGTTTTCTGCCAGGACTTTGACAGATACAAATACTTTTATCATCGGTCAACAGTAGAGGATTAATTAATTAGTATAGGGATTTTTAGAAATGATTTTTATATTGGTGAAATAAACAGTAATTAAGATTTTAGAATTAACTGTCTAGAAATAGTGTACAGGTCCATTTGTTCTTGCTTAGAGTATGAGAATCTAGGAAGTTCCAGGGCCTATTCCTTCTGAACTGCTATTTTGGGCCTAAGAGCCACCTACCCATTTAGCCCAGCAACCTTGATGATGACTAGATGATTGAAACTTGCCAGTAGAATTCTCTTGTGTTTGCTTCAAGAGAAGCTTTCCTGGCAGGTGCTTTGGAGTCCAAAGACAGATTTCTGAGCCTTTGTCAAGTATATAGGAAGGTTGGGTGATTGTTTTGTTTGTTTTGTTTGGTGCTTACTTGCTTTTAAAAGTTAGTGTGTGTGTCAGAATTTGGCTAGGACTTCTGGATTGTAGGGTGAGAGACTTTTAGCCCAGCCCTACCTGAAACTCTCAGAAGCCACCAACACCTGAAAAAACAACTCAGTAATTGTGAACCATCAAACTGCCTTAAATCAGACCACAACGGGGAGAAGTACTCCCTGATAGGAGGGGAATGAATCGCCTCTCCAAACAGTACACCTCCCCAAAGATCAAAGCCCACGATGGCACTGTCCTTCACACAGCCTTTGTGGACTGATGTGGGAGGAGGGAGGAAGGGTTGGGCTGAGCCTCAGTAAATGCTGGATTGGGTGCCTGGCCTTGTGTTTTCAGAGGATGGGCTACATAGAAACTTTGTTTTCAGCTGTGCGCCCTCATTACCAATTGGAGCCACCTAGTAATATAATGCCTTGCTGCAACTTTGATTTGCAAACACAAATTTCATTGCCAGAAACCTCCAGAGAGATCAGTTGTCTAACACCCTCCAATTGCAGCAGAGGAAACAGTCCAGGGGAGACCAAGCCGCTCGCCTGAAGCCATTCTGTATTTGGTGGAGAGAGACGTAAGTGAAAGCCAAGTTGCCCATCTTATCTGGTGCGCTGTGTGCTGCTGAGCTGACTGCTGAGGGAAGCCTTGCGTGGTAAGTCGAAGTGTGGAGGCACATTCATCTGTCACCAGGCATTCACCCAATAGTTACTATGCCCAGGACTATGCCGTATGGGGTAGGCGAGGAAGAGAAAACAAGGTCCCTGCCGTGGAGAGTTTACTATCTAGTTGGGAAGCCTCAGCTGACACCTAACACAGGAAACAGCAACAAACTAGCTCACTGGAATGGAATGGAAAACCAGTTAGACGGAGCACAAAGCAAGGTACTTCCAGTGGTTCAAAGACCAGCTTTGGACACAAATAGACCTGGCTCAAATCCTAGCTCTCCTTAGGCAAGTCCCTTAACTTCTAAACCTGACATTGCCCATCATTTAAATGGGAATAACAACGGTACATCTGTCCTAGATGGCGAGAATGAAATAAGATCTTGCCTGCTAAAATGCTGAACATGGAGTTGGACAATGTGGTAAAATCTCTGTTGTCTAATTAACATCAATGACTTAATTTATTTCCTAATCAGAGAGGAGAGGGGTGCCTTAAACATACGCCTTGCTTCTTTTTAAGCATCACAGTGCATACGGTATTGCAAAGGGGTCCACGCAAGGGGTGGAATAGCCCAGAAGAATGCTAATTAGATAGCTGACTGAAATGACCTGCCAAGTAAATATGATCTAGAAACAGGATTAGCCAAGGGTCAACCAATTATGGTAGGATTACTCGGCTGCTGATTTCTCAGGGGTGACTGAGTGTCACACAGTATTTGGGGAGTGGTAATCACCTGCTTTCCCACACACTTCCTCAGATGTGGCCTTGCAATCTGCCCCAAAGGCAAGCATTGTGCTAAAAATGACTAAGAAATCCCGTCTTCCGAGTTGTCTCTGCGGAGCAACTGCCATGTTGCTATGCAGAAAAGGATTAATTGTTCTTAGGGTTTCTGTTTGCTAATCTCATCGCTAGCTTCACAAATACCCCAAGGTCATGTTTAATCTTAGATCAGTCTACAATAATATCATGTGCTGTAGGACTGTGCTCCTGTCCCTGAGTTCTTCTTGAGTTAATTAAAAAGATGATCACCAAGCTACCACACACAAACGGAACTGGAAAGGGAACACCTGTCTGTCTAGCGGAGGGACAAACATCGCCATATAAGGAAAATGGAGCTAAAGTTCCAAGAGCCTGATTAGGTAACTTGTGCTCAAAAACCAATCTGATTTTAGTCTGAAAGATGCTATCAACTAGAGAACAAAGTCTTAATCTGGTGTAGACACTGCAAGGAGCCCTATGGTTCCGACTCATTCAGAAAATTCAGGATACTAAACATGGCTCATAACCTATTAATACATAGAAGGAATGTGCACATTAACGCCTCCAATGGCAACAAACCCATGGCCTTTTAAACCAACCTATGCAGTGACACTGATTTAACAAGGGAAAGAAGAGTAACATTACCATGAAGAAAAATTCCATCATGCCCGGATTTGCCCCGAGAGGTCTGTAACTGATCATCCACTTCTAAGAAAGGTTAGTCCAGTTTCATCTTGTCATCAGCGCTGAAATTTCTCCTGGGAATACTATTTTCTCAGTTACCTAGAAAGAGGTTAATATAAACTTAAAAAATATCCATGTAATAATCTGTTCACACCTCCTAGAAAGGTGGCTATTTAAAAAAAAGAAAGCAAAATGAAGTGTTGATGAAAATGTGGAGAAATCGGAATCTTTGTGCTCTGTTGATGGGATTATAAAATGGAAGACAGTAGACAGTTTCCTTCAAAACCTGAACATGAGACTGTGTAATCCAGCAATCCCACTCTTGCTGGGATTGAAAGCAGGGTCTCAAGATGGCATTTGCACACTCGTGTTCACAGCAGCGTTATTCACGAGGGGGGCCAAGACACGGAAGCAACCCAAACGTCCCGACAGATGAATAGCTAAACAAAATGCAGTATCTTCATACAATAGAATATTACTCAGACTTCAAAAGAAAGGAAATCCTGTCCTTTGTGATAACATGGGTAACCCTTGGGGACATTACGCTAAGTGAAGCAAACCAGACACATAGCCACATGAAGACAAATATCGTATGATTCCATTTACATGAGGTATCGAAAGGACTTAAATTTATAGACACAGAAAGTTGAATGGTGGTTCCCAGTGTTAACCCCCAGACTCAATTCAAGCACCAGGAGCTGTAGGAGGAGAGAGAAAAGGGAAATTGTTGCTCAATGGATGTAGAGTTTTAGACTTGCCATATAAAAAAGTTCTGGGGATCTGTTTTACAACAGTGTGAAAACACTGAATGCTACACTGAAAAATGGTCAAGATGGTAGACTGTATATTAAGTGGTTTTTTTTCCACAATAAAAACATCACTGTAATAAATACATCAAAAAGCTAAGATGAATTCACAGATGGTGGACTAGATAGACAAATAGATGATAAGGAAAGTATAGTGAAATGTAACAGTGTAGAGTATGGTGGTGGGAACCTGGGTATTCACTATAAAAGTCCTTCAGCTTTTTTGTATGCTTAAACATATTCATAATCAAATCTTGGCAAAGAATGAAAATATTCAATGTAGCAATTGATATTTTATAGGTGTACCCTACATAGGATGCTCATATTATATATATGTAGCTTACATTGATAATTATAATTCCTTTTTATTAAAAAAGAATTAAACCTCTCTGTAAGAATAAAATACAGCAGAACCTCTGTAAGTCGACCACCCAAGGGACTGTAAGAAGCTGGTCAACATATGGAGGTGACCAACATAAGGAACTAGGCCTACTGTACTGATACATACATGTGGTATGTGTCTGGTCTATGAAAATTAGGTCAAGGCACGGAGGTGGTAAAGGTAAAGAGGGGTCAACTGTGGAGGTTCTACTGTATTATGAAAATAAAAGGAAGACTCTTCAGTACCTTGATTTGCTGAACATTTTTCCATCGGACAATACACACATGTCGGTTTTTAGAAAATTGGCTGGTGTAGAGGGCTCTTTAGTGAATAGCAATTAACCTCTGCCCAGCCCTCTGCAATCCCATTCCAGCTCCCAGAGCTAACTGCATTTAATCACTCTGTTTATCCACTTCTAGTGGTTATTTCCCTCTCTTTAGCGAAAATGCTTATATCTCTTTCTCATTTCCTCGAGAGACATTGTTGGGCAAGCCCCCCACCATCCACCCTACCCCTCTCATCCTGCCTTCTCTTCTCTCCTTGCTCCCTGCTGAGTTCACTACCCCAGCTTCTACCACCACTGTTCTCTGCAGTTTCAAATGCATACCTAGACCCCCATTTTTTGGTGCCCTCCATCAATCTTCTCTTCTCTTGACTCTTTGTAAGTGGGGATTTGACATTCCCATCCTGCCCCACACATCCTTCCCTCTCCCCTTCCACCCCTCACGCTGCTCTCCAGGCCTTCACTTTCATATTGTCGCAGCAATTTGAATACATCGAAGCAAAAAAGCAAAAACCCATGACCACTCTGTGTTGAAAAGTCTTGTGACAACATGGTGAACAAACACACTGGTACCGGACAGTGGGTTCCAGTCATGTTTGCCAACACTTAGAAAACAGGAACCTGGCAGTGGCCTCTTTGTCCCTGGGAGGCAGGTAGCCAGTTCATCGTTATCGTAGGTGAGAACAAAGACAGGAAGCATTTTGTGAACGTCTAACTATGCTATGGAATTAAGAGTCTGCAAGACTATACAACTGCAAGGCCTATAACTGCATTCCATTTTAAAACATGAAATTAAAGACACGAATGCAAGGTAGAACCATCATGGACTGTGAGGGGGAAATTAGGCATACTGAGGGGATGCCCTTGGCCTTGTCAGTTTGGCTGAGCTGGTCCTCTGTGCTTCTATGAAAGACATTGCACTAACCCGGATGGACCACGGGTACGAGCCCTGCAGCCTGCTCCTTGTGAAGTTGTGGCGTTTTTTATCCTGCCGTGCACCTGAGTTCCGCACATCCACCATGCCTTCCTGAATGATGTATAACTTGCATCCCACAACTCAGGGTTTCAATTATTTTTATTTTCTCCTTGCCCCCATTACCTCTCCCTTGCTGACACTGTATAGAACTCGAGTCTCCTACAGCTTTGCTTGAAGCCGTCAAACCAGAACCCTGATCTGGTAGCTGTGTTGTTCATGAAGTGCCCTAACTTGAGCTGCGCTGTCCTCTCTGAGCCTGCTTCCCTCAGGGCACCGCAAACAGCCTGGTCCCAGGATTTTGTGTAATGCTCTAGGAGTGTGACAGCCTCAAACTGCTCTCTGATGCAGTAAAAGCACAGAAGCTCTCCTGTTTTCCTTATGTGATCACAGGAGAAAGCACAAGTTCAGAGCAATTTCTTGCCCTACTGTAGTGGCGCAACAGTTGGCAGCCATTGCTCAACTTGAATTGACCTCTGTTAATTCCACATCCACAGTCCTAGGCAGAACAATGGGATAGGGATAATGTCCACCTAGAGTCCATGAATGTGTTACTAAAATGGGAGGAAACGTTTCCAGCTGTGCAGAGAGAGAGACACGAGTGTGGTTATGACATTGATGCAATGTGAGGACTCGACCTACCATCACGGGCTTGGATGACAGAGGAAGGGGTTGTGAGCCGAGGAATGTGAGTGGCTTCCAGAAGCTGGAAAAGTCAAGAAAACAGTTTCTCCCTGAAGCCTCGAGAAAGGAATGCAATCCTGCCAACATGTCCCAGTAGGACCCACTTAGACGCCTGATCCACGGAGCAGAAATAATAATAGTGTGTTGTTTTTAGAAACTAAGTTTGTTGTAATTTGTTAAAACAGTATTAGACAACTAATACCCTGCCCTAGCCCAGATTAGAATGCCCTCCGAGGATATAAAATCAGCCAATTCCTCATAACGTCCAGGCACGTGAGAATTCTTTATACACGTATGTTATGTGTGGAGAAATCTCCGCTACCTGGGACTCCTGCAAAAAAGGTCACGGTGATACCTGTGGTTTTAGATAGCCAAGGACATGCCTGTTTAAAACCCAAAATATTTTTTATTTTAAACATTTTGTTAGAGGAACATTTTTAAACTTTAGGAAGATTAAATCATTTCTAAATCAGCTAGATAGGTATGATGTATATTGTATCTTCATATACGTAATATGTCTTCCTAAATATAATATATGCTTTCGTATATTTTCCTTAATATGTAGAGATTATGTATTTTCACATATATACATACACATACATGGTCCATATTCTTTTCTGCTTAAACAGAATACATTAAACTTTATTTAACATTTCTGTGACATGTGAGAGAACTTCTTATTTGGGGTGTTATTTCCCAGTACTAAAGCATTGCCTTTGGGGATTACTACCAGAAAAGTTCCCCATTTTAAATATTCTGTACTCTTTAGTGTTATCAGACTAACTCCTCTGATTTTTAGCTTGGGCACCATGGTACCCGGGGCTGTGAGGCTACTTGTCCTCACAATAAATGTTCTCAAACTATTATCAAACAGGAACCCCTGACCATGGGTTGGCTTTGAATACATTAAAAAGAAATAAAAATATCTGGATGCTTCCTGTTTCTAACGCTAATAAATAATTTTCTGCGCACGTTTTTTTAGTTCTTAAACTACCGAGCTACACACATGGCAATACTAGTGACTGAGCCTGCCAGAGGTCAAGGGACTCTGGTGTCAGGCAGATTGTGGCAGCAGGGCCAGGACAAAAACTCAGAATGGCTTAGTTTCTGTTCTTTGTCCTAGTGGACCTACTATCCAGCTTTCGACTTCAGGAGGACACCCTGCTCTCTCAAGGAACCCTTTAAACCAGACTGTAGACACCAGACACCCCGGTGTGATTATGATCTCCCTCCTCAAAATAACGCTCCCTTTCTACACACGGTCACAGAAGAGCTAAACCAACATAGGCCTCCAAAATCTAACCACAACCACCTTCAAAAAGAGTGGGAGAAGTTCCATATCTTTTTTTTTTTTTTTTTTTTGAGACGGAGCCTCAAGCTATCCCCCTGGGTAGAGTGCCGTGGCATCACGCTCACAACAACCTCCAACTCCTGGGCTCAAGCGAGTCTCCTGCCTCCGCCTCCCAAGTAGCTGGGACCACAGGCGCCCGCCACAACGCCCGGCCATTTTTTGGTTGCAGCCATCATTGTTGTTTGGCGGGCCCGGGCTGGGGATTCGAACCCGCCACCTTAGGTGTATGTGGCTGGCGCCCTAGCCACTTGAGCCACAAGCGCCGAGCCAGAAGTTCCATATCTTAGCGGTCTGGTTGCAGCTGCTAAGGTCACCACCTGCTCGCATGACTGAAACAGGAGGCTCCTTTCCAGGGGGTGATGTGGCCAGAAGCAGTTTTATGCAAGAGGCCACCCATATTTGGCTCCAAGCTTCAGGCTTACTCGTTTAACAGAGATAGGCCTGTGGTTGCTAATCGCACGTACTACAGAGAGGTGTCAACTGTGGGTACAGAGCTGGTCTCTTCTGAGTTTACCAAGCTTGGCCTAGAGAGGAAGGGTGAATGTGTGTGTGTCTGTGTGTGTACATGTGCATACATACACATATGAATGTGTGTGTGAGCTGTGTGCAATTGTGTATGTGGGACTATGCATGCCTGTGGACAATCGTGTGTGTGTGTGTGTGTGTTTCTGTGTGTTGTGTGAGTGTGAACTTGTGTGGGATAGTGTGTGCATGTGTCCATGTGAGTGTGTACTCATGTATACAGCCTAAGAAGAAATAGAGGGGAGAGATGGAAGCACAGAAAAGACAACAACAACAACAAACACAGCCAACAGGAAAAGGCAGAGAAACAGACTCATGGAGGGACAGATGCAGAGGACTGAGTGAGTGGGAGAAGCCAGAAGAGGGAGAACAAGGGACGGAGGGCAAAGAGAACCACGAGCACAAGAACCACGAGCACAAGAACCACGAGAACCACTCAAAGAGCACAAGACTCGGAGGTGTGAGGCCTCTGCCATCTCCAGAGTTCCATGCCCTGAAGGGGAAGCTGGCAGCTTCGGAAGCTTCTGGGGCAGTGATGCCACCCGCTTGCCAGTTATCGGTCTTGCAGTCACAGGTCCTCATCACCCAGCCTCAGCCTGGGCTCTGACCCTCATAGCCCAGGGAGTTGGGGCTGTCCAATCATATCTAAAACCTCGCTGTGGAGTCTGTGATTTTACTTTTTTCTAAGAACTTAACAACATCAAACAATCAAAGTCACACTTGTCCTCTGCCTCAACAAGGTAAATAGTCACTGCCCCAGCGGGGCTCCCTCCTGGGACACACACAGGAGGGGGCAGGGGCTTGCAGGGGCCTTGGGATTATAGGGCTCAAGGGCAGGGCCTGAGTCTGAGAACAATAAAAACCAAGCCTGGTGCTTAGCGCTGAGCAGTGAGCAGGGAGAGGCCTCCACCTGGGGCAGGCCCCCAGCTCTGGCAGGAGCCTTCTTGATCCCTTGGGCCAGGAGGTCAGGTCCTCCAGGTGACAGGAAACACTCAAGCCCAGATCCCCAGACCAGCTACACGACGTGGAAATACAACTTCCCTTGCTGGTCTGGGTCTCTTCTCATGCAGAAGAAATGGCTGTACTGGCTCTGTGGCTCCCAAAGTGCTCTGGGCATGCCAGGCATGTCCATGGAACCCTCCAGGGGCTGTGGAAGAAAAGGGAGTCAGGTCTCCCTTCTGCACTGACCCTGAGCTGCCCCATATTTCAGACCGTAAGCAAAGCAGGCATGAGCTGGGTGAGCTCCACATCCGTCCCACCCCTGGAATTTAATGACCCACCTTTAGGCTAGTGCTAAGGGGACCCTGGGACAGAGTTGACAGTGAACTTTAGCAGAGGAAGAGGCTCCTCCTTCCATGTGGTTAGGAGACCTAGACTCCCCCTGGCCAGCCCCAGCAATGGAAATTCACCCGTAGGGGCTGACACCTTGCAACAGAGGCCCATCTATGCACAGCTGCAGAAACTTGAAGGGTGTGCCCCACCCTGAAGGGCATACATGGCCTTGTCACCCTGGAATTTCTGGGCTGGGCAAACCATTCGTTGACATGGTAACCAGCCAGAAAGAAACAGAGGAGCTACTTCCTTGAAATCAGTGCTACCTAGCAGATTAGAAATCCTACAGAATCCCAAGGGGAAACCCAGATGAGATGGCTCAAGGATGAGAAGGTCAGCTCCAGCTCCGCGGGATGAGGGGAGCTGTACTTTGTATGCTAAGTCCTCCCCGCTGGTGCAGGTTCTGTCCTTCCACTCCTCCCTGAGAGCCACCCACTTTGTCAGCAAGCAGCCAGCATCCCTCAGCTTCCTAGACATATGTCACTTCTGTACTCCAGAGCTGCCCCACTGATGTCACAGCAGACTTGGTTGGTATGTGTTCTGGAAGGATCAGAAAGCAGGTGACCAGCAGAAAAACCAGCCATCTTCAGCCAGTTCTCTCTGAGCTTTTCTCATGCGGGGAGAGTGGCAAAGGGAGGGCACCTACCTGTCTGTGTGCTCAGGGCCTGGGGGAAGGCATTCACTGCTAGACTAAAAAATGACCACAGATCAAAAGCCAGGTGGGCCAATCTGCCGAGTCAGTGAAATTGCATCCTGTTCCATTCAGAGGGTACAGCAAACACAGATGTACAAAGCAGAGTAGTAATTACATCTCCAAAGAAGATGCTAAATATTTAAAGGCCTGCCTGGTGCCGATTCTTATCAGAGGGGATTTTGTTGTGTTGAGTTTTATAGGCAGTGAGCTTTCGTACTGAGTTATTTTTCTCTAATTCTGAAAAAATGCTGTGTCCACATTTTACCATGTTACAGGTAGTATGTAAGTTGCCCTTATGTAAATCATTAGCTACCTCAAACCTCAACATCAGTTCTCACACTGGAAAGTTCTTTGCTGGAGTTGTCTCTTAGCTCAGGGAAAACTCTTCGTAATTGGACCGTAGTTTATTTCTGTTTCTAGGAGCAACCACTTCAGATTTCTAGCGTGTGGGTGGTTTGCATACATGAGTCATGCAGATATGACGTCCTCCCCTTTTCACCAGGCAGGGCCCTCAGTCCAAGCTGCTGTGACCTGGGAGGTTAGCCCACTATTGCTGCCAGAGGCCAGCGATGAGGACGCACGGAGGCCAGCCCCCTTACCTCAGAAGACAGGGTGATTAGCCTGTGGAAATGCTCTGGTGGCCCTTTTTCCCTAAGACCCATCCTCCGCCCCTCCTTCTCTCCTTACTCCAGAAGGTCACTCCCTGCATTAATCCCATGCCCCACAATCCCTGTCTCAGGCTCTGCTGGAACCTGAACACGGCCGGTAAGTAGGTTCCTACATCCATGGTACTGAAGAACCCAATCTCCCAAAGTCACAGCTCCCCTACACCAGTCTGGTTTCTCTAGTTTCCTTCAGAACTCTGCCAGTTGGTGGAGCAGAGTTAGTGCTCTGCCAGTTGACCATGGCTTCAGGGGATGGATTCTTCCTAGGATGTAACCAAAGAGCAAAGTGCTTCTAACCTGAGGGCCACAAGCTCAAGGTGATGGATGGAGACACACCCAGTTGCTTTGTGCTGACATCTGAAGGGCTGCTTGGGGTGGGCGCTCCCATACCAGATGATGGCTGTCATCTGAAATTCCACTTTTAGAGATTTTGTCCTTTATGTTGAAACACAATGTGACTTATTACGCTGTCAGCTGTTAGCAGTTTCATGTGAATTAGTTTGTCCCACAGTCCAATGTGACAGCTGGTCTGGCAGTGTTGGATGGGGGCAGGGAGGAAAGTTAGTGCCAGAATAGAAGTTGGGTAAGGGCACCTCTGTGCTGTGGGTTGGGGTGACGTGCGGGGCCACAGCTAAGGTCTGGCTTCTTCGTGGGTTTGCTCGTGATGGTTGCAGTGATGACGACAATTCACTCCCTATTTCAGAGCCACACTCCGTGATGGACACATCTTCGGACTTGCAAACACTTGCTGTTCCACACAAAGACAATTCTGAATGATTCCCCTTACATGGGGATCCAGAGCAGTAGAATTCACAGAAGGAGAAGGTGGAATGGTGGTTGCCAGGGTCTAGGGAGGAGGAAATGGGAAGCTGTTGTTTAATGGGCATGAAAAAGTGCTAGAGATTGTTTCACAATCTCTGACTATACTTAACACCACCGAGCTGCATGTTTAAAAGTGGTTGATGATATATTTGATGTTATGTATATTTTACCAAGTTTTTTTTTATTTTTGGAAAATCCATGTTCTTTAAAGACAATTTGGGCTTTTCATATAATAGATCCTCAGGAACTATTTTTTGACTTATTTGCAGAACACATTTTTTTCTGGGCAATCCTCACAACCTAAGAGAAAATCTCAAAAAGGAGAAAAAAGAAAAGAACAATAAAGGGCCTGAGGAAAGCAACGCCCTTCTGAATTCTCCCAGATTCCAATTTCTCCCACTTTGAGGCTGTTCCTCAACGTGTCTCCTACCCAACTCCAAACTCGACCCACCGTGGCCCAGTCACATTCCCCATCTCCCTGTTGCTTCCATCCTTCCATGCACTTCTGCCTCTCCGATGTCAACTCTTGCCCTGTCCAAAGCTGTCCCTCTTTCACTACCATTTTTCTCCCAGCTCTCATTTGTCCTGGCGCCCACCCATCACTTGCTAGCATAAAGGCACAAGCTGATTGGGGCATGTTTATGAAATTCTTCTCAACTAGACTAGAAGGCATAGCAGGGTAGGGATAGGGGCCTCAGGGGAGGGGACAGTGAACATACTTTCTAAGAGACAGCCAATATGCTTCCTATTCAGTAATTATCCCTCCTATCAAATCAGGACTTTTATTCTTTATTTCTCAGATGTTATTTGTTTGGGCTCTTGTTCATGCATACTACAAGTTCTCATGAAGTGGTGGAACACAATTTGGTTTACCAAGTTCAACAGACCTCATTGAAACCCACTCAAAGGGTCTGAAATGGCATCTCTTCTCAGGGTGCTCATGGTCTGGACAAGAGGAAACAAATGGTAAATGGTAAAAGCATTCTTCCCAAGTCACACGTAATGTGGGGACTCTGTCTTAGATGCTCTCGTGAGGGGTCTCTAGGATGCACCTGTCTGCTAGAATGGAGTCTTTTGCCAAGTGTTTCTCTAGGAGGAAGGATCATTATCAATAGTTAAGACTGGACAGTTCCTCAGAGAGTCAGGGTGCCTAGTGAATTTCAGAACATTTTCTCCTGGGTGCTAAATGCTAGGAAAATCTCACCACCCATTGTTTCAGGAATCCCTAAACATTTCCATACGCTTCCTAAGGGGTGATGTCACCTGGTTGAGAACTACTGAACCACAAGGTAGATAGAGATCTCTTCCCACATGTTGCTTTCCAAAGGATGTGACCCTAGGAACTGCCCCACAATTCTTTAGATTCCAAATTCAGAACAAAGATGAAAAGGAGGGGCTCATCTATGGTGAGACAAATGCTTGGGGGACAGGGGGCTATGCTGTGAGTCCCACCCACCGTGGAGATTTCCAGAGGGGCCTTGAGAGCATTGACAATTTGTTGATGCTGTTGGGAGACCCAGAGGGCTGGCCTCTGGCTCCATGGCCTGGGGTGAAAGCAGAGATGATAAGATATTTTGGAGGTGCTACAGGTCTTCTGGGTGGTGGCCCCCTGCTCCCCATGTCTGTGGGGACAGGAAAGTAGCTGTAGGTCTTCCATGGTTGGAATGCTTGTGTGTCCTTCTGGATTCATATTGAAACTTAACTTCTAATCCAACACTATTAAGAGGTGGAGCCTTACAAAAGAGGGAGCTAGGGAGGCCTCACTTATGCTCTTCAGTCCCTTGTGATATGTGAGGATGCAGTGTTCACCCTCCAGAGGGTGCGGCAACAAGGCGCCATCTTGGAAGCAGAGAGCACCTTACTGGACACAAACCTGCCAGTGCGTGGCGCTTGGACTTCTCAGCTTCCAAGAGTGAGGGATACATATTGTTTATAAACTACCCAGTCCATGATATTTTGCAATAGTAGCTGGAATGAACTAGGACAGGGGATATGCAGGGTCTGGTCCAAATGGCAACCCAAAGGGGCCAGGAGGGTCCCCCAGGTTGATGAAGGGGCCACTAGCAGTAAAGATGTATTGTCTCAACAAGGGAACTCCTCTGTCACAGGAAAGAGGGGCCAGAAGATGATTTCTGAAAGGGCTGGTTATAGCATCAGCCTCAACCCTCAACACCCTGCCAGGCCAGGAGCAGGCCAAGCATAGGCCTCCTGTTGTAACAGGACCCATCTTCTGCCTCTGCTTTCTTTGGTCTCCAACCCTCTTCTACCCTCCTCCTGGAAGGTGAACATGGGAAGAGTAAAGATCAGAAGACCCTATCGGACTTCCCACCCCAAAATAGCTTTATACTGGGGAAGGAGAGAGGATATTCCACTTAGCAAGTTGATACCAGGTTTGGGCCTCAAGAAAACATAGAAAGGCCTAAGCAACCCAGCTGCAGATGAAGACCACCTTCACTGGACAAAATTTGAAGCCCCAAAGAAAGGAAAAGTCAAAGTTGTGTTTGATCATAATCCAAATGTCACACTAGTTTACATAGGGTCTCATACAGATTCCTTTCAGAATTATTCTAACTCGGCTCCCCTCTGCTCTGTGTAAAACTGTTGTAGGAAAACATGATCAGCTTGTTTAGTTGGTAGCAGATACCTTGGCAGTGGCACAGGTTCTAGAATCAACTTCCCCCTCTCCAGTTCAGTTAATGAGGCCCGATCAGTCTTTATTTAGATGAGCAGGACAAACTTCTGTAATTGACATATGTCGTTAACTGGGAATGTCCACCCAGCTAAAAATGCAATGCATAATTTATTGTGACTTGTTTTCATTGACTGGTATAGAAAAAAAAAAAGTAAATTGGTCATAAATTTAGAGAGATGGCCCATGGTGAAACATAATGGAAACTGCGACATTGGCAGTAAGGAGAAAAGGCCATTTCCCAAGAGAGTACACAGGAGAGAAATTTTACTTCCTGTGAGGCTTTGCCAAATGCCATGAATGTAAGAAACTCTGGTGTGGGAGTCAGATGTACCAGGTCTGGTGCTTCCAGTTCTTATAAGGGAGAAAGAAATGACGAACTGAAGGCTGAGAAGGGTTCCAGCAGCTCTAGGCAAAGAGGTGAGGGAAAGCCATCAGTGCTGCTTGTGGTCCATGCCCACAACTTTCTAGATGGCTCAGAGGGAAGACCCTGGGAGGTTTGCCAGGGTCTGCACAATCCCAAGAGGTCTTAAACCGGCTTGGTCTTCTTTAGCAAAACACTATAGACTAGGTGGCTTAAACAGCAGATATTTATTTCTTACAGCTCTGGAGGCTGGAAAGTCCAAGATCAAGGTATGGGCAGATTGTGTTTCTGAGGAGGGCTCTCTTTCTAGCTTGCAGACAGCCTCCTTCTTGTTATATTATCCTGTGGCAGAAGGAGGAGTCTCTGACCTCTCCTTCTCTTATAAGAGCATTAATTCCATCATGGAGGCTCCACTCTCACAATTTCATCTAAACCTAATTACCTGCCAAAGTCCCCACCTCCTAGTTCCACCTTGGGGTTAGGGCTTCCTCATATGAATTTTGGGGCAGCAAACTCAGTAACTATCCTGGGTACAGATAATAGACACTCTGTTGAACACTCTCTATACTACACCTTCACTAAAGCCCAGTTAAGAATACAGATGGTTAAGACTGAGCTAAACATATCAGTCTTTCAGGTGATAAAGTGAGGGAAGGAAAAAAAAAAAGCCTTATCATCCCCAAACCAGAGGTGTTGGCATAGATGTGGAGAAAAGGGAATACTTCTGCGCTGCTGGTAGGAATGCAAACTAATACATTCCTTCTGGAAAGACGTTTGGAGATCACTTAGGGATCTAAAAATAGACCTGCCATTTGATTCTGCCATTCTGGTCCAAAGATATTTGCACCAGAATGTTTATTGCAGCCCAATTCATAATTGCTAAGTCATGGAAGAAGCCCAAGTGCCCATCGACCCAGGAATGGATTAATAAATTGTGTTATATGTATACCATGGAATATTATGCAGCCTTTAAAAAGATGGAGACTTTACCTCTTTCAGGTTTACATGGATGGAGCTGGAACATACTCTTCTTAGCAAAGTACTTCAAGAATGGATGAAAAACTATCCAATGTACTCAGCCCTAGTATGAAACTAATTTATAGCTTTCATATGAAAGCTATAACCCAACTATAGCCCAAGAAGAAGGGGAAAGAGGAGAGGGAGGGGAGGGACGGGGGAGGATGGGTGGAGGAAGGGTAATTGGTGGGACCACACCTATGGTGGATCTTACAAGGGTACATGGGAAATTTACTAATGTAGAATATAAATGTCTTAACACAATAACTAAGAAAATGCGGTGAAGACTATGTTAACCAGTTTGATGAAAATATTTCAAATGGTATATTAAACCAGCACATTGTACCCCATGACTACATTAATGTATACGGCTATGATTAAAAAAAAAAAAAAGCCTTAGTGACGCAATCAAGGAGGACCTTCAAATATTATTTGTCGGGGTATGTGTGTTTTCTTCCAAACAAAACTTAAGGTGACTTGCAAGGTAAAGATGTTAGCAGTCTGTAAGACAGATGAGGTAACAGGACAGGGTAGGGACAAAATATAGGGCCAAGCCCAAAAATAGAAAGCAAATTAAATCTATTTTGCTTAAGCAGGGAACAGTGCCATGTTTTCTGGGAAGCCAATGGCATTCTGTTCCATTTCGCTTTTAAATTAAAAGTTAAGTAGTGTTAGTCTCAATTGTGAGGCCTGCATTTAGATGAGTTTGTTTTGTTTTGTTTTGTTTGTTTGGTTCTCTGACCTAAAATCTCCATTTCAATAAGAAAAGTGGACTTCATTACAGGCTGCTGACAGTTTTCTTGTAACTGCCTTCCTCCCGGGATCTTTTTGGTGGGGAGCTTGGCAACCCTTAGGGGTAGTGGGGGAAGTCAAAGGTTAAGAAAGAATTGGACAGCCTGTACAATACAAGAACCCCACATTTTAAAAAAGAAAATTCCGGAAGGAACATTCATTTACTTCTAGCATTTAGATGGCTCAGGATTTAATTATTTTCTAGAGGAGAGTAAGACTAGGTAGCCATCCTCCACGACAGCTAAAATCTCCATAAATAAAACAGAATTATCTGAATAATTGACTTGACTTTTTGCTTTGGCTGTGTAGGCACTGTGACACAGAGCAGTGTTTATTCAGTTCTGTGATATTTTTATTTGGTGGGAAAAAAGGCTATCTTTCATTTCAACTGTATGACTTGTCTGCTGGGATTATCTTTATTTCAATGCTCTGTATTTATAAGCAGCACCTGTGTAGTCTCATGAAGCATAGTCATTTTTGACCTCCAAAGTTAAAAAAACAAAATAAAACAAAAACCAGGAAAGTTGGGAGGAAAGCTCCACACAAATATTGTGCTTATACTGTCGTGATTTCTCATTATCTACAGGATCAAGTCTAATTTCTTAACCAATGATGGAAAGATTTGTTGCCTTCTGACGCTTCTAATTTGGCCCCTCACTTTTCCTCCAAGATGTCCCTGCAGGAACTATTTGTTCCACATTCAAGTTTGACAGCGTCTTGGGCTTAGGGGCCTCCTTAGAGTCTTTGGCTTAGCAACTGCCTCTTCACCCATCCCCAGGAGAAGCCCTCAACCAAGGGTTGACAGCATTGATGAGTAAGTCAGCTAAACTGTACTCCTCCCCTCCAAGTTCATGGGTATAATCCTTAACCTCCAGTAACACAGAATGTGACTATATTTGGAGACAGGTCCTTTACACAGGTGATTAAGTTAAAATGAGGCAGTTTAGGTGGGCCCTACTTCAGGGACATTTGGACACACAGAGAGACATAGGGATGCGGGTGGGTGCACAGAGGACAGACCTTCTGGAAGCAATGGAGAGACCAAATTGCCACTCTCCTATCTCGAACTTCCAGCCTCCACAACTGTGAGAAATTAGACAGTCGCTTAACAACTGCCCCACGACCCATTCCCCCACATCTGTGGTCTTTGGTCATGGCAGCCCCAGCAGACTGACATAGGTGTCCTCCATAAAGACTTTCCTCTGAAGCTCATTGTGATCACTTTTCCTCTCAACATGTAACAGTTACTTTCTGTGGCATTCATTAGAAAGTTAAACTTCTAAGTCTTCATTCCATCATTAACCAAATCTTTCCTGAGCACTGCTGTGGCCTGGCAAATAGGTTGCCAGATCCTCCCCTTCAGCTATGAATCTGCCACAAAGCCTTCAACATTGTAGGGCTTAGAAAAGCCAGATCACCTCAAACTTAAATGAGGAAAAAATTTTCCAAGATAGAAAACACCTGCCTAATATTAAAAAGTGGCCCACAAAAAGCTCAACTTTTTTTTTGTTGTTGACACAGAGTCTCCTTCTATCACCCTGGGTAGAGTGCCATGGCATCATCGTAGCTCACAGCAACTTTAAACTCTTGTGTTTGCGCAATCCTCTTGCCTCAGCCTCCCAAGCAGCTGGGACTACAGGCACCTGCCACAACACCTGGCTAATTTTTTTTTTTCTATTTCTAGCAGAGATGGGGTCCCAGTCTAGCTCATTCTGGTCTTGAACTCAAGAAATCCATCCACCTCACCTCCCTGAGTGCTGGGATTATAGGCATGAGCCACCATGCCCTACCAAAAAAGCTCAACTTTTTGCTATTACATCTCATTTATGATAGAAATCTTTTAAACTTGTCCTCATCAATATGCAAAACAGAAAAATTTACTTTTTTTAAGTTTAGAGTTTTAAATCTAGTACAAAAGGTAGAGGGAATCTTAGAAACTGCTTGCCAACTCTGTAGAGATAAAATCACAGCGTGAGGAAGTAGATTTCTAAGTCATGCAATTGGTAGTCAAAGCGTGGGTCCTGGTACTCATGTCTCCTGAATACTAGTCATCGACATTTCTCTTAAGTTTCCAGGTAGGGCAGCACATAGCAGGTAATGATAGGCCTTATTCCTAAACATTTCCTACCAGAGATATCCGGAACTGGGCTGCTAACAAATGGCTTTCCAAGCACCTTCTATTAATTGCTTAATTAGGAAAACAGTGGTTTACAAAGAGGAGACTAAAATAATGAGATTTCTAAGTAAGAGGTACACTTGGAAATGAGGGTTGCCTGCTACGTAATTACTGCCACAGCCTGCCTTCGGAGAAAAGTGGGAATGTCATTCCTTTTGGAGCTTTTGAGAGATGAAAGCCTAAACTCACCTCCTTTTCCTCAGGATTTATGGAATTAATAATTAATGAGTAGTTATTCAGATAATTCTGTTTTATTCATTGCTTTTGTTTATCTTACAACCTGGGAAAAATGGTTTGAATATGTAAGGAAGGTGGCCCAGGCCAAATCCTGGTCTTCTTGTGTTTGAATTTAGAGACTTAGAGAAATTCTGAGAAAACGAAGCTCTCCACCTGCACTGTCCACTAGAATATAACACAAGCCATCTGCAATTTTAAATTTTCTGGTAGTCACATTTTAAGAAGTAAAAACTAATGTTATCTATGTATTCTATTTAACCCAATCTGTCTCAAATATTGTCATTCACCACATACTCAAGATACAAATCATTGAGGCATTTTCCATTTGTTTGCCATCTAGGGTGTATTTTACGCTAACGGTCCATCTTGGTTTGCACAAGTCCCATTCTGAGTGCTTGACCAGAGCTCTGCGTGGCAGAATTTGGTCTCAGGTGGATCCATGTCCAAGAATTGTTACCTAAGTGGAAGAGGCATCTTGGAATAGAAAAGATGATGTGGTCATTTTTATCTCTTTTAAATGTGTACCAGGAAATGTGTCTAAATTATTATTAAGAAATGGGTGAAAGAAAGGGAGGGAGAGAGACAGAGAGGAAAAAAAAAAAAAAAATCAGTCTCAGCCGGGCAGTTGTACATACTTGGCTGACAGCTTGAATTCATGTCCTGAGTACCAACAGTCCATCTACTGCTGACCTTGTGACAACCCCCTGAAGGCCACTCAGCTTCCTCCCCTCTGCCCCCACTGTTAATCATACTCAGAGAAGCCTTGCCAGGCAGAGGGGTTGCAGGCACTGTTCTAGAACAGGATGCCACAGTTGGCAAAGGGCTTTTCTTATCAGGGACTCGCAGTCAGAGAAAGCGGGTCTCCTGATTCAGGGAGGGTTGCTTTTGTTTGCTTTTTCTTTTCTCTTTTAGGTGAAGGGAGTTCCTGGGAAAGATGAATGCCATTGAAAACGGAAATTCTTGCCAATAAGAAAAAACTTGCCCCATGCACGCGATTGCCCCACCCAACAGTCATCCCAGCTTCAAAAGATTCAGCAACTGTCCCAGCCCCTCCTGCTCCGAACTGCCCAAGGGCCAGTCCAGGAGAGCTGGCCAGGCCTGCTCTTTTCATTTCCTCTCCTGAGGATGGGGCCTGCATTTAGAGCAGCTCCCTCCAGAGCGCCCTTACTGGTTTAGATCAGGGGTGAGGAGGAAGGCCAGGGAAACCCTGAGGCTCTTGGATTCTATAGGTGAGGAGGCCTTGACTCACAGGGACTGAGGAACTTGGGAGAGGCCTGGTGACCACTGTGCCTGAAAGGAGGAGGCACAGAGGCAGGGAGCCTTGCCTAGGTCACAGAGCCGGATAAAAGACAGAGCTGGGAATTGAACGCACCTCTGCTCGGCAGCCTGGTCTTTCCGAGGCAGCCTTTCCCACTCATCATTCATGCAGCACCTGCGTGTACAAGTGGAGCCTTTTCTGTGATGTGTCACCAAATGTAATTCTGGTGTTGGGGGCAGGGACTAGGAGAATGGGGCCTGTTCACTGGGAACCATACCCCAGGCCACCCCTAAGCTAGCACGTGGTAGTGCTCACACCACTAATGCAGCACTAGATCCCAAACTGGCCATTTTACCATGTGGTCAATATTTGTTGTCGCCCTACTATGTGTCAGGCACTGGTGGACACAGCAATGAACAACATAGGCAGGAACTCCTGCCCTTGTCTTTCGCCCAAGTAGGGGGAACAGGTAATAAACTAAATTACAGAGCAGAAGGTGACCAGCAGGAGAGCAGGCATGAGGTGTGAGGGGAAGGGGAAGGAATCCCACTTAAAATGGGGTGCCAGGGAAAGTCTCATTAAGGAGGTAACATTTGAGCATGATCTCCTTGGGTGTGGAATGTTCAGGCAAGCTCCATAACCATCTGACTCTTATAAAATAGCAGTAGTAATAATGAAACTAATGATAGATAAGTCTATTTGGAGTGCTTACCCTGAACCCTTCTAAATTCTTTATATGCATTAAGTTCATTTAATACCCCAGAACCCTATCACTAACCCCATTTTGCAGAGTGGAAAACGGAGGCAGAGGAAAGTGAAGTAAGGTTCTCTGAGGCCACGCAGCTAATAACAAGGGCAGGCAGGCTGGCTCCAGAGCCTGGTCTTTTTCTGGCCCTCGCCCATAAGGAGTGGTCTCAAACAGGTTTTTTAGGTGGTTCCCAGTTTCAAAGAGGAAATGCCCATGTGAAAAACCTAAAGGGCATGTTTCTAAGCTGAGTGCAGCCTGTGATACGTGGTTGACTTGGTGCTTCCATCTTTCTGTCTCCAGCATAGAGTGACCAAATGCTATACAGACATCTACTGTTTAGGAAGCATCACCCTGACCATCACAAAGGATAAACAGAATGTGACATCTGGTGTCCTAAGAAACAGATCTTTGCTTTGGACAGAAACCTATTAAAAAGGCAGGAGGAAGCCGGGCACAGAGTCTCACACCTGTAATCCCAGCACTCTGAGAGCCCGAGGCAGGTGGATTGCTTGAGCTCAGGAGTTCAAGACGACCCTGACCAAGAGCGACACCCTAGCTCCACTAAAATAGAAAAAGTAGAAGTTGTGGCAGGTGCCTGTAGTTCCGGCCACTAGGAAGGCTGAGGCAAGAGGATCTCTTGAGACCAAGAGTTTGAGGTTGCTGTGACATATGATCACGCCACAGCACTCTGCCCAGGGCAAAGAGTGAGACTCTCTCTCTCTCTCTCAAAAAAAAAAAAAAAAAAAAATGGTATAATTAATATCATGGTATAATATAATATAAATAAAAAGTCAGGGTGAGATATAATCAAAAGGCTGCACAGCCAATTTCCAAGCAGGTAAGAGAGGTGCAGGCCTGGGGTGCTGGAGCCATCGGTGAGACTAGCTCAGAGGCTTGAGTGGGGATCTTGCCTGCTGGGAGGATGTGACTAGAAAGGGAAAAGGTAGAGGACATTGCACAGGTAGGACGGGGGTGGCACAGGTACGGGGTGGGGACAGAGCAAGATGTGTTAGAATGATGAGCTTGCTCATCAAAAACAGCCCTATTCCACACTCCGTTTCCCAGAGACGTTGAGATTAATAAGCTACCAAGTTCTGTGTGATAACGGGGTAAGACGGTGCATATAGTTTAAAAACCATCAGCAGATCCCAAAGCAATTTCCAGTTGGCTTTGGAACCCAGCCTAGTGAACTTACTGATTGCATTGCTGCCCTGAACACGCCTCACCTTGGGCCAGGGGAGAAACCACAGTGGACAGCAAGGAGAATCCACGTATGTGGTACAGAGGGCGGCGCCTGGGCATTGAGACACAGCTCTAGGTATTCACACTGAACGTGCTGGCTTGGAGTCAGCTTCTTTTTACCTTGGTCTGTCTCATCGTGTAAGTGGAGGATAGAGCCCCTCCTCTTCTTGCCCCTGCTCTTTAGGATCTAGTGCCCTAGTCTCAGTGTAGCAGGTGCTATCCGCCCTGCCAGGCACCTTAGAGCCCCTCGCTGGTTCTGTATGTCCAGCCCCGGTTTCTGAGTGCTCGGCCTGGACTGCGGCAGCACCTTGTCTCACAAGCAAAGATCTGAAAATCCTGGGAGTTCATGACCACACCCCGGCCCTGGTGGCCCCTTACCTCCAGGGAGATAAACCCTGCATGTAATTTGTGTCCCAGGCTTCCCTCTGGATGAGGCGGGGCTGGGGCTGCTCCTGAAATCACACCTCTGTGTGGCTTCTCTCGGCCTCATCTCCTGTTTCCCTGGTGTCCTGCTGGTTTGGCCCCAGAGCACTTCCCCTGTAAATTACTTGCAAATGAGTTACCTGAGATGGGTGTACAAAAGCATTTTGAAAATTTGCAAGTAAAACATATATGTCCAAGGCTTGTTTTTCAAGGCACACTTGAACCTATAGTTAAACTCCCACAGCACACTTACATTATGTTGATTTAAAAAAAAAGAGTTACAAAAAGAATTAATGGGCTTTGAACTTCTTTCAAAAATAATTTAATTACAGTCTATGAAATGTTTTGAGCACCCCTAAGATCCTCTCACGGCACATGCTGGTTGAAAATCACCGGTCTAAGGAATTACCATCTGGAGTAACCACCGGATAGATTGTACAAACCCGGCACCTCTGAATCGTCAGGTTCAGGACAGTACAAGAGGCCAAAAGGGGACATGAAGCTGGTTGTTCCCTGACCTCCTCGGCATACTCAGCCTCCGTGACTCCCACACCCGACTCTGTACGTGCCGCCCATCCCGAAATCAAATGGAGCTGTAAACTTCTCGGGCCTCTGGGGGCCTCCCCCGGCTCAGCCCGCGTGGCCTGCGCTGTTCCCACCCAGGGGTTGCCTGCTTGTTTCCACTGCACTCCCTGTGTGACCTTTCTCAGGGCTGTAGGAGAGAGGCAGTGTCCCCGGCATAGGACAAGGGCCCAGGCGAGACCGGTCTGAGCTCTGTATGAGGAAGGCTTGTGTTCTTGAAAGTTGTCAAGGGGACAAATCATGACCCCAGATTTTTGATCAACCAAACTTAAATAGAATCAGACGTCATTCATCATGGATTTAGGAGATTTAACAAGAGACACACGCGTGCTTAATAAAATGGGTCCTCGATGTCGAGTCTTGTTCGCATCCCTGCTACGGCTGACAAGTCTCCGCGTTCCGGTGACATCTGTGTAAGTTGCGAGACAGGATAGACCATCAGTGTGTTCAGATCCTCTGAGCTTCCACTTTCCTCATTTAGTGGGTACATTTCAGCTCCCTTTCAAGAACAGACACTTTAAAGACATTACCAGGTAATCAAAGTTACCTTCTGAGGTCCAGCAGCCTTGCTTTCCTAATGGCCTAATTTTTTATCCCCTGTCCTATGTGCCTCTCACAGGACCTGAGATATAAAACTGCCTTTGCATAGTTGTGTATACCCAGCACTTCTGTAAATCATGCCTGGCCAGTCTGGTTCCCTTGAGTCTGGTAGGACAGGGTAGCTTTACTATGGGACTAGACCCACCTGCAAGGGAATGGGAGGTGGGGAGGCAGGGGCTGGGGTGGAGGTGGCACACAGACCTAGTAAACCTAGGGGGGAAGCCAGAGAGAGGTGTAGTCTAGTGGCCCCCAGTGCTGGTAGGACAGCAGCTTGGGGATCTGTAAGTACACAGATGTATAAAATAGGAACCACCAGGCAACTCACCCCAGCTGAGTCTGGATGAGCCTTCAGCACTGGAGAGGTCTGGCCTAAGATTGTCACTTGTCCCAAGAAGTGGGCATGGAAGGGGCAGGGAATCCAGGACAGAGGACTCAAAAGTCTATCATAGACAGGGTTGTGGGAGAGAATGAGAGAGTTTGCAGAGAAGATCCAAGCCCCGAGCCAGCAGATAATACCCCAGCAGGTTGCAAATGACAAAGTACAGAGGCCAGCCTAGGGTGAGTGCTCCCTGCAACTTGGAGCTGAGAGCCCAGGCTGGAGCTCTACAGCCCTCCTGGCTTCTGCAGGCCAGGCCAGGACTGAGACTTCCTGAAAGAGCTGGGCAGGGACTGACCAGGCCTGAGCTCAAACCTGGGTCCGTTGGACTTTTGGCTTAGTGGCCCCATTCAGTGAAGCCCCCAGGACCAAATGCCAGAAAATCGTTGTCCTTCATCTGCTGACCCTGGTCAGTCTGCCTCAAGGAACCAGAAAGGAAAGTATTTGTCATGTGGGTCCTTTCTGGGAGTGAAGAAACAGGGGAAATGGGCTGGATGTTTGTGAAACATTCATGGAGTGCGAACCTGGTAAAGGTGTACAAACGCTCGATGTGGGCAGATTAAACCAACAGATAGCCTTGTTTGCTTGTAGAAAAGTAAAAAATCATCTTTTTCCAGTTTGAACACATCAAGTTACGTGAATGAAAATTCTGAAGTCTCTCGGTTCAGCTGGAATTTTGTTGTAGCAAATATTGACTGATGGACGTTGGTGGGCCGCTGGCAGGGTCTCGTCAATGTTTGGGTTATCTGGAAACTCTGACGGCCTGTAGTGGAAAGAATTGCAATCAGGGAGTCAGGAGACCCAGCTGGGGTCTGGCCTCAACTCTGTGACCAGCCAGCAGCGTGTCCTCTGATGACCCTCTGCAACTCACTGCCCACACCCTTGCCCCAGGCTCCTCATTTGTAGGATGAGAAGGTTGGGCTATAAGATCTCCAAGATCACTGCCAGGTCTAAAAATGTAATCTTACGGCATAGAGGAGGACCCTGTGGCCAAAACCATTGGATGTTAATTTGAACTTAAAATCATTCTGATAAATGTTTTCAGGCTCAGGAGGGGAGCAGAGGTCCACTTGTGAGATCCACATTGGCCTCTCCCAACCCTCAGGTGTACAACAGGCTTGCGGCCACGGGGAGCCATTTGAATTATCAGGATTGGGGGGGTGGTTTGGAATTCAGGGTCACTGACACTGAAGATCGGTCCCTATCTGGCTAACACCTGCAGGAAAAACCACATGGAGTGTTTTCTTTCCCTTTTTAGCTGAATAGAGTTTAGTTCAGACACAGAGCTGGAAATTCCGAATGAGGACACAAGTATTTTACTGACAATCTGTCAAGAATATTCAAACTCCACCAAAGGGTGCTCTAGACCTTGAACTGGACTGGCATAGCTCACATCCATGTCTAGGAACAGGCTCTGAGACCCTGATCTGGAGGCGCTGGGGAGAAGCAGGACAACTCCTGTGTAGGAATGTTCTTACAGGAAAAGGGGCCTCCAGCAGCAGCCATCCCATTTCCAACTGCTGCTGTTAAGAAGGGGGACGGTAAAGGGAAAGTAGTTGTCCTTGTAGGAGAATGCTGTCAAAGCAGCATGGCCAAGGTAGCCATATTATATGACCATCAGTCCAGTGTGATGACAGGGGGACTCTGCTGCAAGGAGACACGTTCACAAAAATTGTAATTCACAAAGGATGAGGGGTAAGGGTCCTTACTGCTCAGAAGTTCACTTAGGTAGTGTGGGGTTTCCCAGCAGGTGGGCCCCAGCCCATCTCTCTGGGTGCAGCTGTCTGGATTCTTGGGACCAGTGGACACTGGGTCAGACACCAGGCCAGCCTGGGTGGTGCTAAGGGGTCACCAGCTCTCTGCAATGCTCCCTATGGGAGGCCATCGCTTTGCTGTGTCTACTATGTGCATTCCTGATGTGGGGGAAGAAGACTTTTCTAGAAGTGAAGAGGAGATAGAGCAAACAGAATGTCCACAGGCTGTCCATGGCTGTCCACAGGCTGTCCATGGCTGTCAGACACGTGGACCCCTCATTGCATGTATCTCCTTATCCACCAAGAGTGACCTGGATGTCTCAAAACCACAGATAGCCCCCAAATAATTTATAGCAGGCACACACATTATTATTATTATTATACTATTATTCAGTCTATACTATTTATTTACTCTATATTATTTTTAGAGTCTCATTATAGATTCACAGTTTTATAATGGGAGATTAGTTTATCCCCTTCTCTTTAAAATAAAATTGTGGTAAAATCATATAATATAAACTTAGTGTCTCATCAGTTTTTTTTTTTTTTAATAGAGACAAGCTCATTCATGAAAAATATTTTAAAATGCAGATAATTTTTTGTTTTTGAGACAGGGTCTTACTCTGTTGTCCAATCATGACTGAAGTGGCATGTTCATAGCTCACAGCAGCCTCAAACTCCTGGGCTCAAGTGATCCTCCTGCCTCAGCCTCCTGAGTAGCTGGGACTACAGGAATGTGCCACCACAGTCAGCTACTCCTGCACAGGAGAGAAGGCGGAGTTGGGTTAGAATGTTGCTGTATCTTTCTCACAGATAACGGGGAGCCAATGTAGTTACCTAGACTGGATGATTCTGCAGGCATCTGAGAAGCAGCTTTATCATGGGGGGAATTGGAGAAGCTTTACGCACTGAGAGTTGATGATGCTACAGAGACACAATACACAAATGTGAAGTCAGGAGCTGGAATGGCCCCTGTCTCTGTTACCTGGAGCCTCAGTGCCGAGAAAGAAAATGTTACCACAGAGAAATGCCTAGTAATGGAGGCAGCAAGTGGCCCTTGGGGACAAGGAGCCTTTAGAAGAAGGAAAATCCCCATAAGGTGAAGCTTGGGAGGGACGATGACTAGTGAGTTCATAGAAGTTCTCAAAGAGATGAGATGTCAGGGTTTGTGAGCTTGGGGATGGAGGTTGGGAAGGTGAGAGGGCTGGAGAGGATGTGAGGGGATTCCAGAAGGTCACCTGCTTTGGCTGCCTGGCACTCAGATCGCAGGGTGCTAAGGGTCAGGCCACCCTGGGAAGGATACACATCATTCCACCCACAAGGATGTTCAGAAGTATGAGGAGAAGGGGAAACTGCCTCTGGGTTGCTCTGATAGTGAAATTGATCTGGAGTATGTTTTTAAAAGTTAACATGTAGATAATTGTAAAGCTTCTATTCCTCAGCTTGCGATGGCTCTTGCATTTATCAAAACATCTTAATGAAGTAATCTCTCTTTTTTTTTAAGGTGCAAAGATGAGCCCTTAGCTGGGGAGGTATCAAGAGAAAATTTCTTGGCATCATAAAGTTAAATGAAATCTGAGTTTTCCCTCAGTGGGTGAGGAAACTGGAACTTGAAGACCCTCAAACATGGAGAGAGGGTCCTGGTAAAGAGGCACCTATGGAGAAAAGAGGGCCAGGGGCGACCCCCAGGAATGGGAATGGATGTATCAGGGAAGTGATGCCTCATGTTGAACCATGGCTCCTGCCTGCTCGCCCCAAACCCTCAGTAAAGTTATACTGCTGTGTCCGTGGTGAGGTAGGGAGGAGAAAAGGAGAGGGAGGGACCGATGTGGGGCAGAAACAGACAGCAACACCAGGGGCCAGGCAGGACTAGGGAGATGGTGAGATGGTAAGCCCCTTAGAAGCCTGGGAAGTTTGATGATGGTGCTTCACACAGAGACAGATGTACCTTGTTCAGGCTGTTTAAAGACTGGGGGCTCCAGAAGGCTGAAGGAGACGCTATTCCTGTCCCCAAAGCTGGCAGTCTACAAGCCGGTTGGAGGGGAAGGCATGTACATCACACACGTACATGTACCCAGAAATGTACCCAGTAACTCAGGCAGCGAATGCTAAATGCCCACTCATTGAGCAGAAGAGACAGGAGAGTTTAGAATTCAGAGAGATTATTTTGGCTGGAACCTGTGTTGGTGCTGGTAAATGTTTAACACTGCCTGGAAAGGAAGGAAAATTTGTAGCATTTGCATCTTTCACCACGGTCAGTTTCAAGTTACCCAGATGACGTCATTAAACACGCCCACTTGGGAAGAGCTGCACGTGTCCATGGTTGTGGAGTAGTTCCAACGTAAAGTGCAATAGATGTGAACAAACGGAGCTTCGACCACAATAAAATGCATCATCATAGTTCAGAAGTGATGAGTTCTGGGCATTTACTCTCTTTGTTTTAATATTGTTTATTTAATTATATGTTTATATAATTTAATTTCTAATAATTCCTGTGTTCTATAACCAGCTTACAACATGCCTGAAAAGTTAGCAATTGGTTCTTATGAGCTGATAAGAGCCTACTCCAGTACTGGCTGGAGTGTCAGGGGAGGCTTTCTGGAGAAGATGGGACTTAAAGTGGGTCTTTGAAGGATGAAGAAGAGTTTGATAGGTTTAGCAGAAGGTGTTCTAAGTAAGGTAAAAAGCGTGGCAAATGTGAGACCAGTAAAGCAGATAGTGTAATTTTCTATTTCTGTAAAATTTTAATTTTAATAAAGTAGTTTTAAACAAAAAGCAAACCAAAAAAAGCCCAAAAGGGATGGAAAGACCAGCTAGGCATTAAGTAGGTTTAACAGGCATTTAATACACATACAGCATATAGGGCACTGAATATTCATGACATACTAAATATACATGTCATGCAAGGCACTGAATATTCATGAGGTCTTAAAATGGCCATGCATCGGTGCTACCCATTCTGGCCCCGCATGCCCCCATCAGATGAAATTCACAGCTGCTCAGCAGGCTAATTGATACACTACAGTTGGGGCTTGTGTTCTCACCCCTGCGTCTCTGTGATGGAGCAGTGTTTGTTACCAGCCCAGGTATCTTTTGCTGGTGGGTCCCTTTGCTCAGCTCTGGTCTTCAGAATCAAACCAGCAGTGGGAAGACTGAGGCAGCAGAGAAACAGGCTCTATGAATATTGCAAAATCCAGGGCTCAGACTCTGTGATCCTTCATTCTGCTTATGGCCTGCCCCATCTCTTACCTCTTGGTTCTTGCTTTTTAAGTTGATTTAATAAACTTTCCAGTTATTGACAGCCATGTAACACATGACATGGCTTAAAATAGCAAACATTTATTATGCAATAATTTCTATGGGTCAAGAATCTGTACACAGGGTCTTTCCCAAGGCTGTGATCAAGGTGTTGGCCAGGCTGCAGTAATTTCAAGGCTAACTAGGGGCAGATCTACTTCTAGGCTCACTTAAGTGGCTATTGGCAGGATCAGCCAATTTCTCATGAGCTGTTGGGCAGAGGCCTCCCTCAGTCCCTCACCATATGGGCCACCCCATGGAGCAGCTTGTGCCTAGCAGCTGCTTCCAGCCCAGGGGGCAAGTGAGAAGGCAGGAGAGGGTGTGTGAGAGAAGCCAGAGTCTCTTTATAGCTTAATCTCAGAAGTGACACCCACTACTTTTGCCAGATTCATTAGAAGTCAATCACTAGGTCAGTCAGTATTCATGTGCAGGGCATTACACAGGTGTGGCTCCCAGGAGGCAAGGTTGCTGGGAGCCAGCATAGAAGCTGCCCACCGCATGAAGTCCTGTGATCCCCACGGCCTGCCCAGTAGTGACCTGGAAGCAGTCATTACCCCACCAGAAGTCTCACAGCCTCTCACTGCACATGTCACAACAAGCTTGAGATATAGGTGTTATTAAAGTTGTTATTATCATCATGCCCATCTTATAGCCCAGGGAACTGAAGCATTGAGAGGTTAAGTGATTTCTCCAACTCTGCACAGCAAGTAAGTAAAAGTGCCAGGTCTCGAACCCAGATCTGCTCATTCTAGGCTGCAGCCTTGGCCTTTTGCCATATGGTCCTGGGTTGAACAGTTGTCCCCCTCCAAATTCGTGTCTACCCAGAATCACAGAATGTGACCTTATTTGGAAGTAGTGTCTTTGCAGATGTAATTAGTTAGGTAAAGATGAGGTCATACCAGTGTAGGGTGGACCCTACAACTGATGACTGTTGTTTTCAGAAGGGGGCGGTGTAAATACCTAGCCGCAAAGAGACACACATGAAGGATGCCATGTGGACACACACACGAAGGACGCCATGTGGACACACACACGAAGGACGCCATGTGGACGGGGAAACAGAAACAGGTGTGGGGCCAAGGATTGCCAACAACTGCCAGAAACTCTGGAGAGCCACGGAGGGGAGTGTGGTCCTGGTGACATCTTGATTTTAGACTTGTAGCCTCCAGAACATGAGAGAATAACCACACAGTTTGGGTAATTTGTTACAGCAACCCTAGCAGACTGATGCACACATTTTTTCTCTGGAAAGAGATTTCACAGCCACAGACTTCCCAGTGTCTATAGGGTGTTGATGAGCTGCTAGGAGTGGGGCAAGTTGCATGGATGCCCAGGATAGGCACCATCTACGACCCTGAGGCTCCATCCACAATCCAGTCTTCTTTGTTCCCTCCTATTTAATTCCAAGCCGCAGCTCACCCTCTCTCTGGGAGAGAGAAAGGGACATAGTGAAGAGATTCATTGCCTGTGATCTCAGAGGAGAAACATTATAGGACGCAGGCACAGGTATGTGAGATTTTCCTTCTTCTCCCATGTGACAGGACAGAGACAAAAATCTCTCTGCCCTTCTCCCATTAATGCTCTTAAATTTGAATGTGCTTAAGCAATTGTTCACAGCAGCTCTGGGTGTGTGAGCCTGAGTGCAGTGTGTGTAGAGTTCTTGGTAGTGTCTGATGCTCGTAATTGTGCTGGCTTATAATCAGAAGCAGAGGTCAGGGTTCAGCTGGAAAAGGGGGTGGGTGTGGTGGGGTAGCTGTGGGACACATCATTCTGTGCATCCAAGTTGGCAGGTTTACACAGAGGAATCTGCAACATTGGACAAAGGAAGGGGGAGGCTGAAAGGATGTTCTTCAGATTCAATGCCATGGCATGGGGCTTGTGCTCAAATCTGCAGTTTTTGAAATGCAAGAATTTCCTCATGTGGGAGGACAAATAGCTCATCAAGTGAATCATGATTAAGGTTTAAGGATTTCCTGAAGCTCGCTCAAAAATGCCTGCCACTATCTGGCTGAACTCCTCTTATGTTCTCAAGGACCCAATGGCTAGGGATTCACAATTTGTGGTATAATGAGCTTTCAAGCTGGAAGGGACCTTGAGATGGCCTAAATCAGGCCTTTGGCAGAGAAGTTTAGGCACAGAAAACTGCTCCAGTGCCTTCCTTGTCCTCCACCTGCTCCAACTAGGTGGACACAGGGCCTTGCTCTGTTTCTCTCCCTACTTGTTTGCCTGCTATCTTCTCCTTATATCCACTTCTGCCTGCACAGTTGACATCACCCATAGTTTAGTTTTGGGCTCTTCATCCATGCATGCAAGCATCCACCCATCCATTCACCCACCCTCCTGTCCATCCACCCACCCTCCCTCCCATCCATCCATCTACCCAGGCATCCATCCATTCACCCACACTCCTGTCCATCCACCCACCCTCCCATCTATCCATCCATCTACCCTCCTGTTCATCTATCCATCCATCCATCCATCTACCCAGACATCCATCCATTCACCCACCCTCCTGTCCATCCACCCACCCTCCCATCCATCCATCCATCCATCCATCCATCCATCCATCCATCCACCCTCCTGTTCATCTATCCATCCATCCACCCATCCATCCATCTACCCAGACATCCATCCATTCA